>NC_090932.1:1041135106-1041449106 GCF_040938575.1 Ambystoma mexicanum
AACAACAACAAAATATCAAGAGGCAAAGGTTTCGGAAAACAACGTGACAGAGAGGAAGAAAAAACAAGGTGGGGACAACGCCTCAAGTGCCTCAGACAGAGACAAATTGGAGAGACCAATGTGCTCTAGAACAAAGAAGGTGCAAAAATAGATATCGAGTCATCAGACATTTCAGCGGTTAATCTTTCCTCACACTGCTTTACATTGTTGATATCAAGGTACTCAAATTGGGTCTCAATTTCTGCCCTACAGCTCAATATGAAAGGCACAAACAAGAATCGATTTTGATAAATATATGCGGACAGTCAGATTAAAGAAATTTTTCAACATTAAACTGCCTAAACCACAACCAAAATAATGTCTTCTCAGACACACATCTGTGCCTATTGAAAATATGCAGACTCTTACTGATTTAATACATCTGGAATAAGAGTGCGATAATCAAGAAGATATCAGTGAAGAAGGGTGGCAGTTAATGGACATCCACACCAATTGGCCTGCTAATAGCCATCTTAAATCCAAATCCAAGTTTAAACCCATTTTCCATTCAGGTGGACATATGGAAGCTTTCCAAGATTTGGTCATCAATGATTTGAAAATAATCTGGAGGAAAAAACAACATAATAAATACAGTCTGTCCTTCCATTAACAAAAAACCTCAACAACACTGCACAGTTGATCTGACTGTGTTATCAAACCATCAGATAAGGGCACCAACATAGTTATTATGAATCAACAGGATTATATCCTGGAGGCTGAAAGACAATTATCAGACAAAGAATGCTGCAAGAAACTTGAGGGAGATCCCTCAGAGGGCATGAACACCATACTCCACAAGTTCCTTACAACATGGAAAGCAACAGGCATTCTGGATGAAGATGTCTGTACATTTCTTCAACCTTGATTTCCCACTATTCTATCTATTTTTTGCCTAAATTACACAAGAGCATGAGAAAACCACCAGGCAGACACATTGTCACTCTCTTTAGTGCCCTACTAGAAAATACTTTGAAATTGGTGGTTGAAACCTTATTTTCTTTGTGACCTCGTTACCCTCATATTTGAGGGATACCAAGGACTTTCTCAACAAATTAAGTGGCATACCATGGGAATCGTCCTTTTTATTAGCCACATCAATCAAACACAAGGACGCTTTAAGAGCTTGTGAGTACTTCCTGAATACAAGAGCTATGAATTTCCTACAACATGGGAAAATTAACCTGGAGATGATTCATTTTTGTTTAACATATAATGTTTTTTTGTTCAATAAGGAGTTTTACATCCAACTCCAGGGGACGGCTATGGGTCCTACATTAGCCCCTCATATGCTAACATGACTATGGGGTGGTGGAAAAAACATGTGGCATGGCACCCAGACAATAACCAATATAAAGATAAAATTGTCCTGTGGCTACGTTATATTGACAATTTATTCATTATCTGGGAGGACACTGCAGAAGAATGGTTGGGATTTGTTAAGATTTTAAATGTGAATCAGCTGAATTTGAAATTTACAGAAAACCACAACAAGACTGCGATCATATTTTTGGATATTCTTGTTAAAGTGGAACAATGAGAAGTTGTCACAGAACTTTACAGAAAACCCACCAGTTCCAAAATACCTCTGCATGCCACCAGTCACCACCCCACGGCCCTCAAGTGAAGCATACCATACAGTGAGTTTATTAGAATCCACAGGAATTGATCCAAAATTGAAAGTTTTGACACAGAATGTGCAGTGATGGCAGCTAGATTCAAGAATCATGGATATCCTAACAAAATCCTTGAATGAGCCTCTCTCAAAGCCTGAGAAAAAGATCGGCACGCACACATAATATCTCACACAACTCTGAGTGTGGCCCAAAAAGATGAAATGTACATCTGATTTTAAACTATGGTAAAGGATTGAAAGATATTGGCCAAATAATCAACAAGCATTGGCATGTTCATAAATTAGACAAACATTTAGGCAACACCCTGGGCAACAAGATCAACATCACCTTTTGAAAATCTATTTAATTAAAAGACAGTCTGGTGTCAAGCTACATGAGTCCCAATACTAAAATTATGGCAAACTCTTGGTTAAGTTGTAAAACTCATGGTTTTTATAGATGTACTAAATGCAAGCAATGCTAATATGTAACCAATACATCTAGCTACTTCCATCCTGTTTAACTATGAACATTAAGATTATGATGAGGATCACTTGCAACACAATGTTTGCAGTCTATGTACTCATGTGCTTATGTGAACAATTGTAGGTTGGGAGCACTATTGGCAAATTGAAACTAATAGTGCTCCAGCACATATGGGCCATTAAGAATGTTGATCCCGCATATCCAGTGGCAGTATATTTATGCAGGGAAATTGGATGACTTTGTATTTTTTGGCATACACGCAATTCCAGAGCTGCCTCGGGGAGGCAACCGAGAATTACAACTAAGAAATTGGAAACTAAATGTCTCCTCAATCTGGAAAAGGAATTATACACCATTTTTGGCACTTAAATTACCTCCATTGCCTTCCTTTTTATTAGATTTCAGTGTTGCTTGATTGACTCATTGAATTTAGAAATCTTTTTTTATTTTGGGATTCTTGGGGTCACGGTTTTTGAACAGGTGTATGAGATATGATCTTCGGGGCTACACATTGTCGATTCATTCTATTCCTTATCAATTATATATTTTCTGTGTGCCACTTTCCCAGTTATTTATCTCTTTTAGGTGCAGTTTTGCTCATTCACTTGCTCTGGTTTACATCATTTTTTTTAATGTACATCTCTCACCATTTCAGATGTTTTTGCTGTTGCTGTTTTCATTGAATTTTTGGAGGACTTGATGTTGTGTCCCCCTTTTCTGTATTCTGTCGGAATTCATTTTACTTTTTCTTCTTTTATTTTTAATTTTCAGTCTGTTTTCTTTGAAGGTCACATATGGATACACTTTGAGATATGCATTGACTGATTGGACTATCTATATTGGACACTTACTCACCCACTCAGTGGATGCAGTTTGCATTAAGCAGAATTATGCTATATTTGCACAGTTTGTATTTAATTGCCAATCTGCATTTTGCTCACTGCGCGAAATATACAGTTCATGTCTGTATCCCAATGTTGGGCTTGTTCCATTATTCAGATATTTCAGTACCACAACATTGGAGGGTAACATTTATGTACATTCTTTGTTTAACAACCGATGTTTGTACTATGCACTTTATATCATTGATATTTTAAAATTATATTTTTGCAATTGGTGTTTTTGTAGAATATTGTACCACCTACCCTCTCTTGCATATCTGCACATTTTATGCATTTAGCACTTTCTTGCAGAACATGCAGCTTCACTGGATTGCATTAAGCACTTTGCTAATACGGGAACTCTGCTATTTTGCACATGGTTCGTACGGTTTGTTTATATATAGTAATGAACAACCTCTTTTATGGCCTACAAGGCAGCTGGTGGGATCCTCTGTGTCGTGGCATAAGTTTTTGAGGAAGATGGGGTAGAGGAAGACAGCCTACTACTCCATGAGAAAGGAACAGCCATATATTTTGAAGTGAAATATACAAATGTAGTTCAATTGTCCTCCTCCTTAGAAGAAAGTGAGAAAGACAAAATAGCATTGGACTTTAATAAAAAGTAATGAACAACAGAAAATAACCTGAGAGAGGAAATCTTCCAATAAATATGCTGGCAAAGTATAACTGGAGTTCACCTTTTGAACACAGCAATCTGTAGTGACATACAAAACAAGTGCTTGTGGTCTTGTGAGTAAGCGTCTGCACTGGGAACTTGATAACCTAAGTAAAATCCTGGTAGTCAAATACTTAAGCAAGCTTGCCAACCTAAAAAAAAAACAAGGGGTTGCGTCATCCCTCTGACAAAAATGACGCTGTCCACCCACATGTGTCCTTTGCTGGTGCCTGAAAAGCAGCCACAATCAGGTGAAAATAACTGCACCAGTGTCCCGGATTGCAAACTCTATTGCCACATTAGGGGCAAATATTCATTACTTACTTGCCCTCTCATCAATTCCCCTGCTTACCCCCATATCTGGCTTTCAACAATGCTCTGCTTTTTAAAGATAACTTGATAAGTACACATACCTTAGTGTCACTCAAATATATAAATCCGTATAGAACTATGTTAGGCAACAGGTGTACAGTTGTGGCATTATTCTCTCCATCTTGACTGTGATACTACAAATACGAGAATGCAATTCAGCAAAATCCCCAAAAATTGTCTCTGAGTGCAAAACTTTCAAGGATTGACAGTAGCATGTTTTAAACAAATAAATCAGAAGCTGTATGTTATAAGGTATTTAAAACTAGGAAAACACACAGTTCTCAGGACTGCAGACTGTCTCCCATCCATGCAGTGACCAGGACTGACACTGCTTAGTTTCAAAGCAAGGAAAGATCCAGCACCCCAAGTCCATTTTTCACTAAGTGGGCTTGTAAGGTAGTTTATTAGGCAACATGGCCTTAGGGGGCTGAACCCTTCCTCACTTCGAAGCTAAGTAGGGTTCGTCCCAGTTACGGCAGCGATGGAAAACCACTGTATTTTTTAAATTTTTATTATTATTGACTGGTTGACTACAAACACCATAATGCAATTTAGCAAAAGGAAAACAATGGTATTTGAGTGCAAAACTATCCAGGACTAACAGGACTGACCCTGCTTAGCTTCAAAGCAAGGAAATGGCTGGGCCATTTCTCCAATTGGTCTTGCAACTTTGGTTCAATTATCAGGCAACATGGCCTGAGGAGGCAGGCCCCTTCCTCACCTTAAAGAGACCTGGATGGCAATCATGTTACTATAGCTGTAAACATATATTTAAAAGTGTAACTGCAGGTACTGAACTACACATCCCCTTGGATATCCGTAGTCCTTTATAGCAGTGAATAACAGAAAACAGCTGGAAATAAAAAATGCTTTCTTGCCCTCGCCAATTTCCTCCCTCATCTCTGCCAGATCCCCCACTACCCAGTTATGTCCTCTTCACATCCCCGGCCCTTTCCCCCCACAACACAGTTTCTGTGATGCAGTTTGCTTTGAGATGTCGGCTATTAATGACTATAACCATGGCTACAGAAAGCTTAGTGTTGCAAACTCAGTTCCTACACCCCCTCAAACTCCCAAATTTCACTTGGTGTCCTCTAGCCTCCACCTCTCCCCCCTCCCCAACACTAGCCTGATGGCATTTGCATGTTTTCTGACTTGCAAATGGATTTTTTCATGTTTTGTTTTCCATTATCCTTGGCTGACCTCAAATATCTCTCACATTGAGAGGAAAACAAGATGGCGGCTGTTTGATTTATGTAAACACCCAGTTTTGGGACAATCCCCGAGATATAGGGATCTATTTTTATATATTTAAATAACTACTGCACAGAATAACCCTAAACCAATCATGGATTGTGAGTTAAGGCTTCATGCCCAAGTTGTTTCAGACCTGGTCCAAATCTGTCAAGTGGTTAGGGATCTGTGTTTGGCAAAAATTGACCTTCTTTTTCTATGGGAGAATGAATGGGAAGTAGGGCGCAACTTTGGGAAACAAAATGTTTTTGTCTTAATAACTTGCTTATTTTCTAACGTATCTTTATACATCTGTGCAGTCTGGGTGGCCTTGTGTTTCCCTAATCACTTATGAATTCTCATTCAAATCATCCAAATCCATTACTCGCTGCTCTAATATACATTACATGGCCACAGTAGTGGCCATGTAGTTATCGTTAAGTTGCTATTTCCATAGGTAGAGCACTTTTGGGCGGCTTATAACTTCGCTCTCCCAAAGTTTTCGGACCCCCCTATAACTTTGCCTATACCTTTGCCCCCCCTGGACGAATCCTCACCAAACTTTGCAAAAAAAGTATTTGGGTCACTCTGAAAAGTTTGGCGAGGATTCGTCCAGGGGGGGCAAAGTTATATGGAGGGTCCCAAAACTTTTTTTTTCCCATAGACTGAATGGGAAAAATGTTTTGCTCACGTCTACAGCCCAAACCGCTGGATGGATTTTCACCAAATTTGGACCAGGAGCACCGGCTTGGTCCCGAAAGCGTGTTTTTGCAAATTTGGTGAAAATCTGTCCACTAGTTCTTTTTTAAAATGACCAAAAAGTAGGTAAAAAAAAATTAGTGATATCTGTGTTTCGTCCGCGGACACACTTCCCTGTTCGCTCCGCGGACAGTGTCCTGATTGGCCAATCGGCTTGCGTGATGTCCGCGGACATGCAACGTGTTCGCTGATTGGACGGCGTGAAGCGCGTCAGATTTTCGGTAGCGTCCGCCATCTTGGATTTGCGGACGAACGCGGACAGCGCGGTGAAACTTTGTTCAAAATGTGTATTTAGCAGAGTGTGTTGGTGTGTAGGAGTGTTTGGGGACGGTGGGAGTGTATGAGATAGGATGAAAGTTGTGTTTTTTTATGTGTTAGACATTCTTTTTGTGTTCGATTTGTCTGCGGACATCACAGGTGTTCTGAAATGTTCTAAATAAACTAAATGGGGGGTGTTCTGAGGACTCAATATGTGTCCGTTTTGTTCGCAAGCAAGCTGAAACTGTTCTAAGAACACTTGCAGTGTCATGAAATGTTCGCAAATAAACAAAATGGGGGTGTCCTGAGGACGCTGTCCGTATTGTTCGTTGTCAAGTTGAATGTGTTCTAAGAACACTCGCGGTGTCCTGAAATGTTCGCAAATACACAAAATGGGGGTGTTCTGAAGACGTTGTCGAACACTCGCTGTGTCCTGAAATGTTTGCAAATATGAATGGGGGGTTGTGGCTGGCAAGTTGAATGTGTTCTAAGAACACTCGCGGTGTCCTGAAATGTTCGCAAATAAACAAAAAGGGGGTGTCCTGAGGATACTGTCCGTATTGTTCTCTGTCAAGTTGAATGTGTTCTAAGAACACTCGCGGTGTCCTGAAATGTTCTCAAATAAACAAGATGGTGGTGTTCTGAAGATGCTTCTAAGAACACTTGCGGTGTCCGGGGAATGTTCGTAGGGGGTGTCCTGAGGACGCTGTCCGTATTGTTCTCTGTCAAGTTGAATGTGTTCTAAGAACACTCGCAGTGTCCTGAAATGTTCGCAAATACACAAAATGGGGGTGTTCTGAAGACGTTGTCGAACACTCGCTGTGTCCTGAAATGTTCGCAAATATGAATGGGGGTTGTGGCTGGCAAGTTGAATGTGTCCTAAGAATTCTCGCGGTGTCCTGAAATGTTCGCAAATAAACGAAATGGGGGTGTCCTGAGGACGCTGTCCGTATTGTTCTCTGTCAAGTTGAATGTGTTCTAAGAACACTCGCGGTGTCCTGGAATGTTCGTAGGGGGTGTCCTGAAGGCGTAGTCCGTATTGTTCGCTGGCAAGTTGAATGTGTTCTAAGAACACTCGCGGTGTCCTGAAATGTTTGCAAATAAACAAAATGGGGGTGTCCTGAGAACGCTGTCCGTATTGCTCTTTGTCAAGTTGAATGTGTTCTAAGAACACTTGCGTTGTTCTGAAATGTTCGTAGGGGGTGTCCTGAAGATGCTGTTCGTATTGTTCGATGGCAAGTTGAATGTGTTCTTAGAACACTCGCGGTGTCCTGAAATGTTTGCAAATAAACAAAATGGGGGTGTCCTGTGAACGCTGTCCGTATTGCTCTTTGTCAAGTTGAAAGTGGTCTAAGAACTATCGCGTTGTTCTGAAATGTTCATAGGGGGTGTCCTGAAAACGCTGTCCGTATTGTTCGCTGGCAAGTTGAAAGTGTTCTAAGAACACTCATAATGTCCGCGGACATTAAAAGTTTCCATAGACCATAGTTGAAATGTTTGACTCTATGGATGTGCCCTGAATTGGTTGTGGCTCCTGCGTGTAGATTATACCTATTGTTGTGAAGGTTTTCTTACCAAGTGATATTTGACCATGTGTGAATCCAGTCAGCTTGCAGTTGTTTTTGGTACCATCTGCACTGTAACATAGAAGCCTTAGTATTATGTATTTACTATGTGTTTGTATTACTAACGTGGAGCGATTATCTGAATTGCAGGTAGAGCATGATCTACCATGGTTTGCATTTTGTACAAGTCGCTGAAATGGAATGGATTCACAATTTGGTATTGATATATATATGAAGCGTTCATTGGGGATTTCTTCCTGTGTCACATTGTTGCAGAGAGTGCATGTATGTTTCCACATTTATGAAATCTGATTTTTATAGGTATGTTTTTGTTTTCCAGTACTTGTAGTAAGTACATTAGAAATTCTTGTGGATCTTCCTGTGAGTTTATAGTGAATTTGACCATTCGAACACAGTAGTCCAATTGTTGTCTTATTCCATAAACACTATACGTGTTGTCAGGATTGTTTGCTGCATTTCTGTGAAGTACTAACATTTGCAAACACAATGGGTCTGTACTGTGTAAGTAAATGTTGTCAACAATTGGTGTTAATTGAAATAGAATATTCATTGCTACATTTGCGTAGCAACTTACACCAACTAAATTTGAGAATTTAAATGGTCCAGGTAGTTCTGTATCTAACTGCTTTTTTTGGAGTTTGTCGTCCTTCTTTAAAGAAGTACCTGGTTTACTTTCCCTAATTGATTCTTTTTTGCTTGTGGCACTTGATGAAGTATTAGTTTCTTTTACTCTCTTTGTTTCTTTTACTCTCTTTGGAGGATTTGCAGTGACATCCTGTTGCATTTCTGTTTGATTTACTTTTCTTTTATAACGTTTTACTTTTTGTGGAACAGAATATTTGTTTAGGTGGGGGGTGTATAGTGAGCGAAGTCTATTGTATTCTAAAATGCTAGGAATATCAGCGTTTATTTTACTTGCATCAAAGTTGATTAGAAATAGACCGTCAAGTGTACGTAAGCTCATGCCTTCTTTAAGGACTGTGTTACCAATATCTATCATTGCTTTGTCTAGGGTAAGACCTTGTGATTCATGAATCGTGACTGTGTATGCAAGAGTTAGAGAAAATTGTTCTCTTCGTACATACATATCTTTGAAGAGAAGGAATCTAGCTGTTGAGCGTCCTATCCTTTTTACTTCTGAAAGTTTGTCAAAGAGTATATTGACAAACTGAATTTTGTTGTCGCGTGGGTATGTTTGAAAGCCAACAACTGTACCCAGTGCTCCATTAACTAGTCCTTGGTCCACGTCAAGGTTATGTTTAAGCATTACTCTGCAATTTAAGCATAATTTTAATATATTTTCTTAGCCTGCTGTGTTTGAGATTGATTTTTCGAAACTATTTAGTCTTGTTGTGGCTTTGTCACACATGGGTAGTGTCATACCATGTACATCTAGTTTGTCTGTGGCGCTAATTTCCATGATTGGTTGCATTTCTTTACTTAGCATTATTTAATTGAATTTGAAACAGCTTTCAAGAGTTGGCATTAAGGCTATACAATTGACATGTTTGTGGGCTAATTGTTCCATAACATCTGTAACACATGCATTATCGCCATGAAGTGCATTAATGTGCCGGGTTTTCAATATTGCTTCTGCTTCTTTAGAAAGTATACCAACTCTGATACTTTCTTAAATGTTGGCATAGTGAGATCTGCAGATTGCTGCATGTTTTCTGTTAATTCTCTGTAGTGGAAATGTTGCCCAAGGTTGACATTTCCAATGCTGCCAACAGTTTTACGGCAGAGTTTGTGTCCTAATGTTTTAAAAATAGGCTCACCTTTTACTGGTGTTAATTGAAGCAGATCTCCAAAAATCAATAATGTGTTTTCCTACAAAGAGCTCTTCGTAGTCTGTTTTGAGTACTTATTGTAATCTGAGGTGAATCAAAGCTAACATCAGGTTGAAGACCATGCTCACTTCATCTATTAGTAGCATTTTCATTTGTTTCAATACTCTGCGTAATTCCATTGCAGCTTCTGCAGAAAGTTTGTAATAGTCTAATTTGTTCTGGTGTTCTACTAGTAATAGTAGTAATCGGTGTAATGTAACACCACCTATGTTGCAGGCAGCTAAACCTGTGGGGCAGTGACAACAGCTGACAGTTTGTTGTTTGTCAATTGTTGAAGGAACTTACTAATGATTTTGATTAGGAATGTTTTGCTAGAACCAGCTTCACCACTGACGTACATTAGTATAGGTTTATAATTATGGCAGGAACATTCTTTATTTTCATGTTTTACACCATGTGCAATTTGTTTTGTTACTTCTTGAAAAATGCTACTTTGCTCATTGTTTAGTTTTGATTGTAGTATAGTTAAGTCTTCTTTATCTTCATACTGACACATGGTGTTTTTTACTTCTATCATAGCTAATTCTGCCTCATTTATTATTAGTGGTTCTCCCAGTGGTTCTTGGCTTCCTGTTACAGGAGGTTGACTACTGTCAGGAGTGTCCTTATCTAGTTGGGCTTGGAGTTCTTCTTCGTGTTGCTGTTCATTGTGCAACATTGTTTTGTACTGTGTAAAGTTTACATCAGTTATAGTGCTTTCATTTGCTTTGAAAGCATCCTCATATGAGTCAAAGTTATCTAGTATTTGTTCTTCTTTTCTCCATGGTTTGAAGAGTTTTAGCAGGGACATGTAATATATTTCTTTATGTTGAGGAGTCTTTAATGACAATTTGATATGATTAATTAAATTTGGTTTAGTGAGTTTAACTAAGCTGCCTTTACAGTTTGTCACTCTATATTTACCTTTTTTTTCATCAGGTTTCATATTATTTTTGCATGTGTAGTTTTGGGCTATGTGGTATAGACACATGTTTTCCAAAGTGTTACTTCTGTTTGGGTAGTATGTGTCCAATACATTGTTTTTTAAAATGTCTTGGATGGTGGGATCATGTCTGGCTATTGTTTCTATATCTTCATATAATTTTAGAACTCTTTTTCTAGATTTAGCTGGACCAAACCAAGACTTAGCCATACTATATTTTCAGATTTACCATACAATGCAGTACCAGTTAAACGATCAGCTGCTTCATATGATCCACATTCACTATGGGTGAGCATTTTTATGCCCAAGCTGTATAATTTCTGAGACACTGTTTTATCTGATGACAGGTCATTCCAGAGGTCTTAGAGCTCTGTCTTTTCTGCTTTAGTTAAGTATGCTGTGACATATCGTGCAACTGCAGTAGAATTGTCTGCAATGTACTGCACATCTATGTTTGCATTCCATAAGTGGGCAATGATTGCATTATAATCATTGATATATTTTTCTTCTTCTTTTCTTTTTATGTAATACGTGTTTTTAGGTGACTTACCTTTAACACTATGTCTAACTGAAGACATGAGGTTGTTCACTTGACCTGTATTTGTAACTGGTCTAGGGAAACCAAATCGGCATTTGGTGTAGTATTTCCCTTTGTTTTTGTATTTGTGACGACAATATTTTCCACATTTGTGTCTTTGAAATTGTAAAATTTGTGCATGAAGATCACTATTTGTGGCTTCTGATGGAATTTCACAAGTGACATATTTTTCAATAAACTGTAAAACAGTGGCATCACTGTCTTGGCCAAATTTAGGAGCATCTTTAATCCATAAAAGCATGTGGATATGTGGTGCTCCTCTGGCTTGGTATTCTTTTCTCCAAAAGAAGTGTTGCATTTCTCCAAGGGGAGGAACAGTTTTATTACAAATAAAATGTAGCATAGCAATGAAGCGATGGTGAAAATATCTTGAAACATTAACAGGATCCAAAGAACAAAGTTCTCCAGGTGTTACTATATCTATGTTTGTTTTGTTTTTATTATATGCGTAGGAAATCATGTAACTCTTCCCATGCATATTCTGCACAACTTAATGTAACAAACCAAGTGGGTGGGCCAAGGTTTCTGATCATACAACGTACATCTCCATGACGTCGAAACCAGTACTCTTTAGTACCATGCATATTTGCTAATAGATTTGTAATATTTGATTGTAAAACCTCATCCTTTTGTTGCACTTTTTCTAATAATTGTGTAGCTGTCATATTTTGAAAGTGTGATCCTGATTTTAATATGTGTGCAACTCCATAACATAAAGTTGCTAGTTCACTTTCAAAGAGTAGTTGGATTATGTATTCCACATTTTGTCTAAATCTGGGATCTTCAGAAAACATCCGTAATGAGCGGTATTCTGAAGCTGATGTTTGAATAGGTCTATCATCATACCTTCCTCCTTTGCCAGTAGGAAAGAGTAGAGGAAAAGCACGTGCTTCTATACCTTTTTCCCATATGCTGATTCGCGATCCTTTTGTTTGACGCATTTGATATGTTTCCAGTACAACTTCTACGGTGTCATTAGAGTGCCAAGAATGAATTGTATAATGGTCTAAAGTATTTGATATTGTAGCAGGATCTAGTAGCTCAAATTGACCAGCTTCTTGTGTTTCTTGAATTATTTCAGTTGTATCTTTCAAGTTTTCTTCAATATTAATTTCTTTGTAATATTCATTATTCTCTTTAAGATATTGGAAGGCTTGTCTAACTTTATATAAATCTAACAGCTGTTGCCATATTTTTTTGTCTTTTGTAGGTACTCCATTTACTAAGATAATTAAAGATTGCTGCAAAGGACATTGCACTCCTAGAGTATGCACATATTCTTTTAGATCTAATGGTAAATAAACTACTTTTCCACGAATGCCTTTCACCAATTAAGAGGGAGGTAATTTTGCTGTTTTTGGTTCAAGGCATATTATTGCTTGAAATGGGTGTACTGTTTGAATTATGATGCTCTCATATACATTAAGTTGTTGTAGGGGTTTTGGTACTGGGTATAATTCCAAATTATTTGTGATAGCACGTGAAGGAGTTTGGTTGTTGTCAAGTTTTGTAGTGCAGTAACTGCAAAGTATTAAGGGCTCAGTTATTTCATATTTGTTTTGTGCTACAAGGTAGAGAACTAATTCAAACCATTTAGAATCTTCATTGTCTTCTATTTTGTATGATAGGTCTACAGTTTTTGTGTTACTTTTATAAAAAGTTATACGGCAACATACGCATACCTGGTTTGGTCCTTCAGCTGATGTACTTTTAAATTTTAGTATTTCTTTTTTGTATGTGTTTAGCAAAAGGTTGCCATTTGTAGAATTGTTCCCTAATTGGTTTAAAGCTATTTCATTCTGTAAATGGCTTTCACTTCCAAAATATTTTTTCTGGATATAGTGAATGTCTTCAAGTAGGTCTTTCGCTGTACCATGTAGAAGGATGTTATTTAACTTTGCTAGTGCTAAAGCAGGACTTTTAGCATAGTACTGTTTATAGACTAGATTTCTTATAGTTGAATGATGTGTTGATATCCTTTTGATATCATGGAAAGTGGTTTTACAAGTAGGTCTTGTAATGCAGGCCAATGAATGTCCTTGTAGTCCTGTGTATTTGCGCACTGGACAGGTATCCATATTTTGAAGTAATTTAATTTTGATTTTGTCTTTGCTTTTTACATATTTATTGAGGAATTGGCTTAAAGATTTGAAACATTGTTTGGGAATGTTACACATTGACGTGCATGGCCATGTGTACACTAGATGTTCTGATTCAGTTGAATGGAGGGGTAATTCTAAGTTTTCAGGGCATATTTTTGTAAGGAGTACTTCTTGTTCAATTATGGTATTATTCACTTTTTCATAACCTCGGGCACTGCTATTTATGGCAATTGTATTTGTTTGCTTTTGTTTGTACGCTTCTTCATTAAAATATGGTTCTGTGCTCGTAGTTTGATTCCATTCACCTCCGCAGATACTTAAGAAGTTCTTTCTGTTGACATTTTGCTTATTGAGAAGTCTTTTTTTAAAATTTAGTTATTAGTTTTGTTATTGGTTTCATTTTGTTCAACAGTAAAATAAATAACTTTCTTTTGAGAAGAATTGCACTGTCCATCAACGCTTCTAAGATTAATTTCCTACGATAGGTTTTAAGCATTGAACCTGATTTCCCTCCTGTTTTTATAAGATTTTGAAGGACTTTGTGACGGTACATTTTGACAAAAATACTTTTCTTGGTATGCTTACTTTGCACTATATTAGAATGTAAAGAAGTACTTTTATCTGTAGTGATAGCTGATTTTCTGTTAATTGTTTTTTGGTTTGTTTTACATTTTGATAGAGGAGGCAAAGTTTGTGTACTTGAAACTTCTTGTGTTTCACTGAATGACTGTAATAGCTGTTTTGTTTCAACTTTTTTTTACAAATTCTGCTAGAGATGGATGCTTATGTTGGACACTTTTATTTTCAATTGCTCTACTTTTGCATTGCTTTCTACGGACTTGACTTTTGGTAGGCATTCATTAGGGTCTGTTGAAAAAATAAAGAAGGTATGGGTTGGGGTGTTCTGCAATGTATGTCTGCTGTGTGCATGAGTGTTTGAGTAAGATGACAAAGATGTATGTAATGGTGTGTGATTGTGCATTGGGAACTACAACAAGTAGGGATAGGTATTCTTGAATGTATGTGTTACTAAACTGGAGTTCATATGACAAAATAAAATAAGCTAGTGGTGTGGAAAAGTACAAATAGTAAATCTAATGTATTCAATTAAAACAGTTGTTTGTTCTATAATCTGAAAATTGTAGCGGTGCAGTTGGGTAATTTGTGTGTCCAAAAATAGGAATTTGTGGGCCATTCTGGCTGTAAATCACTGTTTTGTATTAAGACATGGAGATATTTGGACAAAATGGTACACAATCTCTATTTTTAGGCACAGAAATAGCTTGTATTAACTTTATAATATGTTTGAGTAATAATACAAATATTATGGTGATATTCTACTTACTTTTTTTCTTTAATTAACAGGTAACTTCTTAGTTCTTCTTTGTTCTTCGAATTTGGCTGCTTCTTTTCAGGAGACTGGTCTTCACTGCAGTTGTAAAAGCTTCAAATTAGTAACTTTGTTTGTATATAGCTCTGTTTTTAATTTAGATATTGATGTATTTAATTGAAATCCTCAGTGCCTTCTTTAAAACCATTAAACTAATTTATGTACATAAGATACATTGCATCAGTTCAGTACATATGATATGTTGTTAGTGGACAAATTGTGTTGAATGACTAACTGTAGCAAAAAAAATATCTTTACTATGTCTTGTGAAATTTATAATATACCAGTGAATACCACTATTTCTGTAAGTAAGCTGTTCTAGGTAATAGCGATTCAATGTCATGTCTAAATTAAAGTAATTAAGTAAATAAATAAATAAAAACACAAAAATATGAAATTGTATAAGTATTCTTTTTAAAGATTTAAACATAGATTGTGCTTGCATGCAATTTTGTTTGAATATATGTAGTCTATATATTTCATTTAAAAAATGTTAGTTTAACATGATTTGAGTGTGTGTGTGTATAAAGAAAGTAAATAATATAAAGGTTTATAAGTGATAGTTGATTTTAGGAAATTGAAAAAAATACAGTAAATTCATTTTACAGATTACACAAGCTAAAAGTCTGTTTGAAAATGTGTTCATCTACTGTACAGAAAATATGCATACCTGAAGTTTGTGTTCATGCATATGGATATGCATGGAGCTGCAAGTAGAAATCTTGGAGACTTGTACAGTATTTCTGGTAGATCGTGCTTGCCAATGATATGACACTTGTAGTCAGAGAGATTCACAGTACATTTGCAGTGCTGATCTATGATGATGTAGTTAGATATAGAGGCCTTGAATGTGATTGGCGCATGGTCATGTGACTTCTTAGCTACATCCAATGAGGGAATGGCAGAGAGAGTGAAGTGGAAATGGTAGAAGGGCTGTTCATGTTACGATATGTCCGCGGACATGGCGGTAGTTCGCGGACATCGGGAGTTACATCCAGGGATTTTTGGGTTCAAAAGTCATGCAAATGAGAATGAGTACTAAAAGGGATTGGTCAGGAAAGTTTAGTGGGTGTGTTGTGCCAGGAGAGAGTTTCTCATATACTGTTTTTGCTGAGAGAACAACAGATAGCTATGTCTGTGTATTTTAGGAAAAAGATTGTATGGATTTTGGGAGATTCATGGATATATTGGTTGAAGGTGCATGCAGAAAGCTGTGGAGTAGCTGTAGATCTTGGATTCCCACATGTGGAAGTACACTGGCATGGAGTACGTGGAATGAAGTGGTTGGACTTGCTACCTCTCTGTGCTACTTTGGAGACAGAGCAACATCCAGACATAATTGTTATTCATTGTGGAGGGAACAGTTTAGGACATGTGACTGGAATTGTTTTGCAATTTGCTATGAAGGAAGGACTTGGGAAGGTTATGGACATGTTTCCTAATTCTCAAGTGATATTTTCACAGATTGCGCAGAGACAAATGTGGCTTCGTTCTTCTTCATTTGGTCCACAAATGGAAAAAGCAAGGTGCAATGTTAATAAAGCTGTTTGTGCCTTTCTAAAAGATTTTGGCATGTCTTCTTTTCACAATGAAAATATTCTGTTTCGTAGTACAAACATTTTTCGCAAAGATGGAGTCCATCTTACTTATGGTGGCAATCAGATTTTTCTGAGAAATGTACAAAATGCATTGCGACCTTTTTTGGAATTACAACATCCATTTTGAAGTAGGTGTTAAGCATTTATAATTTTTGACTTACAAACACCTCCCAAAGGCTCTTTTCAGAGCCACCACTTCCTCCCAGAGAAAATTGCAACGTTTGTGATAGGGTAGCAACCCAATTTTTTTAAATGTTCACGAACTGTCCGCTGACATCTAAAAAATACAAAGGGCCCTGCTTCATTTATTTTCACTTCTATTTTTTAACTGTGAAAGGCGGCTCTGAAAAGAGCCTT
Source organism: Ambystoma mexicanum (assembly GCF_040938575.1). Lineage (NCBI taxonomy): Eukaryota > Metazoa > Chordata > Amphibia > Caudata > Ambystomatidae > Ambystoma > Ambystoma mexicanum. Next base: position 1,041,151,827 of record NC_090932.1, read on the forward strand.
TTTTTTATTTTTGATATTATGTATTTTTTGGGGGTTTTTATACACGACACACTAGGAGAGAAGGGGAAAGGAAGGTAACGTGGGGAACACCAACCACATGGATAAGAAAGGGCGAGCTGAGAGACGAAGATGTAGAGTGGGTTTTATTTGGGTAGTGCGCAGATCTTCTCGTGCTCTGAGACGATAGTCTCAAAAGCACTACGAAGTCGCTCCCCCCTGCAGAGTACTGTGTCACAGTACATACATACAACTGTGACCCTCGAAAGGTAAGGGCCATCAGCATTCTGTATGGCCTGTAAGGCAGCTTGAGGAAGACGCTGTCCCACAGAGGTGGTCCTTGTGGTGACAGGATCTGAAACAGAGGATGACGTAGAGGAAATCAACCTGCTACGTTCTTCGCAAGGTACAACCCTGCGAATAGCCCCAGAGTGAAATGACCTCAGGTGTCGCTTCATAGTACTGGTCCCAAAGCTGTACTTACCGTGTTTCCCATGACTGAGTATCATTTTGCACTCATTGCAGGTAACACGTTTCGCACAAGCCTTAGGAACATTCCCATGAATGGTAAATAACCGCCACACCCAAGACTCACGCCTAGTGCGGGTAGTAGGGATTTCCTCTACCTCATTCTCATCATCCTCTTCTTCCTCCTCTGCATCCTCACTCGTGTTCCCTCTTCAGGCCCTTGGGGAGGTGGTGGTGGTAGAAGGGGTGGGTTTGGTGCTGAAACAGGTGCAGTACCAGGTGGCAGTTCAGCAGCCAGGGATGCCATCTCGATAATGGTGTAATCTGCAGGTGGCAGCAAAAATCGCTGTGTTCTGAAGAATAGCCAGAAACACAATGAGAATAAGCTCTAGGGCGTGGTCTTTTATAGGGGTGCTTGTGCACCATCTGCGGACGTGTGCACTGTCCGCGGACAGATCGAACACAAAAAAATTTTTGAAAAGTTTCAAAAGGTATGTAGAAACTCAGGATTACTATGTGGGACTTGTGCCATAGTGAGATTTTATTGAAAAATATTTATTTTGGATTAATTGAAAATTTACTTTTCATTTGTTCGGGGACACGAACAATGTCCGCATTCAGAACACGCGATCAGCGTGGGTGCGGTCATATGATCCATTCGCGTACAAGTCTTCGAAGGAAGCGCATGTCGACAGGACACCAAATGCGCGGAGATAGGCTAGCGCATGCGCGTTGATGTTCTACGGACACTGTTCGGGTCCTGAACTAATTAAAATTGCGTCACACGTGAAACGAACATTTCAGGACACTGCGTGTGTTCTTAGAACAGTTTAAACTTGCTAGCGAACAGTAAGGACAGATATAGTGTTCTTCAGGACACGTCCAATTTCATTTATGTACAAACATTTCAGGACACCAATTGTGTTCTTACAACATTTTCAACTTGCTAACGAACAGTACCGACAGGTATAGTGTTCTTTAAGACACCGCCATTTTCGTTTAATTACGAACAATTCAGGACACCGCGTGTGTTCTTAGAACAGTTTGAACTTGCTAGCGAACAGTACGAACAGGTACAGTGTTCTTCACGACACCTCAATTTTCGTTTATTTACGAACATTTCAGAACACCTGCACTGTCCGCGGACACCTACATTGTTTAAAAAAAAAAAAGAAACTATTTACAACACAATATAAAAATTAAACTTGATTTAACATATATTAATAATTTATGACAGAGAAGGTGAGGCAGAAACAGAAACAAAAACAGGAGAATTAGGGGTTTCAACATGATTGTTATTAGGTGAAGAAGGGATGGAAGTATCATCAAAATGTTTTGGGTTATGGAGAGGGTTTGGGGATAATTGACTGGGATATGGTGAGGAGGGACAAGTACACGTGGGGCAATGGTACGAGGTTTTTGGTTTAAAATGATCTTCCACAAAAGTTTTCAAATTATTAAAATTAGTCAACAATAAATCCATGTTTTCTTCTATACTGTGAAAAGTGTTATCCATAACAGGTTTTTCTGAAGTATTTTCTATTTTGGTATGCTCTGTACAAAAATATATATATATATGTTAAATGTATACAAAATAATAATAATTAAATGGTTTATATTATAAAGTGTTTACCATTATTTTCGCTATCTTGTGGCATTTCTTCATGTGGGAAATGCTCCTCTAGGCATTCCAGAGTACTAGACATTTCTGTGAGAGAAATACACTGATTAGCACTTGATATTTATTCCAATAATCATTGACACTTTTTTTATTAACATTACACTAAGAATCCCTTGTACAGACTTTTCATGAAAGGTAAATGCACATGTGATGTCATCAGTGATGTCATCAATGACATTTGTGATGTCATCTTTGATGTCCTGGGTGTTAGGCTTAGCAATGCACGGTGGTGGCGCGAGTTATGGTTGCTTAGCTTACCATAACTGGCGAATTTCAAGGGTTTTTCGGTTTTACTTGGAACCATAACGTCCCTTTAACAAAGTTTTTTCACTGAATTTGAAAGGTTTTAACAGTGCAACTTAACCATAACGTCCCTTTAACAAAGTTTTTTCACTGACTTTGAAAGGTTTTTAGCAGCGCAACTTAACCATAATGTCCCATTAACAAAGTTTTTTCACTGAATTTCATTGGTTTTTAGAAGTGCAAGTTAACCATAACGTCCCTTTAACAAAGTTTTTTCACTGAATATATATATATATATATATATATATATATATATATATATATATATATTACATAGCCTTGGGTTGCTTATAACTTAGCTCCCCCTAGACTAATCCTCACCAGACTTTGCAAAGAAAGTATATGGCTCACTGTGAATAGTTTTGCAAAGTGAAAATGTTTGCAAAGTTTGGTGAGGATTGGTCAAGGGGAGGCAAAGTTACAGGGGGGTCCCAAAATGTATTTTTTTCCCATAGACTGAACGGAGAAAACAATTTGCTCATGCCTACAGCCCAAACTGCTGGACGGATTTTTACCAAATTTGCGGCAGAAGCGGCGGCTTGGTCTTGAAAGCGTGCTTTTGTAATACAGTTCATTATGTTGAGGAGTTTTTAATGACAATTTGATATGATTAATTAAGCTTCATTTGGTTTGGTTAGCCTTCGCAATTTGCCACTCTGGGGCTGATTTATGGAATGTTTTGCACCAAAAAACGGGGATTTGTGTGCCATTCTGCCCGCAAATCCCTATTTGTTAAACAGGGATTCACGGGCAGAATGGCGCACAGATCCCTGTTTTTCGGTGCAAATAATTCCATGAATCAACCCCTCTGTATCTACCTTTCTTTTCATCTGGTTTAATATTGTTTGTGTATGTGAAGTTTTGGGCTACGTAGTATGGACACATGGTTTCCAGAGTGGTACTCCTGTTTTTTGTGTCTAGTAAATTGTTTTTCAAAACGTCTTGGTTGTTGGGATCATTTGGCTAGTATTTCTATGTCTTTATATGATTGAGAACTCTTTTTCTAGATTTAGCAGGACCAAGCCTTAGCCATACTATATTTTCAGATTTTCCACACAGGGCAGTACCGGTTAAACGGTCTGCAACTTCATAGTAGACACATTCTCTATGGGAGAGCATTTTTATGACTAAGCTGTACAATTTCTCTGATAGTGTTTTGTCAGATGATACGTCATCCCAGAGGTCTTGAAGCTCTGCTTTTTCTGCTTTGGTTAAGTAGGCTTTGACATTTATTTATTTATTTATTTATTTGCATTTATAAAGCGCACAGAACTGCCCTGGGGCATCGTGGCGCTGTTACAGCAGACTTAGTCATGAACACAAGCATAGGAATGTGTTTACAGATGTAAACCGAGTTACCGAGTACATTTCACATTGGTAATAAACATTGAGCTTAGAGGTTATGCTATGCTGTGGTTACAATGCAAGCATGAGAGTGCATGTGGAAGACTTTAGCGGAATAGGAGGGTTTTGAGGTTTTTACGGAAGGTATGGTATGATTTTTCGTTCCTTAGTGAGGTAGGTAAGGAGTTCCAGTTTTTAGGTGCGAGGTGTTGGAAGCTGGTTCCTCCCGCCCTGGATCTTTGAAACGTGGGGACATCAATCATGTTGGTGCGGTGAGCTCTGGTGGGTCTGATGGAGGCTTTCGGTGTGATTCTTTCTGCGAGATAGGGTGGGGCATCCAGGGATAGGCATCTATGTGGGATGGTCATGGCTTTGAAAAGTATGCGTTCCTTCACGGGTAGCCAGTGAGCATCTTTCCTTGCTTGCGAGATGTGTTCTCTTTTTGGAATGGACAGTGCTGCCCGGAGCGCATTGTTTTGCGTGATTTGGAGTTTTTTTAGGTTGTGGGCGGAGGTGCCTAGGAACAGGGCATTACAGTAGTCTAGTTTTGTACCTATAGTGGCTCTGGCGATGGACAGGCAGTTTTTGGCAGAGAGAAAAGGCTTGACAGCATTTATCATCTTGGTGGTAAGTGCCGAGGAGGAGGCTATGGCGTTGACCTGGCGAGACATAGATAGTGAGGCATCTAGGTGAACGCCTAAGGTTTTAACAGTCTTGGAGACTGAGATGGTGGAGTTGTCGATGTTGAAGGATTTGTATTGGGGGGGGAGTTTGTTGAGAATTTCATTGGTCCCTACTATGAGGATTTCGGTTTTGTCCCCGTTTAGGCAGAGGCCGTTGGCCGCCATCCAGGTTTGGATGGCTGTGTAGATTTTGGTTAATGCTGTCGCATCTTCTTCGTAGGTCCCAGTTAGAGGGAGTAGTACCTGCGTATCGTCTGCGTAGTTGGTATACGCTATGTTACGACAGTCGAGGTCATTGAAGAGAGGAAGGGTGAATATATTGTAGAGAGTGGGGGCGGTGCAGGAGCCTTGTGGGACGCCGCAGTGGATGGTGGTAGGGGTTGCCGAGGCAGTGTCTGAGAAGACTTTCATGAGTCTGCCATTTAGGAATGAGGCCACCCATGCAATGGCTTCCGGGGAGAAGTGTGCTTCATTTTTTAGGTGCATGCCTAGGATATCGTGGTTGACAAGGTCAAAGGCGGCAGATAGATCCAGTAGGAGAAGGAGTGCCGGTTTGCCTTTATCCATAGTGTCAGCAAGCTGTATTTTCAGATCAAGTAGGGCTGACTCAGTTCCGTGACCTGGTCGGAAGCCTGACTGTCTTTTTCCTAGGATATGGTTGGTTTCGAGATAATCCTGGATTTGTGTGTAGGCCATTTTATCCAGAATCTTGAGCAGGAAAGGCACAGTGGTGATGGGCCTGTAGTTGGTAGCTACTTCAGGGTCGAGGGTGGTTTTTTTTAGAAGCGGGCGCACCCAGGCTTCTTTTAGACTGTCAGGGACAGTGTTGGCTTTGAAAGAGGCATTAATGAATGATTTAAGGAAAGGGGCGAGTGTTTCAGTGCAGTCTTTGATCAGGCTGGCGGGGCAGGGGTCTCCTTTACAATTGGATGGTTTGATCTTGTTCATTATCTCAATAACTTCGTGTTCTGTGACTTCCCTGAATTTGAACGGGGTAGTGGGGGCTTTGGTGGATGTGGTTCCCGAGCTAGGGGTGGGCATGTGGCTCGTGGTGGTGGGAGATTTGAGGTGCAGTGATAGGTTTTTGTGGTGCTCCTTAATTTTTGTTTGTAGGAGTTCAATTTTATTTAACAAGGCAGATTGTATGGAGTTGCACCAGATTTGGTCTTTAACAATGTCTTGTGATTTGGTGGCCGGTGTGGTGAGTTCGTTGAAAATGGCGAAGAGTTCTTTGGATTCGGAGCTTGCATTAGCAATTCTATCATTATAAGAGACTGATTTAGCTGTGATTATGGCTTTTTTGTATTGGGCAGTGATTTTTTTGTAGGAGGATAGGGTGGCTGGGGAAGGCGATTTCTGCCAGGAGTTTAGAGCTATTTGAGTGTTTGATAGTTTTGGCTTTTTTGGTCTGCAAGGGGGCAATGGCGTCAATGGCGGTGCTTATGGTGCTCTTGTAGATATCTGCTAATTCTGACGGGTCAGATGACTTGAGGTCTGTGGAGAGGATGTGAAGGTGGGGTGTAATTTTATCTTTAGTGAGATTTTTTACACATCTTGCCAGTGCTGGGGGGATGGGGTTAGGTTTGTTTGTGTTAGATACAGCGGGAATAAAGAAGTGAATGAGGTGGTGATCTGACCAAGGAGTCGGGGTGATGGAGCTAATGTCGACGTGACAGTTGTGGTCAGCTATCCAGTCCAGGATACGGCCTTTGTTGTGTGTGGGTGAGGTTATTTTTTGGTCGAAGCCTAGTTCTTTTAAGGCTAGTGCAAGAGATTTAGCAGGCTTGTCCTTTTTATCGTTATACCCCAGGTTAAGGTCACCTAGAAGGATGCTTTTGGAGGTGAGTTTTAGGTTTTCTGTTAGGCGGTGTACAAGGTTCTCATGGAACTCTGTTAGGGGGCCGGGCGGGCGGTAGACTAGGTTGAAGGTGATGGTGGAGTTAGGGGAGAGGGCAATTTTTATAGCTAGAGAGTCTATGTTGTCACCTAGATTGGAGGTGATTTGTCTGGCCTCGAGGTGATCTTTCAGGATGAATGCTACCCCACCACCTACTGAGGAGAGGCGGTCTTGCCGGATAATGGCGTACCCCTGTGGGATAGTAAGGTTGAGGGCTGGCCCTGCAGCGCTGTGCAGCCATGTCTCGGTGATGGCTAAGATGTCGAGGTCCAAGCTAATTAGGAGTTCGTGAATTTCAATGGCATGGGCAGGGATGGATCTGGCGTTTATGAGGGCACACTGTAGGTTGTGTGTGTGTTGGGCCGAGGTAGGGGTGGTGTTGAGTGGTGTCGCCGGGATGGGGTGCGGCATGGTGGGTTTAGGTAAGGGTGTTTTGACTGTAAGGGATGGCGTGTTAGGCGTGTTAAGAGTGGTGGGAGGTGCTTGGTGGGTGAGTCTAGGGTATCTAGAACGGAGACCTAGGAGTTGGTTCCTGGTGTGGATGGGTCTGGTGTAGGAAGTTATGCTGGGTGGAGGATGACGTGCTGTGGGGATGCTTTCAGTGAAGAATGATGGTAGGAAGTAGGTGGGAGGAATGTTGGAGAGGAATGCCAGTGGGGCAGCTGGTGAGCTGGTGGATTGTTGAGGCATGGCGAGGGTATCGTTCAACATGGCACAACTAGAATCAGAATGCAATGTGGGCAGCAAAATCAGGGCACAGTATGCGACCATAAGGCACAACACAATAGTGTGGTCTAGATACGACCATAAGGCACAACACAATAGTGTGGTCTAGATATGACCATAAGGCACAACACAGTAGTGTGGTCACTATGCGACCATAAGGCACAACACAGTAGTGTGGTCTAGATACGACCATAAGGCACAACACAATAGTGTGGTCTAGATATGACCATAAGGCACAACACAGTAGTGTGGTCTAGATACGACCATAAGGCACAACACAGTAGTGTGGTCACTATGCGACCATAAGGCACAACACAGTAGTGTGGTCTAGATACGACCATAAGGCACAACACAATAGTGTGGTCTAGATATGACCATAAGGCACAACACAGTAGTGTGGTCACTATGCGACCATAAGGCACAACACAGTAGTGTGGTCTAGATACGACCATAAGGCACAACACAATAGTGTGGTCTAGATATGACCATAAGGCACAACACAGTAGTGTGGTCTAGATACGACCATAAGGCACAACACAGTAGTGTGGTCACTATGCGACCATAAGGCACAACACAGTAGTGTGGTCTAGATACGACCATAAGGCACAACACAATAGTGTGGTCTAGATATGACCATAAGGCACAACACAGTAGTGTGGTCTAGATACGACCATAGGGCACAACACAGTAGTGTGGTCTAGATACGACCATAAGGCACAACACAGTAGTGTGGTCTAGATACGACCATAAGGCACAACACAGTAGTGTGGTCTAGATACGACCATAGGGCACAACACAGAGACTACACAGTATTACAGTGGTCGCTGGGTGACCATAAGGCACTACACAATATCACAGTGGTCTCTGGGCGACCGTGGTAACGGTGCTATTGTCAGATGGCAGCATATTGCAGAGCAAGGCAAGAGCATGGTTGGTTGGCTATGGATTGTGCATTAAGTATTTTGTTGCAGTTCAGAAGCACAACGGTGCATGTGGGACCTTGGGCGTAGCAATGTTAGGAGGTGCTAGGTCAGGGCTCTAGCTCGAGGGTCGGGAGTGGATAGTGGAGGAGGGGGGCAGTATGCTTACCCTGTAGGTGGACGGCAAGGGGTCCTGGCTCTAAGCTCGACTATGCACTCCACCTGGAGCAGCACGGGCAGAGTTTGTGGCCCCTGGCTCCTGATGCTCCAAACAGGCTCTCAACAGGCCTTAGAGTGGCCTTTGCGCTGGCCGCCGGCGTGATCCGCCTGCCGGCGGTTACAGCTGATTTTAGCGAGGCTCAGCCTCGGTTTCAGGCCGCGCTGCGCCCGGCATGCGTGGGTCAGGCGGCGTGTGGGGACAGGGTCAGGCAGGCCCTGTCCGTGCTCCTCGTCGTCTCGTGGTTTCGCTGCTGGGCTGGGGTGCTGGGGGGGCTCCTGCCCTCGCCCCACGGTGTGGAAGAGTGAGTGAGGGGGTAAGCAGGCTCTCAACAGGCCTTAGAGTGGCCTTTGCGCTGGCCGCCGGCGTGATCCGCCTGCCGGCGGTTACAGCTGATTTTAGCGAGGCTCAGCCTCGGTTTCAGGCCGCGCTGCGCCCGGCATGCGTGGGTCAGGCGGCGTGTGGGGACAGGGTCAGGCAGGCCCTGTCCGTGCTCCTCGTCGTCTCGTGGTTTCGCTGCTGGGCTGGGGTGCTGGGGGGGCTCCTGCCCTCGCCCCACGGTGTGGAAGAGTGAGTGAGGGGGTAAGCAGGCCTCAACAGGCCTTAGAGTGGCCTTTGCGCTGGCCGCCGGCGTGATCCGCCTGCCGGCGGTTACAGCTGATTTTAGCGAGGCTCAGCCTCGGTTTCAGGCCGCGCTGCGCCCGGCATGCGTGGGTCAGGCGGCGTGTGGGGACAGGGTCAGGCAGGCCCTGTCCGTGCTCCTCGTCGTCTCGTGGTTTCGCTGCTGGGCTGGGGTGCTGGGGGGGCTCCTGCCCTCGCCCCACGGTGTGGAAGAGTGAGTGAGGGGGTAAGCAGGCCTCAACAGGCCTTAGAGTGGCCTTTGCGCTGGCCGCCGGCGTGATCCGCCTGCCGGCGGTTACAGCTGATTTTAGCGAGGCTCAGCCTCGGTTTCAGGCCGCGCTGCGCCCGGCATGCGTGGGTCAGGCGGCGTGTGGGGACAGGGTCAGGCAGGCCCTGTCCGTGCTCCTCGTCGTCTCGTGGTTTCGCTGCTGGGCTGGGGTGCTGGGGGGGCTCCTGCCCTCGCCCCACGGTGTGGAAGAGTGAGTGAGGGGGTAAGCAGGCCTCAACAGGCCTTAGAGTGGCCTTTGCGCTGGCCGCCGGCGTGATCCGCCTGCCGGCGGTTACAGCTGCAACTGCAACGTGCAACTGCAGTGGAATTGCATAGGAGGGCAATGATTACATTGTAATAATTGATGTATTTTGATTCTTCTGTTCTTTTTATGTAATATGTGTTTTTAGGTGATTTACCTTTGGCACTATGTCTAACCAAAGACATGAAGTTGTTTACTAGACCTGTTGTTAAAACTGGTCTAGGGAAACCAAAGCGGCATTTGGTGTAGTATTTCCCTTTGTTTTTATATTTGCGATGACAATATTTCCCACATTTGTGTCTTTGAAATTGTAAAATGTGTGCATGAAGATCACTATTTGTGGCTTCTGATGGAAGGTCACTTTGTGTTGTTTGTGAAGGGATTTCACAAGTGACATATTTTTGGATGAACTGCAAATCAGTGGCATCACTGTCCTGACCAAATTTAGGAGCATCTTTAATCCACAAAAGCATGTGGATGTGTGGTGCTCCTCTGGCTTGGTATTATTTTCTCCAAAAGAAGTGTTGAACTTCTCTGAGGGGAGGAACAGTTTTATTACAAATAAAGTGTAGCATAGCAATGAAGCGATGATGAAAATATCTTGATACATTTATAGGATCTAGAGAGCAGAGTTCTCCTGGTGTTTTTATATCTATGAGTTCTCTTTGTGTTTTTATATCTATGTTTGTTTTGTTTTTGTTTGCTATGCGTAGGAAATCATGTAAATCTTCGCATGCATATTCTGCACAACTTAATGTCACAAACCAAGTGGGTTTGTCCAAGGTTTATTATCATACATCGTACATCTCTGTGATGTCGGAGCCAGTATTCTTTTGTACCACGCCTGTTTGCTAAATGATTTGTAATGCTTGACTGTGAAACCTCATCTTTTTCTTGCACTTTTTGTAGTAATATTGTAGCTGACATATTTTGAAAATGGGTACCTGGTTTCAATGTGTGTGCAACTCCGTAGCATAGAGTTGCTAGTTCACTTTCAAAGAGAAGGTGTAATATGTATTCCACCATTTGTCTGAATCTGAGATCTTCAGAGTACATTCGTAAAGAGCTGTATTCTTATGCTGTTATTTGTGTGGGTCTATCATGGTATCTTCCTCCTTTTCCAGTAGAAAAGAGTAGAGGAAAGGCACGTGCTTCTATACTTTTTTCCCATTTGCTGATTGGAGATCCTTTGGCTTGTCGCATTTGGTACGTTTCCAGTGCATCATCTATGGCATGTTTAGAGTGTAATGGGTGAATTGTATAATGGTCTAAAATATTGGATTCTGTAGCAGGATCTTGAAGTTGAAATTGACCGGTTTCTGATGAGTCTTGAATTATTTCAGTGGTTTCCCTCAGGTTTTCTTCAATATCAATTTCTTTGTAGTATGCATTGTTGTCTTTTAAATATTTCAGGGCTGGTCTAACTTTATGTAGTCCATGAGTTGTTGCCAAATATTTATGTCTTTTTTAGGTACACCATTTACTAAGATAATTAAAGATTGATGTATTGGATGTTGCACTTCCAGAGTGTGTACATTTTCTTTGAGATCTAATGGCAAATAAACTACTTTGCCACAAATGCCTTTCACTAATTCAGAGGGAGGTAATGTTGCTGTTTTTGGTTGAAGGTGTATTATTGCTTGAAATGGGTGCACTGTTTGAATTATGATGCTCTCATAGAAGTTAAGTTGTTGCAGGGGTTTTGGTACTGGGAATAATTCCAAGTTATTTGTGATAGCTCATGAAGGTGTTTGGTTGTTGTCAAGTTTTGCAGTGCAGTAACTGCAAAGTATTAAGGGGTCAGTAATTTCATATTTATTTTCTGCTATAAGATAGAGAGCTAATTGGAACCACTTGGAATCTTCATTGTCTTCTATTTTGTACGTTATGTCTACAGTTTTCGTGCTATTTTTATAAAAAGTCCTGCGACAAGATGCACACACATGGTTTGGTACTTCAGCAGATGTACTTTTAAACTTTAGTATTTCTTTTTTGTATGTGTGTAGTAGAAGGTTGCCATCTGTACAGTCTGTTGTACAGCTATTGCATTTGGTAAGTGGCTTTCACTTCCAAAATATTTTCTCTGGATATGCTCTATTTCTTCGAGTAGTTCTTTGTCTGTACCACGTAGAAGATTGTTATTTAAATTGGCTAGTGCTAAAGCAGGACTTTTTGGCATAGTACAGTATATGAACCAGATCTCTTATAGTTGTATGGTGTGTTGATATTATTTTGATATGGTGGAAGGTGCTTTTGTAAATAGGTCCAGAAATGCAGGCTAATGAATGCCCTTGTACTCCTGTGTATTTGCGCACTGGACAGGAGTCCATATTTTGTAGCAGTTTCGTTTTGAACTTGAAATAAAGCAGAAGGATTTGATGGGGTCAGCAGCTGATTACTCTGCAGCATAGTTGTAGGGGACAAGGTTCAAATAGAAAATCTGGAGATGTGGGAAAGGGAAAAAAGCAAGTTTTCCAGACTGCAGGTGATTACCAAGCTACTGGGTGTTCCTGTGGTGCTTGGAGATGGGAGAGTCTGAAATAAAGTAAGGGTTGCAATGAAGGGTCTGGTATTTGCATTGCAGACTGAAAGCAAGGGGGAAATGTTGTATGTCTTGCTTTACTACATTGTTTGTACATAGTTGTACATGATGTGATAGACATGACTGCACCTGTGTGTAGTTGAATGCTGTTGTAAATTCTAGAATGGAATGGGCAACCAGCTGGAATGAGAGAGCTGTCTAGATTGGAGTAACAATTGTAGAGGCAGTGGTGCTGTTTCAGCTGGAAGACTTTCAAATGATAATGGCTATCTATGTGCATGAATAAAGATGCATGTACTCATCCTGTCGGCGTGTCACTTTATAACACACTAGAAAGCCTTCTCCCATAATTATACTGTTTTGTTTTTTGTCCCATCTTTTAACATGAAATGACACTTTGTTAGACAGATGTGTGTGTTTTGTCTGATTACTATTGTAATAATTCCTAAAGGAAATTCAAATGATAGAATGTATGGTAAATAGGTGGAATGTATAGAAAGGAAGTTGTATGTACATCCTATGCACTATGCTGCATTGAATGCTATTATGGTTAAAGTGTGGATAAATAGGTGGCAGTTGTTACACAAATGATGGAATGAATGAAGAAAATAATATTTTGCACAATACACTTAGCTATATGGGTAAATAAAAATGTGAAGAGCAGACAGGTTTGCAAGTGACACTTGATCATAGTAGATGGGAGAAATGACATTAAGCCTTTTCCACAGGTTACAAAGGGTTAGTGCCAGTTACTCTGTTTATATGCATTTATACAAGAGTTGTACATGTACTGTGCAGAAAATATTCATACCTGGAGTTTGTGTTCATGCATGTGGATGTGCATGAATCTGCAATTAGAAATCTTGGAGAGTTTTGTTGTAGTTGCTCTAGGTGCTTTGCAATCACAACACAATTGTACACAGAGTGATGAACAGTAATCCTAAAGTGCTGAACTGTGATGATGGAGTTAGATGTAGAGTTCTTGGATGTGATTGGTGGATGGTTGTGTGACTTTATAACAGTAGCCAATGAAGTAATGGTGCAGAGAGTGAAATGGAAAGTGTAGAAGGGCTGCCCCAGTGTTAGGCGCTCTACGAACACCGCAAGTGTTCTCAGACAGGTCATACCACATCCAGGGTTTCCCAGAAAATCCAGCATGGAAAGGGGACTGTAGGGATTGAGGTTCTGCTTTGTATTGAGAGAGGCTGTGTGTAGTGAAGATGGCAGAGGTGGAGAAAGTCAGGGTGTTGGTGCTTGGAGATATGTTTGTGAATGGTTTGGAGCAGTATGCTAAATGTATGAATGTGGCAAACAATTTTGACGTAAAAGGAGTGGAGGTGGTGTGGAGCACTTTGCCTGGTTTCAATTTGTAGGCAATGCTAGAAGTTTGTCAAGATATGGCTAGGGTTAACAGTCCACATGTGATTGTCCTGCACTGTGGTGTTCTTCAGTTGAGCTATGTCAGTGCCCGTACTTTGTTGAAAGATCTGGAAAACTTGGTTCAGGGAGTAATGAAAGTACTTCCAAATACCAAGGTTATATTTTCTGCTTTGGTACCGAGGGCAATATGGGACAATAGTTCTGTTTTTTGTGCTTAGCAAAATGTTGTTAGGTGTTTAATTAACCGAGGCTTGTTTGCTTTTATGATTAGAGCTGGCATGTTCATTTGCAACAATGAAAACATTGATCCTGGTAATGTTGTTTACTTTAAAGAAGATGGCATGTCTGTATCTTTTATGGGAAATTTCATGCCGTTTTGGAACATAAGGATTTCTTTGGAGAAGCTAATGTGAAGATATTTGGAGGAAAATAAGAAAAAGATACTAACAAAATGAAAGGTGTTTCTGAAGCATCTTCAAAAAAAACAAAAAAAGGCTCTTTTCAGAGCCAACCTCAAAGGCGAAATGGGGCACATTATTTAAATTTCCATTCCCTACTCTCAGATTTTTCGATATGTCTGTGGACAGCGCATACTACATACAGGGATTTTGAGGCTGAGAGGCATGCAATTGAGACCTAGCAGAGCAAGGGATTGGTCAATAAGGTTTACTGGTTGTGATGTGTAAGGAGAGACTTTGTCAGAAATTTATCTGGATTTTGGGAGACTCGTGGATAAATTGGTTGGAGGTGCATGCAGATAGATGTGGAGTGGCTACACATCTTGGATTTCCTCATGTGGAAGTGCACTGGCATGGAGTGTGTGGAATGAAGTGGCTGGATTCGGTACCTCTTTGTGCTACTTTGGTGACACAGTGTCATCCAGACATTATTATTATTCATTGTGGAGGGAACAGTTTAGGACATGTCTCTGGAATCTCTTTGCAATTTGCAATGAAAGAAGGATTTGGGAACCTCATGGACATGTTTCCAAAGTCCTGGGTAATTGATTTTCATATTGCACAGAGACAAATGTGGCTGTGTTCTTCTTCAATTGGTCCACAAATGGAGAAAGCGAGGCGCAATGTCTACAAACATGTTTGTGCTTTTTTGAGAGATATTGGCATGTCCACTTTTCACAATGAAAATATTATGTTTCATAGTACACACAATTTTCACAGAGATGGTGTACATCTTACTTATGCTGGCAATCAGATTTTTCTGCGAAATATACAAAATGCATTGCAACCCTTTTTGGAATTATAGCAATCCATTTTGCAGTACATGGTGACCATTTGAGGTTTTCAAAACGTAAAAAACATCACAAAAAAAGCTCTTTTCAGAGCCACCACTTCCCCCAAAGAAAAGTGGAATGGCTCTGATAGGGCAGCACCCCAAAAATGTTAGAAGTCTTTAGACTGTCCAGGGACTTCTAAAAATGAACAGGGCCCTGCACAAATTATTTGCCAATTCTATTTTGAAACTGTGAAATGCAGCTCTGAAAAGAGTCTTTTCTTGGGAGGGATTTTTGTTGTTTTGTATTACTTTTGGTTTTTCAAACACGATACACAAGGAAAGGAAGGGAACGGAGGGTAAGCAAGGGGCACCAACCATGGGGACAAGAAATGGCAGGTGGATAGAGGTAGATGTTGGGTGGGCCTTATTCAGGTAGTTGGCAGACCTTCTCATGCTCTGGGATCACAGCCTCAAAAGCACTTTGAATGGTCTCCCCCCTGCAGATTACTGTGTTGCAGTACATACCCAATACTGTGACCTTCGAAAGCCAAGGGTCTACAGCATCACGCATGGACTCCGAGGCAGTTGGAGGGATGTGCTGCCCCACAGGACTGTCTCTTGTGGTGACAGGAGCGGAAACGGAGGATGCTGCAGGAGAACTCAACCTATGTTTAGGTTTAGGTAGCCCCACCATGGAACGACTTTAGGTGTTGCTTCATTGAAGTAGTACCATAGCTGTACAAACCCAGTTTGCCACGACTCAGTACCAACTGGCACTGAATGCAGCGCACCTTGTTTGCACGAGCTTCGGTACTGCATCAAGAGTGGTAAATAACCTCCACGCCCAAGATTCACAGTGAGAACTAGTAGTAGGGACTTCCACTACCTCATCCTCGTCATCCTCTTCATCACTCTCCTCTGCATCATCAAGCCTGTACTCCTCTGCAGGCCCTTGGGGAGGTGGTGTTGGTGGAGGGGTTTGGGTGGTGCTGAGGCAGAGGTAGCACCAGCAGGAGCAGCAGCAGCCATGGTTGTCATCTTCAATGGTGTTAGGAACCACCAGAATGTGAGCAGTCTGCACTCAGGAAAGAGCAAGAGCAATCCAATGCAACAATGCAACAAGGAACAGTCTCTGTCCTGGAAGCCCAGAAACAGAATAAGGAGCAGCTCTGGGGTGTGGCCTTTTATAGGGGTGCTGAGGTGTGCTTCTTGGACACCTGTGCTGTCCGCAAACACTTCGAACACCAAGACATGGCTCAAAAAGTTCCAAAAAGTATGTAGGTTGCCAGGGACATTGTCTGGGACATGTGCAAAGGTGAATTTACACTGGAAAATCACTTCTTAAATGTCCGGGGTCCCAAACTGTGTTTGCGAACTAGGACCCACGCTTAGCATGGGTGCAGTCACATGATGACGTTGCGGACCCATTCGTGAATGGGACGGCTGTCCGTAGGACACCAAATGCACGGGGTCGGTTGTGTGCATGCGTGCGGGTGTTCCTGTCCCCAAACTAATTAAAAGTGCAACACATGTACGGCGGTCAGTTGCAGACAGGCGCAATGCTCGTAGGAGCCAAGGGTGTGGTACACATGCGCACAGGTATTCTACGGACAGTGTTCAGGTCCCCGAACAAATTAAATGTGCATCACAACTTTGCGGACAGGTGGACGGGCTATGTGTTCTACGGACAATGGTTGCAGACAATGCGAACAGGGGGAATGTTCTTAGAACACCTTAATTTGAATAGTTACGGACATGCGGACGGATTTAGTGTTCTGCAGACACCCCTCTTTTTGACTACAAACAGTGCGAATAGGTATAATTCCTTAGGACACCCCCATTTTGGTTAATTACAGACAGCCAGATTTCTTGTGTGTCCTAAGGACACCTCCATCTTGATTGCGAACAGTGTGAACAGGTATAGTGTCGTTAGGTCACCCCCATTTTGGTTAATTACAGACAGGCGGACATCTTGTGTGTCCTAAGGACACCTCTATCTTGATTGAAGACCATACAAACAGGTATAGTGTCCTTAGGACACCCCCATTTTGATTAATTGCAGACTGGTGGACATCTTGTGTGTCCTAAGGACACATCCATCCTGATTGCAGACAGTACGAACAGGTATAGTGTCCTTAGAACATCCCCATTTTGGTTAATTGCGGATGGTCCAACATCTTGTGTGTCCTAAGGACACCTCCATCTTGACTACAGACAGTGCAAACAGGAATAGTGTCCTTAGGGCACCCCCATTTTGGTTAATTGCGGACATTCCAGTCACCCGCGCTGTCCACGGACACCCTAACTGCCTTTTTTTAAAAGATAAGACACAGAGGAATATAGTAACATCACACATAATATTTTATTATTATGTAAAAATATAAACATTTTGAAAGAGAGGGGAAGCAGAAACTGATACAAATACAGGGGAATTAGGGATTTGTACATGTTGGATGGTAGGGGAGGAAGAGATGGAAGTCTCATCATAATGCTTTTGTTGCTGGGGAGTTTTTTGGGATGGTTGGCAGGGACATGGAGAAGGGGTACAGGTATATGTGGGACAGATATATTGAATTGTTTCCTTTATATGGTCCTCCACAAAGTTTTTAAAAGAATAAAATGTGTCATTAATCGATACATTTTTTTCTCCACACACTGCAGATGATTTTACAAGGTGTCTGTTTCTGTATTATTATTAATGTCTGTATGGTCTGTTAAAAAATAAATATGTTAAGTACACAAAAGGTAATGGTTACTAATTGGTTTATTTAGGGAAGTATAATGTCTACCATTACCATCACTGTTTTCACTCATTTCATCCCGAGGAAAATGTTCTTCTAGCCATTCCAAAGTACCAGACATTTCTGTGTAAAAAACAAAATAAATTACTTTTAGTGTACCTAATACAGAAAGTTTATAAATATATCAAATTATTGTAGTGTACTTGCTAGTTTCTTTTTAAGTTTTGCTGTTACTGCTGCGTAGATGTGCTGTTGATTTTTGGTGTTCAAATTCTATGAGGTAATTTTGTTGGAGGCATATTTATTTTCTTTTGGTATGTTCCATTATGTTGTATATGCTAAGTAATAGGACTGTTGGTGTCTTACATATACAGTTTCCGGGCACACCCGGAAGAACTGAAGTATACTGTTGACTGGCCTGAACGCTGTTGTGAACGCCTGTGCTGACTGTGGACTTTTCCTTGCAGAGACATTTCCACTACGCCGAAGCGCCGACGAGGAGAGGACGTCTTAACTTGCAACACGGAAGTTGCCTGATTCAAGTAATTTCAAATCCATGCTGCTCTGAAGTAATTGACTGAATTGATAGACCTCTGCTATGCAGAGGATACTGAATGGGACGCTGACGCTGCGTTTGTGTGATCTAGTTAGCCAATACTTGTGCGCATCATGACACTCTCTCCTTTCCTTTGTTTGTAGAAACACTGTGATTGGCCTGGTGGCCAAGGTCGCGCCCCCGACCCTTCCCCCAGCAGTTAGAAGTACCCAGAGAACAGCGCACCCGCGCGCGCACCCGGAAGTACCAGAAGTATACTGTTGACTGTTAACGGTGAACGGTGAGCGGTAGCTAGCATACCGTTTTACCTTTAATGTTAGATAGCCTTCTCAACCTCTAAGAGAATACAGACTTATTTTCCATTGTGGTTAGCTAGTTCCTAGTGCTTTAAATATAGTCATGGAACTACGCTCCACAAAAAATATACACAAGAAATGGTATGAACCCGGATATTCTAAAATGATCTTGAATGATCTGAAGGCACCTAGAACTAATGGGGCATGTAAGCGTAAAATTATATTACAACCTGGGCTCCTGACTGACTGTAATCTGGCAAAAATGACAACCTTCTTTAATAAAATAGAACAACCCAGCGCTAAGTTGAAAAAGGAGCAACGCCATCTATGACCGTTGAAGAAATTGAATGCAGTACCTCAGAAATTATGAGCAAACTTACCTGAGCTTTTCCATGTATAAGTAGCAAACTATTGGCACAAGTGATACATCCTACTACCTTTTTCAATTCAGAGATGACCTCTATCTCTACACCTAAACTGAGTATAGTTGAGAACACTAACTTTGTAACTCTTACTGAGCACATATCTGATGAGATTGAGAAAGCAAATGTTGCCCTGATAAATCCTGGTGAAAGGTTTGAGATTGATCCAATCTCTGGGCTAATTGTTATTTGTCAAACATGTTTGGCTATTAACAATAAAATACTAGAACAACATCCAGAAAGCCCCCAAGAAAAGAAAGTTAACATTATCATAATCGAGATCTTGGATGAGACAAGTTTTATTAGTATGAACACGGAAGAGTTATTTCAAGCACTTGTACATGTTCTAGTTACAATAGTTGAAAAATTTGACTCTATAGAAAGTAAACTAGCAATATATTATTTTTTATTGTATGATATTAGTACTAGAAATCTACACAAGGTCTGCGATCAAAGTACCAATACTGAGTATGAAAGTGAAAAAGAAGAAGCACAAACAGAGACAAGAACTTATGATTTGATTACACCTAATAAGCTAAATGGGTACAATAATTAATATAATGTGGTAGAACATTCTGTACCAATAATGAAAAGAAGAGAAAATAAAGTGAAAAGTGAACACCACAGCTCCAAAAGACAAGTAAAAATAAAAAAAAAGAAAGGTAAGAAAAAAAGCTATGGTCAAGCAGCCATGTATAGTACTATTAAGTTTAAACATGCCAATAATGGATGTATAGTTGAGGCTGATGAAAGTGGTGAAATAAATGACTATGTAATTGATGAGACTGTGAATAAACAGCTGACTAAAATGATTGATTCCAAATCACTATCAATATATAAAGAACCCAATTTTGCTGGGGATCATGAAGTCATAATACATGAAAACCCTGTGAAAACCAGCATCAAAGACAAAACCAAAAAAATGAAAAAGATTAGTTATGCTGATATTAGGGAGTTCTTCACCAATCCTCCTAAGAAACAACTGAACAAAGTTGAAATAGAGCTACAAAAAAAAGGTGGTGATGAAGAAATGTAAAAAGCAGAAAAATTAATAGTATTGATGAAATACTATCTGATGTACACAAGCTATACGAGAATGATTCATGCTCGCAAGGTGAAAATGGTAGAACGCAAAAGATAAAAGTAAATAAGAATGGGACAGAAAATACTGGTAATTCACAATAAGTGAAAACAACTCAAGAAAAGGTGGAGAAAACAACTACACATGGGATGATGTGGGTGAGAGGAGACGGGTATTACAAATTGAAAAAATTGATATAGCCAAGAGTGTTGTCCTTAATAGACGGCAAATCCTGGCAATATGTTCTTCCATCGTCCCCTTGCGATGGTTGTCTCAGATGATCTCAAGATTGTAAACCAGCAGGTAGGCACTACTAGAATAGCAACTAATGTATGGTGTAATGAATGGTCAATACATGAATTTATTTTGAGCCAAAGTAAAATGTTTGAGAAATTAGGATATACTTGTAGAGAAAGCTATATGCCAAAAGCAAAATACGAAGAAGAAACTCGTAAACAGAAGGTTAAAATGAACAATCTAGAGGTCAAATTAAATAAGGCTAATGCAATAAACCATAAGATGGTACATGAAGAAACAGCTACGAGAACGACTGATAAAACAATTCCTGATGGCTATTGGCAATGGCTCCCTGTAGCATTCAAAACCCATTTCGAAGCGAGTCCCTGATGAAAATGAAATCATATTATCCTGGAATATGCAAGGAAATGCACATTATACAGGAGACAATGGACTTTTAGAAAATATAAATATGTTTAGAGTTATCGCGTTACAAGAAACCTGGATCGTAAGTGAATGTGAACTTGATGGACGTAGTAACTTCACATGCAACGCCCTTCAAGGACCTAGAGGTCGACCCAAGGGAGGTCTAATGATCTCAATCAAACAACCATGGGCTGGAAGTAAACATATAGAATCCACTAGTATGGTACTAATAATTATAGTCTCCTGTACTTCGTCAAACATTGAAAAACTTGCATTAGTCAACATATACAATCCACCTGGCAGTAAACATAATAAAGTGAACATATTAACAACTACTAAAATCCTTGAAGGACTTAGAAATAAGATCCCTCTGATTACCCACTAATTAATCTAAATATAAAACTTAATAGTGAGTCTGAAGTGTCATTAGAACAAAGGAATTCTGAACCTTTTGCTATACAAAACAACTCTAGAGAAAGCAAGACGTGGCTATCCTTATTTAATAAATATTACTTGACTGTATTGAATGGCAATACTCCTGGAGATCACATGAAAAATGTGACTAGGATATGTAGAAAGAGTATGAGCAGCCTCGACTACATCATTGTGAATAGAAAAGCCCAAGAGATTGTAAGTGATATGGCTGTAGGATGTAGAGAAGAAAACAACCACTTGCCTCTATATCTTCTGCTAAAAGAGAAAGTGAAAACCAACTGTATATACCAACTGAATGGTGATATCGGTATAAATACTGCAGGTAATCATATTAAATGGAATCCCACTAATATTCAAAAAGGCAATGCAATAGCTATTCAATTGCTTGATACTTTCATTGAGAAGCACAAATATACTCCAATGGAACTAGAGAGTGAAATCATTGACGAATTATAAGATGTAACAGATAAAATTAAAGTAGCAGTCATGGTAAAGCGCAACCATAGATCAATAAATGAAAAATGGAATGTGACACATCATAAGAAATTTGACAATGATATTCACCTTAAAAAGAAATTTCTAAGGACAAATATTCGTGAATGTATAAATGAGAATGCAAAAGATTGTACTGAGAAGATCCGTAACCTCAAGAGTCAGTACAAGAGATGTAAAAAAGCTCACTTGAAAAAGAAAAAAATATGAGATCTGGCTTACCTTGGCTAACGCAGCAAAAAACAAAAATGATCATGCAATGTGGGCCATTATAAATAATATGAAGGATACAACTCTTCCGGTTAACTGCATCCCACAGAGCAGCTTCATTGGCCATGTTAAAAAACTCTGGGGAGCATGACATGTGAAGATCAGAGTTATAAAAAAGAGGAGATTATCTGGAATGGAACACACATCGTTGCTTCCTTGACAATTTTAATTTTAATAAAGTCCGTACCTAAGTCGAGAGCTGCAGGACCAGATAATACATGTAATGCCCTCTTGAAGCAATCACATTTACGCTGGGCTAAGGTGTTGTATATTCCATTTCAATGGATTGGTAAATGTGGAAAAGTCCCTGAATCATGGAAAAGGAGTATTATACTACCAATTTATAAAGAAGGTCCATGCAGAGAACCAGGAAACCACAGAATGTTAGCGATGCAGGATATCCCTGCAAAAATGTTTGCAAAAATATTGCTAATTGAGCTCAATCAATGGATATCCAGCAGTACGATACTTCCTGATAATCAGTCTGGATTCAGAGCAAAGTCATCCACATCCCACAATATAACGATGTTAGTGAGTGCAGTGTAATACTCCTGGAAGATTTGTAAACTGCCAATATATGTTGCCTATATAGATTTTTCGGCGGCTTTTGATACAGTATCCCATACGAAATTATGGGACAAACGGAAAAAATGGGGAATACCACATGCACTGTTGTATATGATACAACTATTATATCAGGATACATCTATAAGAGTCCGCCTAGAATTAGAAGGAAAATTGTCTGAAGATATACCCACGATGTGTGGTGTTAAACAAGGTTGCACTTTAGCTGCAACACTTTACTTCATATTTAGCAGACTTTTTAAGAAAAACAGCACAAATCAATATTAATGATATTAAATCAGGCGTAGTGAAGCTGGGATGGCTCGGCTACACTGATGATCTCCTTCTGTTAGACTACACTCCAAAAGGACCTCAAGCAATACTAAATGAACTTGAAAGCTTTGCAGAAGCCAATGATCTAATTATCAGCATTGATACAACTAAAATCATGATGTTTGAACATAAGATGAAGAAGTGAAATAAAAATCAAGTATGGCGGATAGACAATAGACAGATTGAAGTCATAAATTAATACAAAGATCTGGGCGTCATCATTGATAATAAACTTAAATGGAAAAAACATTGGAATGAAATTAAGAGGAAGTGCATGATTGCTACGATGGCATTAAGCAAATTTACTGGAGGGCAAGGGAATATCTCCATAAGTACTGTGATGAAATTGTATTCTTCAAAAATAATAGCATGTTCCCGCTTCTGCGGCTTCCACCTCTTCAATATTCGCAGAATCCACCCTCTCTCACTTTCCACGCTACTAAACTCCTAATCTCCTCCCTTATCTTCTCCCGCCTCTTCTACTGGTCTTCCCTATTCTTTGGACTCCCAAACTCTCATCTTGCCCCTCTTAACTCTATCTACCACTCTGCTGTACGCACCCTTTGTCTCCTTACCTCCCGTGATTCCATCTCTTCCTCTCTCTCCTACCTTGGCTGGCTTCCTTTTCACTCACAATTTAAATTTAAATTTCTCTGTCTTGTCTTCAAATCTCTCCATGGTCTTGCCACCCCCTATCTCTCCTCCCTTCTCTCCTTCTACTCTCGCTCCCGTTCCCTCCGATCAGCTGACCATTTCCTTCTCACTTCACCTCCTCCTCCCTGTGCCTCCTCCCGTTTTCGCTCCTTCCAGCTCTTAGCTCCTTTACACCGGAACTCCCTTCCTCTTGCCATACGTTCTTCCCCCACCTTCCCTTCATTCCGCACTTCCCTGAAATCTTTTCTTCTCCACCCTCCTCCTTGAATCCCCTACCCCCTTCTACTTCCCCCTTCTTCTCTCTTTCCCTGACTCTCTCCCTCCCCTCCTTACCCGTTGTCCTCCCTCCCTTTCCCCCTCTTGCCCTCCTCCTCCTTCACTCCACCCCCAACCTGTCCCTTCTCCCTTTCCCCCTCCCCTTTCAGTTAATTGCTCTTTCCATTGTTTTGTTGTTTGATTGATTCATATTGTTATGCCTCAACAGTTTATCGTTCATGTTTTATGTATCATGTTGTTCTTTGTACAGCGCTTTGGCGTAAGGCGCTTTATAAATCAATAAAATACAAATACAAATACAAATGTTTGGTTTATGGGGCCGAAATATGGGGACATTATTTTAAAACTGAAATTGAGAAATTTTAAACAAAAATGTTAAAGAATTTACTGAGGATGCCCATAAATCTGCCACATGAGTACATATTATTGGAATGCAACATGAATTCTGTTTATAGCCGCATTCAATTAATGACTGTTATGCGATATGTCAAACTGACTAGACTTAATAATGATACATGTGCAGTAAAACT
This sequence comes from Ambystoma mexicanum, assembly GCF_040938575.1. NCBI lineage: Eukaryota > Metazoa > Chordata > Amphibia > Caudata > Ambystomatidae > Ambystoma > Ambystoma mexicanum. The sequence continues at coordinate 1,041,175,682 of NC_090932.1, forward strand.
AATGGAACAATTTAGAGGTGGTGAGAATAATGCTGCGTTTTAAACATTGTATAGATGGAAAGCTGATTACTGCATGGCGATTGGGAAAGATACGTTTAGCTGGTTACTTCTGAGCATTGGTCAAGTAAACAGAAAAATAAAAAGAATGATAAATGAGCTAGATTATGATCAAAGAATAGTCAATCTGGCGACCAAATCAAATAGTAGATTCTTCCTCGATCATTTAATACTAAGAGAAAAGAAACCCTCTTATCAAAATGCATATCATGATAGTAATACCATCAAGAGGTATCTGAAGTTCAAATTTAATATATGTAATGTATTAATCATACTTGGAGCAAAGTCTGGTATAACTAAAGAATTCAGATATTATAGACTATGTGGGATAAATACGCTAGAAACTGCTTATCACATATTATGTGAATGTGAAAGTCTGACTTGTATACGTAATTCTCAGCTCATGAAATATAATAACATGTATAAACATAACATTTTAGTTATATGGCAAAGACTACTCGATAGACATGACATGAATTTGATATTTTATAAGATGAAATTGTATGTGACTATTTTAGATATTTTAACTGAGCTATCAAATGGAATTTATGTGTTTAATACAAAAATGTTTTATGTATGATGGATTTTGGATGTTATATGATTGATATGCAAAACTTTTTATGTAATAAGCACATTATTATTAGATAAATAAATAAATAAAAATAAAATATAAGTTTCCACTTCTTATTTATTATCAAATGTAATTCATTTATGTGATGCTTTTTGAACATATTCAGTGATTTTATTGCATGATACAAAAATATAAGATACCCCCTTAGATTTTGGATAGCATTGATGTTGACCGAGTCCGTCCGCTGACATGAGCGCAGTCCGCGGACATCAAAATTACTAGCGTGAGGCAGGTGGTTCAGTATGTTATATGTAATATGTATTTAAAGTAAGGGAATCCTACTAAACACCTATCAAATTCATGCTATCTATATCTATATATGTTCATTGAAAAAAGTTTGTTAAAGCAGTGTTATGGTTAAATTGAGCTACTAAAAGCCTATGAAATTCAGTGACAAATGTTTTGTTAAAGGGATTTTATGGTTACAAGTAAAACTGAAAAACCCAGGAAATTCACCAGTTATGGTTAGCTAATTAACCATAACTCGCGCCACCACCGTGCACTGCTAAGACTAAAACCCCGGACATGAAAGATGACCTCACAAATGCCATTGATGACATCGCTGATGACATCACGTTCAGCAATTGTGTACTTTTATGAAGAAAGGTTTTTTGTTTTAATAAAGTGGATTTGGACTGTGTGCAATAACATTAATTGCATGTAAAGTTGTCAAAGGAAGTATATAATAAGTGTAGATATCCTACAAACCTGTATGTATTTTACTATTCTGTAGTTCAGCCATAAGGTCTGCTATAGAATAATTTAATTTCTAGACATAAATACCAAATAATTTGGCAAGATAATCCATGTTGGGCAGATAGAATGGATGGAGTCAGGGAGTACTATCCACATCAATATGGATGTCAATCCAAATTAACGTGTTTATGTAGAATACAATAGAACAATGTTTACATTTGATCTGAAATGGGACAATGTGACTTAAGTAACTGCAATGATTGCCATTGACATTAATATTAAGTAATATGTGTAATTTACTGATACAACAGGCCACATATCAAGGTCTAAAGTTTACAAGCTACGCACTCCCTTCATACATGGAGTTGTACTTTGCAAATTCGAACGGTGTGACAGAACTGACTCACCTCCTCATCTTTGTGATGACAGTACATTGAATACCATTAAATTGGATATTAATGACACCTGTTTTTGCAGCAGTAAAATACAAAAGCTATCTGGCAAAAAGCACTTTAACAACAAAACATATTATTATTATTTATTATTATTATTATTATTATTATTATTATTATTATTATTATTATTATTATTATTATTATTATTATTAATATGATTGTTGTTGGGCGACATGCAGTACTGTGTCCCATGTGTGTGCCACCATTGTCCTTATTAAATAAATAACATATGAAACAGCAGAATGGCCCTCATTCCATGAGGCTACCATCTGATACCCCTAAGATTCAGCTAGGACATTGCTAGTCATTACATTGTAGGACTATGTGCCAGGCACAGAGTGAAGATTACATTGAGTATAGACCAGCATTTGTTTTGTTAGAGAGAAAAAATAGGCACACCATGCGAAATGTTGTGGCCATATTTCATTGTTCATTTATTACTCAAAATTCTTTGCATTTGTATATAGGATTTCATACCACACTAATTATTAAAATACCTAAATTCTTCGATTGTTATTGACACCTTTGAAACACTGTCTTCGTTAGAATAAGTGACTGGGTCATCAGAAGTGTGATAGGGCAAATGCAACTTGGACAGTGTTTGTTAAGTACCATACAATAAGCCACAGCTAGACATTCCCAGGGTTGCCCATATCTAGATAGTATCTATGGGATTTAGTTTATCATTATGTGTTCTGCAAAACCGACATGTCACGTGGTACAAGCAGTAGGAATGTGTAAAACTCCCTAAACACGGGCATCAGTATAGCTCAGTGGCAAGCGCTGGTCTTGGAAGCAACACGACAATAAACAACACAGAATCGAGTCCCGTTTCTGTACTAAAGAAAAATAAAAAACATTTAGATGCATGTCCCAACCATGCATAGTGACGTGTAGCAAAGAAATATCAATATTGAAATAGACACACAAAGAAGCATTGTCAGGCAATAACCTTGCCATCCCATGGATATATATTGACCTGAGAAGCAACAACCAAACCTATATGCTGGAGGCATTGCTTTTACTTCACTGATTTTACTTCCAGCGGCTTTTTTACGACCAGTATTCATGGAATGTCACTTTTTGTGATGTCATCCAGGACTAACTACACACAGTGTTGGAGGTCACTCTCTCTACTGCTGGCCGTTCAATGAATTGACGACCCTGAGCACCAAACCAATATTACATTGTTCCAACCAATTTATTTGCCCAATCTCAAAATGTCACTCTATCCTCCCCAAGTTGTTATGACCTCAGTTTAGCAGGTGGCGAGGGATGCCTTTAATTGTTTTCTGACGATATATAGTGCACATACATATTTGGAGGGGGAAGTAAGCAAATGGCCTTGTGGTTTGCACTGCATTTACACTTTGTGTTATTGAGAAAATTAATGTATTAACACACACAGATGATGTTTAAAAAAATTAAAAAAAACTCCTGTCAGGAAACATTGCTTCTGAAATGCATCACAGAGTATCCATTCAGAGACAATCCACGATTTTAATCCTGAACAGGCTCAAATGTTATTTGTGTGGAGGGCTCTGTGGACACTGTACACTTGACATTCTATTCTTGTATCAAGTTGTACTCTTTTGCTGAGCATTAATCTCCACAATGAAACTTAATGTATAGGCACATGATAACTAGTCCGAAAGAACAAACTCTAAAGTGAACATGTAAATGTATCCAGTGCCAGGGTCAATGCATAATAATATTATTATTATTATTATTATTGTTGTTGTTGTTGTTGTTGTTGTTGTTGTTAATAATAATAATAATAACAATCATTAATAATGCCTTATCTACTGAGGGAGGGGTCATTATGGTGGGATAATTACCCAACCCTAAACTATCACCGGGGGCCATTAGTCTGTGAAGGGTCCTTATCTCAAGTGAAAATTACTCCTGCTGAGGTCTAACAAGCATTAGCGCATATTGGTAATATCCATTGAGGGCTTAGAGTTGTGGCACTGAAGAAAACCATTGTTTATTAATTAATACACAAAAGGTGTTAGAAATGTAAACATGGTTTTAGTTTTGTAATATTTAAATGACACAACTATCTTCATCATGTAAACATTTGAATCATGAACTTGGTTGAAAAGGAACAGTTTTAGCATAACCATGAATTATGTATAATAAAAAAAAAGTGAATAGTTTCTCTGTACGCGCATTGTTCCATTTTTAGCTTGCACTTTCGTACGTTAAATTGGATGTTGCTGTCACACTGAAGTTGAAGTGAATAGAGAGCCTCCCAGAGAAATAGCGTTTAAGGAAATGTTGCTGGGAAATGTAGACCTGCTTTTGAATCCAGGGAAAGGCTTTCTTGTGTTTCCGTATCTGCTTCTGAAGCCAGAATGTTTGAAAGTCAGACAACACCAGTCATTATTGACATCATTCTGAGCCTTCTGATTCGTGGAGAGGAGGTCAATAATGACCTCCAGTTTCTCATACAAAATGATTACTTGTAATATGTACTGGGAAATTGGCATTGGGAAATGTACATTTCCCTTTCAAGGCTTAGATCGACTGGCAGGAAAACCACACCTTGTTTGAAGCCACCTGCTGTGCATTTGTTTGGATGCATTTGCAGCACATTCAGACGCTGTGCATGAAAGCACTTGAAAGCACTTGAAGTTCAGTGAGATTAGGTCTGAAAAGACTGTTGGCCCGATTCATAGAAAAAGTGCAATTTCCCCACAAAGTACTTAGCACCATTATCAACTTTGCTCCTACTTGTGCACATGAGTTTTTTTTGCACGTTCTGCATATTCATGGATTTAAAAGCGCAACATACGACGAGGCACAAAGATAATCGAGTTGTGCCTGGAACACCCACAACACCCCTCCTACAGAGACAAAAACCAGCGCCAACTAACGGCCTTTGCTCCTACCTTCACCCCAGCATCCAGCACCCTGGTGAAACTGCGTGCCGTCTCCCCTTAACTCAAGGCATCACCCTGGTGAAGCTGCAGACTGTCAATCCGTAGCTCAAGGCTGCTCCCAGGTGAAACTGTGTGCCATCCCCACGCAACACAAGGCAGCACCCCAGCAAAACTGTATGCAGTCTGCCCATAACTCAAGGCAGCACACCAGCGAAACTGCATACCGTCAACCTGTAATTCAAAACAGCACTTGGGTGAAACAGCGTGCTGTCCCCACGCAATTCAAGGCAGCACCATGATGAAACTGTGTGCCGTTCCCCCGTAACTCAAGGCAGTAGCCTGGTAAAACTTTATGCCATCCTCCGTTACTCATGGCAGCACCCTGGTGAAACTGTGTGCTGTCCCTATACAACTTAAGGCAGCACCCTGTCCCCCATTGCCCAGCATTGTCAGGATGTTGCATGCTGCTGCGGATCACTGCAACACACATGTAATGTACAGAAGGGGGCTACCTGGAATAATGCATGTCCATGCACAACACACATACAATGTAGAGCATTGCACCACATGGGTACTCATGAGCAGCTTCCAGAGGTCCTTGTCACTTACAGAACTGGGTGTGGAATGCTGGGTAGAACCTCTCGAGAACCCGCAGATGGTTTGGTGACATCTGGTGTCAGCCTGCACAGTGCTCCTCCACGGTGGGCTCTGCCTTGAGAGCTGCCACCACCTTGGATTCGATCAAGGTCTTGAGGTATTGCCAGCACTTCTTGATGGTCTTGAGTGAATGGACTGATACCCCCTCCGCAATGATGGCAGCCGTGATTCTTACCTATATCTGTTGATGTCCGTCATGTACCAGCTGCATTGTTGGGTTGAATAGGACATCATAATCCTGATCCATCAGGAAGCCGACTTTGGTGTTGATGAAGTTAGCAGCCCTCTGCCTGGCTGACATGGGGGCGCCGCTCTCTGCAGACAAGGACGATGGTGCAGACATGCCAAACCCAAGGCAGGTGTGACTTAACTGGGCCCTAGATATGTGCTGAGGAGCTGTGGGGGAGGTGAGAGGGAGAGGTGGAAGTCCCAAGTTGCTAGATCGGGTGGTTACAGGGTTGACAAAGGAGAACATGCAATGGATGAACAGCTGGCACTCCAAGGCAGTGCTGGTTGGCAACAGACACACTTTCAGGCAGCAGATTGGAGTTCTGGAGACAATACAGGGCAGGAAGAGGCAAATCTAATGGCACAGAGGAAGGAGATGCGCATCTCACATTTGAGGCAGCAGATAACAGAGTAAAGGCCCTTTGCGAGTAAGTTGCTGGATGATGAATGCCTACATGTTACACAGCAATGAAGAGGTGTGACTTGTGTCACTGGTTGGGTGTGAGAAAATGTGAAGATGGAGGATTGAGTGTTGCTGACACGCATTTGAGGGTGTTACCCAAGCAGTTTCCTTCACACTTTTCTGTACGTAGGCATATATATTTTTTTCATTGTGAGACTTTCTGTGTATCGCATATGCATTTTTACATGGGTGCATATCATTTTGCCTGCACCATGAGTTGGAAGGCACCAAAAGGGAAAGAGAGAAGACAGGGATGTGGCGGGGACACATGTGCCCTAGCCCCAGGAGGACATGGTGTGCTTCAACCCACAGGTGATCAGACTGCTGGATATGGACATGGTTGGAGGCCTACAGGTGGCCCAGCACCACCAAGGAACACTAGGGCCAAGAGGGAACACCCTGTAGAGCAGAAGGAGGCTCCACTCCAAGACCAGGCACAGGCAAAGGATAAGGGTCCGCCTAGGAAGAAGCGCTTCACCGATGAGGAGCTTGACATCCTGGCAGTAAATGTGATGGAACACTGTGTCAAGCTCTACCCTTCGGTGGACAGAAACTGACATCCCGCCCAGTGAATGGAGAAGTGACAAGAGGACACAGATCAAATAAACGACTGTGGTGTGGAGAGGCACACTGCTAAAGAAGTCCACAGGTGGATGGACAACCTTGTTCGAAGGACCAAACGAGCTGAGTGACAGCCTGTCCTCTGCCCAGGCCACTGGAAAGGGGTCACCAGAGGAGGAGGAGCTGACTCCGTTTGAAGAGACCACAAGTGGACTCATCACCAGTGAGCAGGTGCAAGGCGTGGGAGGCATGGATGCCTATGTGGACACATCTGGTGAGTGTCATTTGTGTGTCATATGTGTAGACAATAAGGGGTGACATGCCAATATATGTGTTGTAGTACAGTTGGCTGCAGTTGGCAGCCATCCATGGCCAATGCATGTTTGCTACTGTGTACATTTATGTCACATGACTTGCGTTCTGGGAGGTGTTTGTGTGGTTTCCATGCATGGTACATATAGGTGTCACAGTATACATCCCTGACTGCTGGTCCTTCACAGCATGGCACTCAGGGGGGCAGGCAGTGGTGGTGTTGTGAGAGAGTATGCTGTCACTGTGTGGGGTGTTTTTCATTGCATTGGCCTGAGGTGAGCAGCTCTGGCTGGATGGGTGCAGGGGAGACAAGGTGATTCTGCTATGCAAGGGCGCAGGGGCTGTTGGATTCCTGCATGTAACACCTCTGCGGTGTATGCTGTTTTGGACATCAATGGAGGGGAGTATGGATACATGACTGGGTACAAATGGAGCAGGCTCCCAATGGGAAAGATGTGAGGTGAGATGGCATCTTTCCTGAACTAAACTTTTCTCAGTTTGTATTACTATTTAAATGTCAATGTGTATTGTGAGCTACATTCTTGTCATGGAATGGGGTGTCCACGTGGTGTCCACTTCACCTGTATATTGTTGTCAGACACATCAAGGATGACCAGGACAATCCTCCCAGATTTTAGTTACTGCCTTCTTTATATGATTTGCCTTCCTACGTGTGTTCTCCTGCGTGTTGTGGGGGTTTGTGTGCACAATTATTGGTGAGCATGTGAAAGTTGTAGGTTTTTAATTGATTTTGTTTTGTGCTTTTGTGTGAGCTACATGTATACTGCTGTTACCACTTGCTATGACTGTGTAAGTGGTTGGTGCAGTTTATTATATGGCTGTGGACACACACAGTTTGCCTCTCCCAGACACACATTCTCAGGGTGTTCTTATGGCCAAGGTGGATTGTGCTTGATTCATCATTGAAGGACACCAGGTATGTGGCTTCACTGTGTGTGCTGTAAAGGGGCTGGTATTCATGTGACATAGGTTTACACAAGCTGATTGCGTGCATCCTGTCTCTGTGCCTTTTGGCCAGTCAAGGGCATGGATGGTGCCTGTGGCTAAGGGTGATGTCCATCCTCCATCTCTACATTTATGCCATGTTGTGTGGCAACATTGTGTAGGACACAAGCTGCATTGATGATTTTGCATTATGCTGGTGGGGCATGTAGCAATACACAGCGAGATTGGTCAAGGGAGTAGAAACATGACTTGTGCAACCCAAATGTGCACTCCACTAGGTCCCTATTGGCTATATGTACTGCGTTGTACCCTACTCAGCTGGAGTGGCAGGATTCCAGAATGACATGTGCAGGAATGTTGAGAGTGAGTAGTCACTGTACCCTGCCAATATGTAAATGGTTGTTGTTAGCATTGATTGTCATGGTCTGTTATTCATTGTGTCCTGTGACTGCATTCATGTGTGTGACAGTTCATACTCACTAATGAGCCAGCTGTTGCCAAAGGTTCCCGATTCCAGGTGGAGATTGGCAGTAAATATAGATGTCATGTGTGCTCAAGGGAAGTTTGCATTGACATGAATGATGACTCAGTTTGGGTCACAGTTGACCTGCACATTGACTGAATGCCAATGTTTCCAGTTGCCGTAAATGTGCTCAGTCGCTCAGAGGGTTTTGAGGGGTGGAGCATGACATGCATGCAATCAGTGGCTCTGAGTACCCATGGGAAGTGTGCTATGGCATAAAACTCCTGGCACACTCTCTGACTTTTCTGCCGTGTATGTGGCATGCATATCTGCCTAGGCACACATGATGTGTCGCACTCCAATACCTGGTGTAGCACCAGGGTTGTGTGGACTACAATATTCCCCCAACAATGGCAATGGTGCTCTGGAAAGAGCCTGTGGCTAGCAGAATAGGGCTGTCAGCACATTCTCCAGGGGTGTAAGGGTATGGCAGAAGATGGTGGGTGATGCAAGGTCTTCCTCCCACTCTCTGACCAGGTCTAGGATGACATGGGGAGGCAATCAGTACCTTGAATATACCTCATCATCTGGAATCCCAAAGAGCATTGTATCTGGGTGGAAAATGATGTCCCTCATCATCCTCCTCCTCCTTCTCCTTCTAAGGACATGTACAATTGCTGCCACTATAAATGGATTCATGCTGGTAGAGCGATGTTTGAATGGTGTGCAAAGCACGCTTTATATACATTCCCTTTGCCCATTATGGGTTGTACACTGCGTGTCCTGTCATGTGGTGGTAAGATCACAAGGTTTGTGTGTGACTTTTCCCGATGTGAAGTTGCACTTTATAATCCATGAATTAGGTATGGTTTGCTCTTGACTGGGAGTGTGATTTATTTGCATGGCATGTTCCTCAGGACACCCACGTTATTCCTCATTCTTCCTCAGTTTTCAGGGAAAAATTGGAATAAGCATGGTCTCCCCCTATTTGTTTCTTTGCGCAGACCCATCCTACACTCTGCCCGGTGTGTCGCACTAAGGGTCTTATGAAGTATAATAGCCTTAGGTACCTGGTTATGAGCTTCCAGGTCTCCTCTGGTGCAGCCCACATTCACTCTTGGGATCCTCTCACTTCCACTTTCATCTACTCAGCAAGCTGTTTACCGCCCCCCAGGTGTGTGTGCTGATCCAGGACAGCATCTCCGCTTCACTGAGGCCACAATCTGTACCTCACCTCTCCAGTCCCTCAGGGAATACAAGAGGTTCACCGTGCAATCACTTCCCAGCCTCCTGACATGCCATTGCTGCTCCGACTCTCTTTTGGGGGCTGAACCGAAGAATCTCACTTGTCCTCACAGGGTACCCGTGATGTAGGCCCACCTTGCCACCCGCCCTTCCTGCAGGTGGCCCTCCTGACTGCCGACCCTTCTCTGGGGCCCACCCGTCCTGCTGGCCATCTGCTGCCTGCATTGATGCTCCCGCTTGCTCACTCATGAATGCGTCCACACCTGATGGTCGCAGACCTCTGCTTCTCTCCCGGATCATCTCTTCATGCAGCGGCTCTAGATACCCGGTTACTGCAGCCCACATTTTTCGCCCGGCAGTGGCCTCCTTTCAACGGGAAGCCTACCTCACCCACAATGTCTTCCCATTCTCCAAGTTCACCGGGGATCTTGACCAGGTGAACTTGGAGAATGGTGCTCTCCCACTACATCGCCACACCAGGGACAGCCAGCAAGATGTTTGGGGGCTGGAAAAGTATTTTTGGAAGCCAACAGTGTGCAGAGCTCTGGTTTCACATAGCCATCTTGCTACATGCCCCCCAGTGGTCTCACACACATTAGAATTTAAACAACTAAATATGTCATTTAAAATCTCTACTAACTCAAAGGAAAGACCCAATTGAAATGACACAGATCTTCTATCCTATATACAAAATCTGAAAAACCTACACCGTGAAGTTGCTAAAAGCTTGGTAGACAGCAAACAACTCACAAAACTAGGAAAGTTCAAACTTTGGCTGGAAATTAGAGAGCAAAACCACAAAATCTCTTCTTGTCAAACTGAGCATCCTGCCCCTCACATCTACAAGCCATAATAAATTACTCATACGTATCTCTATATTCCAGTAACTCCATAGTTCATCTATAGAACGTGATTTCAACTTGCAAGTCTCACTCAACATAAACCGCGCCTGGCCCATCTCCAACAAACCCTTCACAGCTAAAATCCTGTCCAAATCATTGCAGTTTTACAGCTCCCAAGATTCCAAAAAAAGAGAAGTCAACACCCCTATTGGCTCCTAGTCCAACGTAGGATACAACTCATAACCATGTGTTTTTCCCACTGCACCTTAAATGATAGGGGCTCAGAATCCACCAAGCAGAAATAAAATTTCAACTGGAAATGTCAGAGGCTCTTCCTTCAAATTTCTGTCCACCAAGGCCTGGATCTCCGCCCCTTAATATCAGCACACACCACCAAATTGTCAGAAAATCCCTCAGAACCTGGCTATTCACAAGGCAGCATCAACTTAATAGAAGGGCACCCTCAAAGACTGAACTAAATAGAAGCATGATGGGCAATTTCAAACAAAAGTAATCCCAGAGCCAAGTAGAGATCTGATAGAACCCAATCCAAAGGTAGGCCCCTATGCACATTTTACAACATAGATGATCATCATGGACATGGATCGAAAATAACCTTCCACATTGGACGACAGGCACAAAAACCTTCAAAACCATGCTTAAACCCAGGTGCGCCCCTGGTGGGTTAGTCTCATGTCACACATGCCTTATATGCTTTCACAAGACATGGATCAATAACCTTGGGAGAAAATACTCATTTAGGTCAGTCTCACATCCTCTTGGCTTAAAAACACAACCCAGAATGGTAAGAGGTATGCTCCCTGATGTAGAACAGCAGAACTGAAACAGCTCACTCGAGCAGTAATACTCTTTAACAGGAGTCCTCACTAATCACAAATGCTTCTTCACCCCAACTAACTGACTCACTTCTCTATCGCCTACAGCGAGTTGAGCGCTCGCTGCTGCCATCTGAGCGTGATCTGCAGGTCGCAGGTTCGAATTTTGGCAAGGCCAACTCAGCTTTTCATCCTTCCAAGGTCAATAAATGAGTACCAATTTCGGTTGGGTGATATTGTATGTAAATGTGTGCTCTGTAAAGCACTTTGGCGTAAGGCGCTATGTAAATAACACATCATTATCATTACACACACAGTCCTCCTTACACACAGCATCTGAATGCCTGCCAATACCGCATTAACCTTGACATAGCCATGCCAAATATCACATTGTCAGCTCCTCCTTCTGCCAAGCAATTAGGTGCATCGTTCTCACAGCGCTGTGATTTATCACATGGCCTCTCCTCTCTGTTTGAAACACATACTCACATGTCACCACAACAAACCACACAGAACCATACTGGCTCTCTGAGCTTGGTTTCCTCTGGCTTGTACTCATCAGCACATCTTATTGTACACATGCCTGCCCCTTTATCCCACTAACAAGCACACACTATCCTCTTTTGTTGAAAAGTCACTCACAACAAGGCTACACAAATGGCAGACACACTTTGTAAGAACACTTTACAATACACTCTACTACGTCTACCACATTTGTTTACGAATCATATACATCAGAAGTAGGTGCTGCATGAAGAAGGCACCATATGTGTCTAATACCCGAGCCACTGGTGAGATTTCTTGGTGTAGTGATGGTCACAGAAATAACTGCTCTCTCGTTGTGGCAGGAGCACAAGAGCAGACTGTAGGACAATTCACTTCTGCTGTGCTCTGCTCATGGGCACCACTGCACCAATGCATTAACTGACACAACCATCCATGACACCCATGCCAAAAAACTGCGTTCTGCATCTCCAGCCATGGCCTCATGACTCCAGATCACTGCTGGTGACGTTATGACATCACGCATTTTGCTTACACTTTGAGGTCACTATACATTTGTTTTATACTCATCTACACTCCTAATTCATATGATGGATGCATCCGTTGTGTTGGAAATTCTCTTGCAGAAAGCACGTTTGGCCAGAATGCAGCCAAATACTGCTGTCGTCCCTTACACCACCACCACCACCTCACAAAACACCATCAGCTCCTGGTCCCCAAACTATGGTTTACATGGCCAGCACCACTTCACATCACCAACAGTCGTTGCTAATTTATGCAGAGGCCTGTAAGGATATTTGGCGTGTTACAGTACACAGTACAGCAATACTGCACAAGTAGCACAAAATTTTTGCAGCACCACCACCACAAGGGTGCGGTGCATTGCTATATGGGTTAGCAGATTAACAAGGAAAGACAGACTATTCAGTAAAAAACGATTTTAACATATAAGATGCAAATCTATTTTTACAGTTAAAAGCACACGTGTTCATTTAAAAATGCACACTATTTTTCACCTGAAATGCCTATATTGCTAGAGACACATTTGAAAATTAACAGCTAACCTATTAACCATTAACCTGACTAATAAAACCTTATTTTAATATAACCCACTAATAAAATGTGTTCTCTACTGCAGAATTAGGCATACTCTGAAAACCATTTAAATGAGTGTGCAGATTTTTCTCTTCTCTGCCTGATTCTCCGTGTTGTTGTGCACAGTAACTGCAGGAGGAAGGAAGTCAGATTTGCAACAATTGCAAATGTATAAGCGAAGCTATTGTTGAAGAGTAGGAGGATGAGAGATGATGGATTTCATTGGAACACGTCATAAAGAGGGCTGAGAGGAAAGTTTTAGTGGGCAGTATCAGGGAAAAAGACGAGAGACATCTTTCTGCACGACTGGGGAGAAGACCTGGCTGTGGAGTCCTGACTGAATGCAAATTCCGGTGTCCTGCTGCAGTCGAGACTGGGGAAAGCTGAAAGAATTACCTTTCCACTGACAGAGGCATTCCTATCTGAAAAAGCTGAGAATTCCAGGCAATGACCCCGGCTTGAGAAGGCAAGCGTTCCTTTTTGCTGGAGTTAATCCAAGAGAGCCACATTCACAGAGAGAAGCCTCTGAACAGATAAGGTAATTACCTAACTGGGGGAGCTGTGTGTGTGCACGAAAGTATGCAGTCAGTGTAGAAAAATGAAAGTCCCGTGCGTGTCTTAATCAAGTGCTTATGTTGCAATTTAAGTTCTGTTCTCCGCCACTATAATTGCAGGGTGTCATATAAAATGCTTTGATTGTGCCATTTTATTGCTGTAAAGAATGAGATCGTGTTAAATGCAACTTTTATAATACAGAAAATATTTGAAAACAGACGGGTGGTTTATTTTCTATTTACCATTACAATGCCAATGATGTGGGGAGATTTTTAAACAGTGCAATGGTCATTTTAAGACAGATGTGTGCATGTCAGAATCAATATGAATAATTGTGAGTGACTATAGTATAACTTGTTGGAGGTACATGAGCCAACGGGAAGAGAGACTCTCTGAACATAGCTCCCTACCGTATATAAGGTAGTGGAAATTACCACAAGACTACCACATATAGCTCTCTATCGTAAATAAGTCAGTGAGTTTGCCCATGGTGGCGCACCAACACTATCACTGGAAATTGTGGTATCTCTAGAATGCAGGTCTGAGGTCTCTCTAGTGATCACACGAAAAATCTAAGCGAAGATAAGGGATTCTGGACATTGGGGCCACAAATAAAACAAGGGAATTATGCTCACCAAAATACCACCAACCACGTATACCAAATATGCAGGTCTGGGTGCTGAAATAATGCATGTCCATTGTATTATTGTTGCACATGGCCAAATCTGAATACAAAGAGTGATTATTGCTAAGTTATTTTTGGCGGTAATAAAATACCGTCAGGCCCCAAATCTCCACAAAATACCCTACATATTTATGGTGCGTTGCAGGCCGGGAAAGTGATCACAGAGTACCTACTGGGCGTGGCAAGCGTGTCTCACACTGCCATTTGCACATTAAAGGGAACCCATTTTATAATAGCAGTGTGCCACTAAAAACGAATTTCAGAATGTCACAAAGGGAAACCACATTCTCAGATCTAGTACAATATTTAGAGGCAAAGTTATTTGCACATGGGAATTGGTCTTCGAACAGTACCTTAGAATGGAGTAACCGCATTCAGGGTGAGGTGCAGAAAGAAAAACTAGACAATATTTTTGCAGAAGGCAGCATAATTCAGGTCTGCCTTACAAGATTATTGAATGCAGCCGATAAAAGTGCAGAGAAAGACTGTTTAATACGGCTATGCGGCAAAATATGGTTTATTTTAAACAAGTCACTGCGAATGCAAGAGAATGATACTCAGCTAATTAACAGGTTAAAGACTGAATTAGATGGGGCAAGTAAAAATCAGGAAATGTTGAGAGCAGAATTGGATGTATGCCAAAAAGACATGCAATTAAAATGCAGAGACTTTGATACTCAGTTATCCAAAAGCAAGAAACAATTTGAAGATAGTGAGCAAGAATTGACACACTTAAAAGCCTTAGTGGATCACATTAGGCAGGATAAAGATGAGATTGTTTCAGAAATGCAGATTTTACAAAAAGAACATTGTGAAAAAGAAGGTGATCTCCAGAGTGTAGAACAAGAAATGATTAAAATGATTCAAGAAAGAGACAAAAGAAATAAAGAGTCAATGAATGCCAAATTCAAATGTGTGACATGCAGGAGGCGATTAATAAAATGAGCGATGAAAATAATTATTTACAGAATGAAGCAACCAGACTCCTTAAAAAGTGTAAGGACTTAGAACAGCAAATGTGCATTCCCAGGTCCCAGGAGAGGCGGCAGGGTACCACATTCAATGGAGTGGAGGTGAATTCTAGCTCTGCCCAAAGAGCTAGTGCCCCAGTGACAGGGCCGGTGACTGAACTTGGTTGCAGCGCCTTTGGGGGATTTGATACTCCCATTGGGGGCAGCCACCAATCTCATACACCTGAAAACAGGATGGAATCACAAAATAGTGCAATTCCATGCATTGCAACAAGTAGCCCCATAAAAATAATGAAATCAATTAAAGCCCTGATCAAACCATTTAAAAAGGGAGGTGAATGCTGCATTGAGGATCACTTAGAAGCGGTGCATGACATTTTTAAAGCGCTCCAGATACCTAAGGAACAGTACAGACAATATTTTCATTTAACTTTAGATGCCCCGACGGCCAGCATCATAAGGGGATTAAATGAACAGCAGAATATGACATGGCTGGAGTTTGAAAAAGAAATTAGGCGTCATTTTTCTCCTTTTCAGTCATTGCAGGAGGCAAAGAAAGTCGCGTACACTATTACTGCTGGACCTAATACATCACCTCGCCAATTTTTACAAGACTTAAAAAGAGCATTCTCTCGCTTTGATGTATCTTTTGACTCAAATTCCAATGAGTTTAAAACCGCATACTTCTATGGGCTACAGAAAGACATCATATCCCAATTGGTCCGTGAATTTGACCGTGACAAGTCCCTTGAATGGATTGTACATCAAAGCACCAAGCTATATGAGGTACTCTATTGTCAGGGTAGAGAAAGTGATAAAATGAAAGATACTAGGCCTAAATCTAAAGAACCCTCAGCCACAGTAATGGAAATCAGGTCAGCCAAAATGTCCCTTGAATCTGCTCAAAGCCAAGGTAAAAATAATGTGACACCTGAACAAAGGGGTAATCAACAAAGATCGCCATTTCCTGTACCAATGTTCCAATCACATGATCCTAGTAATAGAGAGAGCTACATCAGCCCTAGATATTTAGGGGATAGACCCCGGGTAAGATACCGGTCTGATGTGGCAGGTATGAACAATAACCAGAGACAAAATCAAGATCAGAGAAATGATGGTCCCTACCAGTCATTGGGGACACAGAGCAGATTTGATCCCAGCACCATGATATATGGTAATCAGGATAGGCCCCGATATGTGGATCGATTTACTGATAATGGAAATCAACATAGGGGCCAGTACCCACAATCTGAGAGACAGGACATGAGGCAAAACGTGAACTACAGTCCACGCCAGTACAATGATTCCCCACCAGGGGACTATAATCAAAGGATGGGTGCAACCCGCTCCCCGCCACAAATGAATCAAGAGTTCAGAAACCATCCCAACCGGTATCAATCACCTGAGAGGTATCAGAATAGATCCAATCAGGGGGAAAACAACCAATATCGACCTAGGCCACAGAAAGAGGATCCTAGAGAGGTGGAAAGGTTCCAGTGCCTTGAGGCCCAAGTGAAAATGTTAGCTGAGCAAATAGGAAAGCTCTATACAGCGCAAAAACAACCTTCCAAAGAGGGGGCTGATGGCCATAGCAATGACCGGGGGGCTTCCGAAAAGTGACTAAGTACTCATGATAATCGCAGTGCCAAAATGACAGATTGCTCTGATATAATTTTGCATGACAACTCTGAGGTAACTAATGGATTAAAAATGAAAGTACCAGTAAATGAAATTGTGATAGAAAGTGCAAATACTTCTAAAAAAGAGGTACGGTTTAACTTAAAGCTAAATAAAACAGTAAAGATTTGCACAAATGAAAAAGAAACATTAGGAATTCCAAAAGAACAAAGGGACAGATTTAAGAAAAATGACTCATGCATGGGGAATACCAGTGAACAGGGAGTAAGTGGGGATGCCATAGCTCCTTCCCTGGGCAAGCAAAACAATGACCAAACACAGACAGAAAAAGGAAATACTCACAAGGAGGGTACAAGTCAATCACCTGAAAAATTCTTTGAGCCACATATTTTTGAAGAGGCTGAAAGGGCTGGTATTACACTAAATGATCACAAATGCACAGAATTAAAAAATGACAAATTGCTGAATGATGTTGTTACACATGTTCAGTTGGAAGGTTGTAATGTGGTCTCTGATGTTACCCAGATGGATGGGCGAACGGTGGCCACACTCCAAAAAACCTCTGAACATGGAGAAATGAATAAAATATCTCGCACAGAAATGGGTAAAAAGGAGGGAAAAATGTCTTTTCATTTACCAATGTGCTTAGCCAAAAGTGAAAAAGGCCTGAGAAAGGTGAGCCCTGAAATCAGTAAGAATTCACATTTCTTATGTGTATTAGAGGAAGTTGAGGACAGATATTATGCACCCATCACTGTAGAAGAAAAATGCCACACCTTTGCTATGATTGACACTGGCGCACAGGCCACAATTATGTCCAAGGAGCTGGTAAAGAGTATCAATGAAGGGAGGCCTCCACAGAGTCAGATCACAGTGAAGGCAAATCAAGGCCCAGTGCATAACTTTAATGGGGAGGAGGTGCCCATCATAGGTGTAACTGAGGTTGACATAAAAATAGGAAAGCACAGAATGAAACAAGAGGTATTGATCACATCTATTTGTGAAATTCCATTTCTGATGGGGACAGATTGCCTGAAAAGATTGTCTCCTCTCATAGATGGGGTGAATGGAGTGCTGTGGTCCTTAACCAAAAAACCATTGAGGCCTAAGAAACTAAAATCACAAAACAGCAATATAAAAGAATGTCACACTGTTGCCAAAACAAATGATGCTGTGGAGGTATATCTCCAGAATAGCTGCATACCTAGTGTCACTGTTATATTAATGTGTCAAGACAAAGATCAGAGCGACAATGAAAAACTACCTGTACAAATATACTTGGACCCAAGGAAAGATTGGCAGACTGCTATAGATGAGCACACATTACGTTTCTACTTAAAAGAGAATACATGCAAACAGAATATTGTTCCTAAAACAGATTCAGAAAAACACATTACCACTCTGGCAGAGATACACATGGAAGATGAGCAACCATGGGTTCACGCTGGTATAAATGATTATCTTAAAACAATAAAAGCCACTTTAGCGCTTGAACATGAAAGGAGTTTCATTAATGAGAAATTGTTGCAAAAAATTATGGAGAGGGAAGAAATCCCGAAATTTAGGATTAAAAACCAATATGTTTCTGGATTGGACAGTCCAGACTTTGAAAACCGAATTACAGGCAGATGCATGCTTAAAATTTGCGTTGGACAGAAAACAATTTACCATAATGTATGGATAGTGAGTGGAGCACAAAATGAATTTTACATGGGCAATGACATCATGCACAGAATGTGTATGGTGTTAGATTTCCTTAATCAAAAAATATGGTCACGCCTAGGTGGGCCGGCGCCTGAATTTGAAGACAAAAGAAGGGCTTATCATTGTGCACAACTAGTTCCTTATGCAGTCGAATTACAAATGAGGAAAAATACTATTGTTTCTGCATTTACAAAACAGTTTGCAATAACACTGAAATGCAAAAATGGACAGCAGATGAAAGGCTCTGATGCATTTGTATGCCTGAATGAATCCATAAAACAGCAAGGCCTGGATTATGAATACATTCCATTGGTAGACATTGGTGGGGGATCTGTAAAAATCATGGTAAATAATAAAGGTTGTCAGGATATTCATTTAGAGGAAAACTCCCCATTAGGAATGGCCATACAAAAATCACATTATACGGCAGATTTAAATAACATGGTGATTGGGAATATTCCTGAAAAATATGTAGATGCCAAGGGCGAGTTGCCAGAACACCTGGACTCTCAGCCCAAAGGAATATTTAAAATTCATTCTGTGTATCCTTATGATTCAAATGAGACAGTGTGCTGCCATCAAGAGGATTGCATAATATTTAATTTAAATGAAAATGAAACAGGAAATCAGCCCATTGAAGTGGAAGCTGATCTGCCAAAATATTTGAAAGTGGCAGCTCTACAAAAAGACACAGCCACACAGTTAGAGGAAAGCGCTGAGATTCCTTTACCAGAAGAGTTTCCAGAATTTTCCAGAATGGTAGAAGAGCAGATCTCCTTAGCGGATGCATGTAACAGCGATGAGGATCGACGCAATCTGAGGGAAATATTTATGGAGTTTAAGGATGTATTTGCAAAAGATGCTTATGATTGTGGTTTAACTGATTTACATGTGGCCACACTACCAGAAGGTTGTAGCAGAAATCCAGTGTTTGTACGCCAGTATAGACTACCGCTGGCATGTTTAGAATCATTGGCAGAGATTATAAAAAATTTGGAATCACGGGGAATAATTAGGCCCATTCATAGCACATCCAATACGCCTATTTTAGGTGTGTTAAAGCCAAATGGTCAATGGCGGCTGTGTGCAGACTTAAGAGAGTTAAATAAAAGAGTACCAGTATCTAGATGGCCACTACCATTCATTGATCAGGGCCTAGCTCAGATACATGGTTCAAATGTATTTACCACGTTAGATCTCACATCTGGATATTGGTGTGTGCCATTGGCAGAGGAGATACAACACCTATTTTCCTTTACATTTGACAGGACTCAATATGCCTGGCTTAGAGCTCCGTTCGGGTACATCAATAGTGGGAGTGAATTTGGCATATTTTTGAGAAAGGCCATGCCGGATGCAGCGGAAAGAGGGACAATAGTTTATGTGGATGATGTCTTGATAAAAAATGAAAACCTTAAAAGCCATTTTGATGAAATAAGACATGTGCTTGGCCAATTGCAGAAAGCAGGCGCCAAAGTATCTTTGCAAAAAGCACAATGGTGCAAGAAAAAAGTGAACTTTCTAGGGCATGAAGTGACTGAACATGGGCTAAATCCACAAAGGAAGAAAATAGAGGCCATACAAAGATTAAAAGATCCTAAAAATGTGAAAGGAGTAAAAAGTTTATTAGGGATGACAGGCTATAACAGAAAGTTCATTGAGAATTATGCAGAAATCACTCAACCATTGACTAAACTGCTTAAACTAAATACTCCCTGGAAATGGGAAAGAGAGCAGTCTGATGCAGTGGCTAGATTGAAGGAATGTCTTGTAAAGGCACCATGTTTAGCATACCCCATAAAGGACAGGGATTTCTTTATAGAAATAGGCTTTTCTGAACATTGTATGTCAGCAGTGTTATCACAAAAACACGATTTGAATCACAAAACCATTGCATATGCAAGTAAGGCATTTTCCCAAGTTGAAATGAAATTTAATGAATGCGAAAAGGCCCTATTAACCACTGTGTGGGCGCTACAACATTTCCGCCCCATTGTTCAGGGAGAAAAGGTGATTATTGAAACAAATCATCAACCTTTGCAATTTTTAGAGAGTAAAAGAATTAGATCAGGCAATCTAGCGCAATCCAGAATCACTTCATGGACACTGGCATTACAAGGTTTTCCCGTAGAAGTAAGATATGGACAAAATAAAAAGAGCCCAATTGCTCAAGGGTTAGCTGACTTACATGACTGTGCAGCTGAACAAATAACAAATGAAATGGATGTGGAAGCTAGTTTACAGGAATTTGAACAATCACCACACAAAGCTTTTGATGAAAAAACATGCAAGGATTTGCCAACTGTATATGTGGATGGTTGTGCTTTTCACATTGAAAATGACAGTAATAAAGAATTAGTGGCAGGAATAGGAAATGTCTGGTTGAAATGTGAAGGCGTTCCTAGTATAGGGATGAGGATTGGAGATAGGAGCAGTCAGGTGGCGGAATTGGCAGCCATCTATAAAGCAATTGCTACTGCAGTTGATAAAAGGTTCAGTGAAATTGTCCTGGTGACTGATTCTGACTATGCACGGAATAGCTTTGTGGAGTATTTGCCTGGTTGGAAAGCAAGAGGCATGGTTACATACAACAAAAAGCCACTTAAACATGGAAAAATGATACAAGCCATAGACAAATTGGTGTCAGAAAATAATTTAACAATATACTGGAGAAAAATTCGTGGGCATTTAAAAACACCAGGAGAGGATAAGGAGGGAAATGATAAGGCAGACCATCTGGCTAAGATTGGGGCTGTGATGGGAGAATTGCTACCTATTGATTATTTAATGGGTGAAATACAAATTGATGCAGTCACACGGTCTAAAGCACCAAAGGAGGTAGATCAACCGGTGGTGCAGTGGAGTCATGACACGCCAGACCAAGATTTGATTGAGGCACAAAAGAATGATCAAATTTTGGGAATCTATTATAATCATTTGATGGATCCTGAACAAAATCCTTTAACAGAAAATGATTGTATGGGAAAAGAAGAGTTGAGGGTGTTATTAAAGAACAAAACACGAATTAGATTACAGGATGGACTCATGATTAGAGAGTCCATAACAGGGCAAATACAGTGGGTAGTACCCCTTTCATTCAGAGGACTAATGCTACACCATGCACACGATGCCATAACTGCAGGCCATAGAGGTTCACAAAAAACATTAGAAATACTAAAAGATTATGCTTACTGGCCACATATGTCCCAAGATGTGGAATTATATACTAGAGGATGTCTAGTATGCGCCCAATTTAAACCTGCTTCACCAATGCATAGAGCGCCATTGATGAAAAGAGGCCTAACTCTCCCATGGTCAGATTTGCAAATAGACTATGTAGGTCCTTTAAAAAGGTCGAGCAGGGGACACCGCTATATTTTGAGTGTGGTATGTTTGATGTCAAAGTGGATTGAGTGCATTCCCGCACCAGATTGTAGTGCGCAAACAGCAGCCACATTGCTGGTGAACCATGTGTTCTCAAGGTTTGGGTTGCCACAAAGAATTGAGTCAGACAGAGGAAGTCATTTCACAAGTACTCTAATGAGTAAGGTATGGCAAATACTAGGTGTGAAAAGGAAACTACATATCGCATATCGGGCGGCGTCTTCAGGTACAGTTGAAAGAAGCAATAGGTCTGTTGTGGATATTTTAAAGAAATTTGTGGCAGAAGCAGGTTCCAGCTGGGATTTGCGTTTACCATTGGTTTTGATGGCAATCAGGTCGCCTCCTGCCAAAGCAACAGGTGTTAGCCCCCATGAGGTCTTAACAGGTAGGAAAATGGTGTTACCACAACACCTACTATACAGAACACATGAGCAAACTCTAGTGAGTGCATCCACAGTTCATGAATATATTGATGAACTGAGGAGGCATTTGCAACATGCATTTGCTTTTGTGCAGAGAAATCTGGAAAGAGCTGCTGACAGTGCTAAGTCATATTATGACAAAAAGACATCAGTAAAGGAATACAATGTAGGGGATCAGGTGTACAAGTTTCATTTTGGAAAAAGTAAACAGAAAAATTCTAAATTTCTGGCAGCCTGGCAGGGGCCATTTCGAATTATAGATAAAGTCTCTCCTGTAGTGTATAAAATTTTGAAAAATGAAGGTGAAACAGCAATAGAGCAGTTTGTCCATGTAAATCAAATCAAACCATGCCATCCCAGACATGAGATCAGGCAGCTTGAGCATGTGGAAACGGATAGAGTCCCTTGAGAAAATAAATGGGTGTGATCAGGAGGCAGTGACAAAGAAGTTAAAAAAAAGTTGATTGTTATGATGGCACATAAACACTGTAATATATGTGAAAATGTATAAATAAATAAATAAATAAATAAATAAATAAATAAATAAATAAATAAATAAATAAATGCACATATAACGGAAGCTCGTGGTTGGTGTGCAGAGAGAAAGTGTATTAAATATTGAATGCTGTTTTATATGTGTTTGTTTTCTTTTAACTTGTGTTTAATTTCAGAAAAAAGAAAAAAAAACGAAGTATTTTTACCAAGCATGTTTTATTTTTGGCAAAAGGATGAAGTTAGTATTGTGCTATGTACTTAATCTGTTTATTTTCTATTTTGATTTAGACAATTAACATTATTTGGTCGGAGGTTCCGGGATCAGAGGCCACGGGAGACGATGGAGTCCTGGAGTCCCCTGGATGAAGACCAAAAGATGCCTGCCTCCAGGTGGAGGTGAAGACAAAATAACCGGAATGCCAAAAGAGATGACTACTGTGGATTCAAGATTGCCAAGATGAAAGAGTACTCGAATGAACCGAATAACTTCGCTGGTCGGGATATACCAAAAGAGACAAAGCAAAAGTTCCGGCATATGAAGTTCCACGTATTTATTATTTTAATTATTTATTTTAACTTGTTATATTACTTATTTGTTTTAGTTAGTTGTTTTATTTCATTGTTTTTAATTGACTTGGAAAATTTAAACTTAAAGTAATGCCACTTCCACTGAGAAGGCAAATGTGGAACATTTTATGAACTGATGGACTCAGATGAAATGTTGATTGCAAATTTTCATTGATGCACATGAATATTCATTTTGTTGGATTGCTATATTTTAAAAGAAGAAAAAGAACAAGTTGTTTTTAGGAATTGGTTTGGATTATAGCCAAGTTCTAAAAACAAAAGGAGGGTATATGTAAGGATATTTGGCGTGTTACAGTACACAGTACAGCAATACTGCACAAGTAGCACAAAATTTTTGCAGCACCACCACCACAAGGGTGCGGTGCATTGCTATATGGGTTAGCAGATTAACAAGGAAAGACAGACTATTCAGTAAAAAACGATTTTAACATATAAGATGCAAATCTATTTTTACAGTTAAAAGCACACGTGTTCATTTAAAAATGCACACTATTTTTCACCTGAAATGCCTATATTGCTAGAGACACATTTGAAAATTAACAGCTAACCTATTAACCATTAACCTGACTAATAAAACCTTATTTTAATATAACCCACTAATAAAATGTGTTCTCTACTGCAGAATTAGGCATACTCTGAAAACCATTTAAATGAGTGTGCAGATTTTTCTCTTCTCTGCCTGATTCTCCGTGTTGTTGTGCACAGTAACTGCAGGAGGAAGGAAGTCAGATTTGCAACAATTGCAAATGTATAAGCGAAGCTATTGTTGAAGAGTAGGAGGATGAGAGATGATGGATTTCATTGGAACACGTCATAAAGAGGGCTGAGAGGAAAGTTTTAGTGGGCAGTATCAGGGAAAAAGACGGAATTTGCATTCAGTCAGGACTCCACAGCCAGGTCTTCTCCCCAGTCGTGCAGAAAGATGCACGACTGGGGAGAAGACCTGGCTGTGGAATCCTGACTGAATGCAAATTCCGGTGTCCTGCTGCAGTCGAGACTGGGGAAAGCTGAAAGAATTACCTTTCCACTGACAGAGGCATTCCTATCTGAAAAAGCTGAGAATTCCAGGCAATGACCCCGGCTTGAGAAGGCAAGCGTTCCTTTTTGCTGGAGTTAATCCAAGAGAGCCACATTCACAGAGAGAAGCCTCTGAACAGATAAGGTAATTACCTAACTGGGGGAGCTGTGTGTGTGCACGAAAGTATGCAGTCAGTGTAGAAAAATGAAAGTCCCGTGCGTGTCTTAATCAAGTGCTAATGTTGCAATTTAAGTTCTGTTCTCCGCCACTATAATTGCAGGGTGTCATATAAAATGCTTTGATTGTGCCATTTTATTGCTGTAAAGAATGAGATCGTGTTAAATGCAACTTTTATAATACAGAAAATATTTGAAAACAGACGGGTGGTTTATTTTCTATTTACCATTACAATGCCAATGATGTGGGGAGATTTTTAAACAGTGCAATGGTCATTTTAAGACAGATGTGTGCATGTCAGAATCAATATGAATAATTGTGAGTGACTATAGTATAACTTGTTGGAGGTACATGAGCCAACGGGAAGAGAGACTCTCTGAACATAGCTCCCTACCGTATATAAGGTAGTGGAAATTACCACAAGACTACCACATATAGCTCTCTATCGTAAATAAGTCAGTGAGTTTGCCCATGGTGGCGCACCAACACTATCACTGGAAATTGTGGTATCTCTAGAATGCAGGTCTGAGGTCTCTCTAGTGATCACACGAAAAATCTAAGCGAAGATAAGGGATTCTGGACATTGGGGCCACAAATAAAACAAGGGAATTATGCTCACCAAAATACCACCAACCACGTATACCAAATATGCAGGTCTGGGTGCTGAAATAATGCATGTCCATTGTATTATTGTTGCACATGGCCAAATCTGAATACAAAGAGTGATTATTGCTAAGTTATTTTTGGCGGTAATAAAATACCGTCAGGCCCCAAATCTCCACAAAATACCCTACAGGCCAATACCTTGACCTGTATGCTAATTCACTAAACAATTCACACATACAAATGGCCACCAACATGTTTCCTGAGCTGCACACCATACTTGTGGTAAATAATGCGTGTAGTAGATACCACATGCAGCACACTCCACTCTCACTGCATTGTCTACATATGTCCTGAAATGTTACTGCTCTGCACCCATCGCCGTGCAAAGCGTTTCGGGAAGGGCAGAGGCTACATCGGGCATCTGTATCATAGCTTAGCATTATTTCATTTATGTTTACACTTTTACTGTTGCGACACGGAGTTACACTCGTGTCAAGGTATCAAAGCAGTTCGTCCTTTATGAAAGGCTGTAGGTTATTAAAGAGGCCACTCTACAATGTGAGTGAGTGAGTGAGTGAGTGAGTGAGTGAGTGAGTGAGTGAGTGATCGATCGAGCGAGTGAGCATGCCAGTAATGCATTTAATAACATCGGACAAGTCATTGATGTGTGCACTTCAATACTGTACTCTGACATTGTTTAACCAACGATACGGGGAAAGGAGGGAAGTACAAGCACATCATGGTAAGTGCCTGAAATAAATGAAAGTGTCCTACATCAGCACAGCTTATAGTTAGTAAATAAGACCTTCAGGCTTTGCATTGAAACTAGAAGTAATGTAGGGGAGGGGGATAGCTGTCCATAAAAATATGTCACTTGCACACAAAAAAAAAGACATCTTGGCATTTTGCAATTTACTGTGAAGAAACATATACAGTCCCACCCGATTCCACCTTTTATCCCTTTCCTATGTTTTCCAAAGAGGCCAGGACGGAAGCTTGCGGTAAAGTGTTTATCTGGGAAGCAAAATAACGCAGAGGAACACAGGTTCAAATACCAGTCCTGGGATTAGAGACCATTCTCCAGTATTGAGCATGTTATAAATGAATAATAAAGTTAGGTTATCTTATCCTATATTTGTTGACTTCAATTCAGTTTATTTCAGAGTACCAGTACAAACAATCAAATGTCATAAATAATACAGAAACATTAGTGTTCATCAGCAGTTAAATGCAGAATTTGTACCTTCTGTTCCAAGCTCTCACTGAAAATCCTGTAATTGCTGACACACAAATGTCCCTATGGGACAGTATATGCAAGCCCAAGGCATTAGCTAAAGTGATTGAATTGGGGAAATAACCAATTCCTTCGAAGCTCAGTCAGCATTGGACACCAGAATATGAGGTGATGAATAGGTATTATTAGCTCAAGAGACCTTTTTAAAAAGAAAAAAAAAAGATTAAGAAAGACCGCTGTGTATGATCGCACACACCAGTCTTTCTAAATCACACTTCTAAATGTCCCTGATAAGTCATACTTCAGTTATCCTTAAAGCTGGGAAATATCTAACCTGGACTGCTTGTGAGATATAAAAAAGTATAGGGGTTGTACTTAGCTTGTGTTAGCTATATGCCATCCAAAAATAAGTTGCAAGAGTTTCTGCTTACCTCAATCTGGGGTTTTCTGATTTCAAAAGCACCTGTAATTGAATATTACATCCTTAGGTTTTACTCACCTGGTATAACTGTGTGTTATCACAAACATAGTTATAGGTTTTTACTACACCTAGAATAAGTGTTCCACTATTAAGTATGTTGTCCAGTTGACCAATTATGTGATTTGAACTGAGAGTCACTGTATAACTGGAAGGGTCTACTGCCCTTGCATTACTGAATGTAATTGTGAAAAGTAACCATTGGTTTTTACTCTGCAACAATAGGTGTGACCTATACTGAATTTGTTTGAAAAGGTTTTGATTTTCCTAGAACTACTGTTAGGTATTTCAAATAAGCTCTATACTTGGGTCTGTGTGCCTTCAAGTATAGTGTTGTGTTTTATATTGTGATTTCATATAATGTGTTAGTACTTACTTACCCCCCGAGATTTATCTGGGCCTACCTGTATTTAAATAAATCATTTATGTTTACATACATAGTGTTTCAGTGTTTCTTTGGACCATTTTGTATTAGAATTTAATTCATACTGATTCTACAGCCCTCTCTCCCTGCTAAAATAAACCTGGCTGCTCTGTCTGCGCTACCATGTACTCAGGTGGTACAACCTTACACCAAGAGTGGAGTATTGTACTGCCTCAGTTGAATGGTTTTACTAAGCCCTTAGTTGGACATCAGAAAAACTGTCCTAACAGGGGAGGCAGTCTCAATCGAAATTTAACGCACATGCCTTACCCTAAGGCCTGTTATCCAGCTAAAATAAGGGTTGAGACCCCAAAATGCACCAGTCAAAAAGTTGGCTGTAAGAAGTCACAAGGCTTTTGGATGTGGGACAAAATATGACATATTTTGTAGTACTGGCAGTCTCCTCTTCCAGCCATGACTTCCAATCTCACCAATGCTGTGAGATCACTTGAAAATAAGCATGTAAAACCTCTCCCGGCATGAAGAGGTTTTATTAACCCGTGTCCCGCTCTCATTTCTTGTAGGATTGGCTCGCTCTGGGCGCTTGGCGGTCAGTGTGTGCGAGCTGCAGAGCTGAGCGAGAATATTTCATGTCGAATCGTGCGAGAGTCACGGAGCGAAGCCAATGGGAGGTTCGGGGAAGTGGCATTACACACCAGGCTCCGAGTAAATAAGTCAGACGAAGCTGTTTGGACGTTTTAATATAGGCAGAGTGGAAAGCAAGGGGGTTGATGACATATTGCAGAGAAGGGCCTTGATTGAAACAAGTGAGCCATGCATAAGCATTTCAAGGGGAGGCAGAGGCAAATGATGCTGTGGGTGGATTGCAATACCATCACTGAGCTGACACACCAGTTATTTTCACCTAGGAATGGCTGCAGAGGTGAAGATCCCTTTCCTTTCCATAAACCTGATGTCTCATTTGCCAGTGGAATAATGCACCCCCATTGTTTAAGGACAATCATCATTCCATGCAGTGCGATGTTTCTTGAATATTTCAACCAGTAATAATACATCTCTCATCGCATCACGCCTCCAGAGTAGTCAGTGCATTTTTCAAGAGGTATATGAAGTTTCCAAAGCCTTCAACAGAACAACAGGAAATTCAAGGAACACTTTTGGGTGGTGGAATCTTCTTGTGATATCCTTCTTAAGGGAGATCCCAGCAAGCAGTGCAATACAAAGTTACTCGCCCAATCGACAACAGTAGTGTTTGGGCGCCTGCTGCTGAAAAGTCCCTTTTGAGAAGAGTGCGCTCCTTATCTAAAGACATACTGTTATTTGCAAAGACCCAAACTGTTCCTTAGGCCCTCCTTATGAGAACGGTGATGAGGGAAAACAATGAGATGGTGACAGAATTGCAGACATGCTTACAGCAGGCTCTTCCCAACTTTGTTAGTGTTGTGCAGGAACAAAGTTCCATCTACATTCATTAGCTCCAATAAAAAAAGGCATTTCTGCAGGAAGAATCACCACTGTTGATAATTACTCCAGAGCCCATTAGCACTCTAGCACCAGGGACGGGCAAATCAGGATGCTCATAACACGGACTGTACTGTATGGTACACGCCCGCGTCCCCTTGCCCCCTTCACCACTTAGCAACAGTGTAGTTTCAGGTAGTTTTAGGTAGTTTTCTACATGCGAGCTAAAGGAAAAAGAAATATCCTTTATTGCACCACGTCACCGTCATCAACATGGAAAATTGACTACTCTGTGGGCAGCACTGCATGGAGCTGAGAATCACAACAAAGATACATGTCTTTCTTCATTTAAAAATAAAAACACCATTAGCACGAATGTAGGGAAATACACGGGTGCTAATGGCGATATCAACCGAGGCGGTGGTCCGACCCTGTCGGTAATGGCCCCTTCACCTTCCTTAAGGGACCCTCGATTCGCTCTGGCCTTTAATTTACACAGTGGGCTGATACTGACATGGTCGGTCTGCCACATCGGTTACATCACTTTAATGCAGTCTGATGGTCCTATTGGACTAGATGGGTTAATAAGACTTACATTCCACCACTCATAATTTGGTGGATTAATCACCAAAACAAGTGTCAGCAAGGGTGAAAGATAAGACAGTATTTCCATTTTATATGTCACTATGCTTGTAATGATTGCAGTAGTTGTTAACCTTCCTTCATATTGGACAACTCACATGGACCATAAGTAATTGGGTATCGTGCAGCTCCTCTGTTTTCTGCCTGTCCATAGGTAGAGCATGTTCCTTGAAGAGGAAATGTCTCTCCTGTGGAGAGGAGCCCCGGGGAACGGAAATGTAAAACCAGCATAGAGCAGTGATTCCAAACGTCAATGCCCACACTTGGTCAGCCTGACAGGGCGTTATCTGTGTTGGAAAAAAAGGTTATGGCCTCAAGGCAGGAAGCAGCAAGAGCAGGACCAGAGGCGCTCGATGTTCACTATCTCCCATTAGTAACCCAGCGAGAGACAATCTGAATGCAACAAGCATTCTGATTGGCTCTCGCCAGGTCCCTACCCGGCCGGGAATCCCTCCGTCGGGATTCCACGGCCTTTTTCCCCGGCGGGGGGCATGGCAACCCCTCAGCCAATGAGGAGGCTCGAAGCGGGGCCATCCCCGCTCCGAAACTCCCCACGGATGAGATGCTGCTTTCGCCCCCCGCCGGGGACTCGGATAAGTCCTTTTTTTTTTTTAATTCCCTTTCCTCCCTCCCACCCGCCCCCCCAACTTACCTTCTTGGTCCTGCGTCCCCGGTGGGGGACGAGGGAAGCCTCCAGCCATGTGGAGACTCGGAGCGGAGCCATCCCCGCTTTGTGCCTCCACACGGCTGGGGGCTTCCCTTGTCCCCTGCCGGGGACGCAGGTAAGTTTTTTCAAAAAATGTTTTCCCTCTTCCCTCATCCCACTCCCGCCCTCCCAACCCCACTTACCTTCTTTTTGATCTTTTTTCGGGAGCGGACGCGCTGGGAACACTTGGCCGCCATGGAAAGGGAAAACGGACTCTGTTTACCTTTTCCATGGCGGCGGCCATTTTCTTATTTTTTTTCTCCCGAAACGCTGTAGCGTTTCGGGACAAAAAAAAAGCTTTAGTGCTCCGGTCACGCACTTTTTGCAGGCCGGGGTACTAATAGCAATAGAACCCTCGCGTCGGGGGCATTACCGACTCTGGTAATGCCCCAGGGCCTTCGGTAATGCCCCCGACGCTCAGGTTCTATTGCTTAAGTAGTGTTGAGAGAACTACGCGACATTGTCAGGGATCTGACCCGCACCTGCAATTGATGCACAGATCAGAGGGGGTGCTCTTTGCAGGCAGGTAAGCGGTGTTAAGTTGTCCTGATTGTGGTTTGTTTCTGCTTGCAAAAATAAACAAGATAAATCATACATGATGATGGGGTGTGGGAGACTTTCCTTGTAGAGATGCCTAGGCCCTCAGTGAGGGGCTTAGAGCATCTCCAATTGGACCTTTGACATCAGTGATTGCCTCAGTGTGCTCTCAATCGTGCATTTCAACTTTAAATCAGTCTAAGATATGGGACTCT
The DNA here is from genome assembly GCF_040938575.1 of Ambystoma mexicanum. Lineage (NCBI taxonomy): Eukaryota > Metazoa > Chordata > Amphibia > Caudata > Ambystomatidae > Ambystoma > Ambystoma mexicanum. The sequence goes on from NC_090932.1 coordinate 1,041,206,479, forward strand.
GTATCCTAGTGCTGTGTATTCACATAGCCATTTACTTGATTAGCAAAGCCCTTCAGAAAACAAAAATCTGTCTCCTGAAAGGTACAGCACATGACCAAGGTTGCTATCAACTGTCTAGACCAATCTGCCTTGTGCCTGTGGGGCATTGGATATATAATCCATAGCCTAAATGGATACGGTACTTGCATAGTGTGCAGATGTAAGCCTTTTTCGGGGATAAGACACTTGTCTGTGGCCATCTGAATGAGCTTAACATTCCCTTGCAAGTCCATTTTAATGGGAACACCTCTTTTTTCATATTAATACTACCTCCAATATTTTGTCTGTCAGTTTCTAAAAATATATTTGAAGAACCAGTACCGGAATAAAAGTAATGCATACAATTATAAATGCACACCAAGCTCGACAACCTCAGCTAGTGGGTTCTAACAAGGATGGACTGTCCTATGGGGAACTCTGGACATTTGTCTGTAGGCCTCTGCACCCTGGCCCTCTTGTGTGCAGTAGCCTATTCTATTTCTAAACATTATCATATCAAAAGGGTTGTTCTTGCTGAAAATGTGCATTATGGGGCCACTTTGAACATTATTTCCATGGCCTCTTTTGGTTCACAGTCCACTCCTGGGTTCTAGTGTGCTGTGTATTCAGTGAAGTAAATAGCATGTAATATGTCAAGTTGAAGCACTGGGTAATAATATACTAAATCATTAACTTCACCTTAACACTGGTAGGCAAGGTGGTGGAGAGTTGGAACGCATTGATTGCATGGGCATTGTGGTCAACATCTTTGAGGTCAAGGACTTTGTCCTTCTGACATCATCCCCAAAGTGCTTCACTCCAGAGGAAGTGGAAGGGACAGGAAGGAGAGAGAGAGGCAGAGAGAAACAAAATGGTGAAACTATTGCTCCACTGAACAGAACCCTCCTTCCTACTCTTACCCCACCTCCTTCCCTTCTCACTAGCCACACAATCCTTTAGAAATGCAGCACCCTGGTGTGAGGCTACTCCCATTGAGTGGGTGTGTTTAGCTGATGCCTGGGCCCAGAGCAGCGTCCTGCTGTGCAGTTGTCTCTGGCAGAGTGTGTTACCTGCCCTCACAAAGAGATCAAAGAAGAGGCATGGTCATTCAGTTCTGATTCATTCAGCTGGCATGCTCAGCCTGTCTGACCAGTATACAGATCACCCTTCAGAGGTGAGCTTGTCTCACAGGAGCTGACACATATGTAATATCAAATTGTATATGGCTGTAATGATCACAAGTAGTGACATGCACCATGCCTTGACCTAGGAATAGCTTATATTTAGAGTTTACCCAAGTCTAATTATACTCATCATAATTTTGGTGCAAGGATTTACATCTTGAATTCAGCTCCTGTGCTGCAGAAACTTAACTGTTACTACATCTGTCAAATTGGTAGCTGCGACCTCTGAATCTGCTCTGGGCCTCTGGTAGAGCACACAATGCAAATCAGGACACTGATGGCATTACCCAGATACATGTATTATGTAATACAAATTAACAAGCCAAGTCTTTCACACCCTTGCCAGATGGCAATTCATCGAACTATGGCAAAAAAATATAACAAGCATGCCATGCATTACCACTGGCAGTAGAAGTCCTTAAGGCTTTATAAAAATGTATTATGTTTGCTAAATATTACTTTAACTCTTCTTTTTTTGGATGATGGTATTTCCTGAAGAGTAAGTCTTCACCCTGTACTTATGAATACAAAAGAGCACTGAATGAGTTACTTGAGTCCCATGTTGCCAGAATGGTGAGAAGCCTGAATCCTTCATCCTCACATTACATGATTCATATGTCTGATTATCCTAAATATATTAACAAGTCCACAATTGTACTGAGATTTACGTTTTGAGGGGTGACCAGTTAGAGAATTGTATATATAAACTTGAGGGCGTCCACGACTCTGGGCAGGACTGAGGCAGTATCAACGAAAACAGAAAAGTGTCCTGCCTGGAAATAATTGTTCTTGACTCTTTAGTGTTGGTGGTGGCAGAGTGCCTAATGACATTCTTCTCAACCCTGGCAGTATGAACCAAAGACAGGCACACTTGCTAGACAGACAAATAGACAAACACATATATCAATTGTCAGTAATAAAATTAATATATTCAACAAGAAGTGAAACTGGTAACCATAGGCAACCAGCTCGTATCAACACAGGCACACCGAGAAAGATTTCTCACAGCAGAGAGATGCTCCATGGGTGCAGCAGTAACCTTGATGAGCAACACAGCACCCACAGGCCACCCTCACAGGGCAAGCCATACTTTCCTCCATTCAGTGGAAGCAATCAATGTAGTGCAGCATCTCGAAAAAAGTCAGAAGCTACAACATATCAGAAGGGTGATGTGTCCCTTTCCTGCATATGGTTACTTCATCACTATTTATTTTATTGGTTATTTATAAGGCACTTATAGAACAAGACAGTGTTTCAAAGTGCCACAAGGCAAAAAGCGAAGTGAGCAAGGATTCAAATAAACAATGGGAATGAAAAAGAGTAAATAAAGACCAAAACAAATGGTCCTTCTAGGCCTTGTGACATTTGGAACGTAAAAGTGCAGAGAAAAGGGGGGTAACTGCTAATGGAGGGGGTTGGGGTAAGTGCTAATGGCCCCCCTGGGGGGGTGCCAGATGTGCCTATTGGGGTGGCATCATTAAGTGCATAGGCAGAGGCATCCCAAGCCAAAGCAGGGAGGTCAGACACCCATCAAGTAATTTCAAGGCTGAGGCAAACCACTGAATAACAGGTGTGGGCCCAGAGGGCAGTCCATGGTGTGGGGCGGATGCTGGTGTCAATTGGGCAAAAGTCCAGGACCCTATTGGACGCTTGAGGGACCAGGCTATCAATCCTAGCAGCTGTGGTGGGCATGGTTAGCATGGGAGGGAGAAAGAGAAGGAGGAGGCGAAGAGAAAGGTCTTGAGTTGTTAGCGGAACTTCAGGTGATCTGGTTTAAGACGGAGAGAGAGAGGCAGAGGACCGAAGGTATCTGGAAGGCAAGTATTTAGTCAGAAAGAGTTGCAGGTAGCATGGCCCAGGCTCCAGGATGCCTTCTGGGTGATGCAAAGGGTCTTGATCCCTGCAGAATCCGGGAGGCAGTTGAGAGATGTTAGGGCTGGAGAGATACAGCCACTGGGCTTGAGGCCAAGGATAGTTCTTGCAGCCCTATTCTGGATAAGTTGAAGAGGGTGGAGGGAAGAAAGAGTTAGGTTGAGAAAGAGGCTGTCACAGTAGTCCATCCTGGAGAGGACTAGAGCTCTAGTGAAATACAGCTTTTGGGTGAAGGTGAAAAAAGGGAAAATGCCTCTGAGGAGGTGAAGTTGAAAGTGGGCCTACTTGGCAAGGTCCAAGATATGAGGGGTGAAGGAGAGAGAGGGGTCAAAGATGACCCCAAGTTTTCGGACTTCAGTGGACGGAGAAGCAGGGCACTCACGTGGGCGGCCAGAGTGCAGGAGGCAAACAGGGAATAGATGTCCCAATAGGAAGACTTTCAGTCTTACAGGCATTAAGACAGAGATCATTGGAGGTGTACCGGGACTATATAGCAGACAAGCAGTCTGGGATGATAGAGGAGGAGGAGGAAGAGGAGGAGGAGGGGAGTTTGAAGAAGAGTTGAGTTTCCATAAATACCATACCATGTGTTTGACACATGGGGCGCCACCTATGTAGCCGTGTGCATGAGGAGAGAGGCTTTTTGTTTTATTCCCTTCAGACAACAAGCCTGTTAGATTTCTGCCAGTCGTAGGGGGAGTAAAGGACATGACACAAAGAAATGGCCCGAAACATCATAATCTAGAAACAACCTGTCCAAAAAATGTTTTTCTTCAACGGACAATAGTCTGTTTGTGGATCCCAACTGCATAGGTTCCACCTGATGCACCCCAACTGGACCGTTGGGCCTGAAGGAACAGGGCTGGGAACCAAAGGAAGTGGTATGTGTCATCTTCTTTCTCCACATTGTTCTGCCAAGCGATGGTCAATGTGCATGACCAAATTAATTAAGGAATGGATATCCACCGGCTCAGGTGTTTGAACCAACTCATCCTTACATTCTTCTCAGAGGCCAGATCGAAAAAGTTGATTTTGAGTTACTTCAGGCCATTGTGCATCAACTCCCAACTGGTAGAATTGACTGATATACATGATCAGATTCCGTGAACCCTGCTTTATATCCACCAATTGGTTTTGTGCTTTGGAGATTAGTTTGGGAGACTAGAATGTCTGAAAGGCCTTTTCGAATTCCTGGAAATTGTTGAGAATCAGATTGTCAGTTTAGAAATATGGAACTGGCCATGCCAAAGTGCTACCCATACAATAATTCTTCTTCTTCTTCTTCTTCTTCTTCTTCTTCTTCTTCTTCTTCTTCTTCTTCTTCTTCTTCTTCTTCTTCTTCTTCTTCTTCTTCTTTTTCTCGTTATTACCCATCTATCACTTTCTGCACTGATCATGGATCCCTTGACATGAGATACTTTCATGGGCCTTGGATCAAACCATGGCATGTCCTTGTGAACCTGGGTTTGCCTTACCAGTACTTCTTCCCCTGGTGATATGTCTGCCACTCGTGCCCTTCTCCTCCGATCCGCGTAGCCCTTCATTCTTTCCTTTGCTCTGTTATCTGTTCCGCTTGTTTTTGTCATCTCTTCACCCACCTCCACTTCCTTATCCCCCTGTGGTATTCTTGGCCTGATGGGGCGCCCAAACATGAGTTTTGCCTGACACTTCCCTGTGTAGTCATGCAGTGTGTTCCGGTAATCTCTTAGAAGTTGGCAGAGTGCTTGTTCGATGGGCATGTGTGTGATTGTTGCAATGCAAATAGCCCTCTTGATGTTGGCCATAAAGCGCTCTACCACGCCCTACCCCTTGGGCCACAGAGGTGTGATTTCTTTTGTCTCGAAAATAACAGGTAGTTTCAAAAAGTTATGGAAATCCTTGCTGGTGAATGCAGGCCACTTTCTGATTTGACCACCTTTGGTGCTCCAAATTGCGAAAAGATGCGATCAAGTGCTGGTATCATTGCTGTGGCTGCTCTGGATGCCAACATTTCTATCTCAGGGTAGCAAAAATGTTCATCCAGTACTACCAGCACATATTCCCCTGATCGTAGGGGTCCAAAGAAGTCTATTGCCACTTCCTCCCACACTCCATCTGGGAGCTCTGACATTCACAGTGGTTCCAGGAGAACAGTGTTAGGGAGAATTCTCCAAATGTGCTAATTTCCCTTACCTTGTGATACCCCCAGAAACGTTGCTGTATTTCTAGGATTTGATTTTTTACCTGGGGATGAGTGTGAGCCTTTTTTTTCCACTCTACCATGTATTTTGTGTGTGTTTTACTTTTGTGTTCTTTGGTAGTAGAGTTTAAAACAACCTCCACGGCATCATCGTTTTCTATGTGTCACACAGCACCTACAGTGCACTGGCACAGGGGCACAGGGGTGTCTTTCAGACTCCCCAAGGTTTCAATAACTTTCCTGGGACTGACTACTGTCTCCCAGGGCATGTAAAGTTAAATTGACGCATCCTACCCTATCTTGCTATAGAGTGCTGGAGGGGTTGCTTAGCTTCCCCTGAGTCAAGACACTCATGTAACAGTAAAATGTTACCTTTTCCTATTTTAAATGGCTAGTGGCAGTGGTTTACAACGGTAGCTCAAAATCAGGGGTAGCCATGTTTTTCAATATGGTGCCCCAGACCTATCTGTAAAAACAGACTCTGGTTTTCTTTTTTTGCCATTTCTTTTAGGAAAAGTCCTGGTGTGAAACTTTCCTCAACTATGAAGGCTTGTCCTTTCCTAAACATTCGTCAAACTTTTCGCCTAGCCAAATCCTTTAAAAATCCCTGGCAAAGACTTAACCGTTAGATACCAGAACTGTGCTATCCTATACAAAAGACTCTGAACCATTGACTTTGGTCCTGGCCTATTGGGAAGAATTGCTGGTTGTATTTAACTTGAACCCTTTGTCCTGCCTATGATGGTATTTGGGCTGTCTATTCTTATAAGCTTGTCTTTTCCTTCCCTTTCTAAGTATCTAAAGGCCATTTTACTCACACTACATTTTTGAGCTAAACTTGTTTAGTTACTTACCGGTTGGATTTTTGTGATGTATTAGTGTGTGATGTTGAGCTGCTTGTGCTAGTGTAATGTTTTATAAATGATTGAGTAAATAAGCGTAAATTATTTTACTGAGATACCTGTTACGCTCACCTGATATCCCCGAGGGTGTCTGGAAGGCTCTGAGATCTGGAACCCTGGATGCGTAGTTGCCCAGTGCTGAATAATAAATCTGCAATTACAGAAGGGAGAATCTGTGATAACTGTCTCTAATGGGTGAATCTCCCACCTCCCTCTGACCGATTCCCTTCCCACTGGGTTCTTTTCTCTCCTTAGTTATTTGTAGGGTGAGCTATCCGTCCTGCATTTCTTGTTCTGAGGTACTTGACATTTGTTGGCAAGCTGCCCGAGTTGCTTCACTGGTGCACTATGCCTTCCTTGGGCCCAGGTCTGCTGTGACCCTGAATCTGCTGGTAGGCAGGTAGGTTTGTTAATCTTAAGTCTTTGTTCTGTTTATGGTGGGAATTCGTTAATGTCTTTATCTCCTTCTTTTCGGGTGCGAAGGTCTTGGAGAGGCATGTTTCTAGGTAAGAGAAACCGCAAAGCGCAGCGCCTTTATTGTCTTTTGAAGCTAACCTGTGTTTTCTTCTTCTTCTCTTCAAAGGCCGCTGTGGTGCTGCGAGTGGATGAGAGCGCGATGAAAAACAGGCCCCCGGAATCTGTTAAGGTAGTTCAGCGCTGTGCGTTTGTTAAATATTGAAAAGGGAACCTGGATATGTCACTTTTCCTTTGCAGATGTTGCTGTGGTGTTCCGGATGGAAGTGTGGCATAGTGCGATGGAATTCAGATAAAACTGATGGAATTCGATGTTTTGGAAGCGCACATTCTAATATTGTTTTTCCCTTTCTCGTTATTGCAGGTTGCAATGTTCAAACAGCAGCTGTGCTAGCGGTTCACTGGAAGTCCTTAAGCTACTACTCACAGGTGAGTGATGTTTCTTCTTCTCTCGGTTTCCACAGATTGCAGCCCTGTGAGGATGCTGAGTGCTGGATGGTGTTTTCTCGGGTAAGACAGAATACATTTGTTCTTGTTCTTGCAGGATTACAGGAAGATGCCAAAGACCAGGAGCTGCACACAGTGAGCATTACACTGCTGGTTGCAGAATAACACAAAGCATGTTCTGCAGTCAGGGTGTGGATTATATAGCCCAGGTAAAGTAGTACCAGGGAAAGTAGTTCCAGGCCTGCCACACCCAAAACACTAGACCGCATGGCTTGGTTCTTAGAACTAGACTGTGTGGGTGCTTCCATGTTGGATTTAAAGGCCCATGTACATAAATGGTACCTAGATTGGACAGCCCTTTCTTCCTACATATGAGCCTGGTGCCAAAGGCACCAGGACTGGCTCCAGGAGCCATTTTGCAGTGGTTTTAAGGCCCTCAGGGTTCTGGTGGGAGCCTGCTTGTGGTACAACATATGCCCTCTCACAGTGGTCATGACAATACCTTGAGTAAGTGTTAACTTGAATCACTGTATTGGTTGGTCCGTTGTGTAACTTGTTCTAATGTGAACTTAAACTCTGTCTGGCTACTCAGCCATCGCTACCACTTTACTGTGTAGTACAGGCTTGTACCAAATGTGAAATTGTGCTTACACTTGTAGTCCTAATTGCCTGTAGTGTTCTCCAAGGGTACTGCAGGTGATTCTGCCTAACAAACAGTTTTTTGTAACCTCAGGCAGATGTGACCGGATTTTAGCATTTTCTCTATTAGTCTGTCCATTCCTGTAAACCATACCTTACTTCGCAACATGCGTTTGGTGGAGACAATTCCCGATGACCATTGTGTGCTATCTCTATGACCTTCTGGTGGAGAGTTTCAAATATTATTATTCTATCTCCTATTAACCATAGAGATGGCGGTGATATGGACAGTTGCTCTTTCGACTTCGCCAGTGTTTTAAAACAGCTGCTCTTCCAGTGCCGGACTGGCCTGATGTGCCACTTAACCCGATTTCCATCTTACGTTTCAGATGCAGGATGTCATTGAGGATAGTGTGCCATCTTCTGCAGTGAATTTTGCAAATTCTATCATGGCAATGGAGGTTGGCATTGCATGGTGAATTATTTAATTCATATATCCATCTGCCCTATCACGTGAGGGTGTGCCTCCAGTGAGTGGATGTCGAAAGAAGTCTGCTGTATTTTCATCCTTGCCAGGTTTGTGCATTATTGAGTATTCCTCGAGACAAGGTCCCCATCTTGCAATTCTTGGCAGCATTTGTGCCGTTGGTTTTCTGTAGATAGTGACAAGTGCCTGGTGGTCCATGATTATCGTGAACGGCTTTCTATAAATTAACAAATGAAAGTGCTTGCAGGCCCACACCACTGCTAGGGCCTCCTTTTCAGCCTGTAAATATCTCTGTTCTGTGTCCGTTAGACTCCTACTGGCAAAGGACACTATCTTTCTTTTGGTGTACTTGCTCCCCGAGTGCTGTGCTAGGATTGCCCCCAATCCTACGGGACTAGCGTCCATGGTGAGCTCTGTCTGTTTGCTTGGATCAAAATAGGACATACATACAGCTGCAGCCATGTACCTCCATATGGCATCAAAACCTTCCTGTTGTGCCGGTCCCCATTCAAATTTGGCATCCCGTTTTCTTGAGTGCTCTCAGGGATGCACCGGTGGTGGCGAAATCTGGGAGGTATCAGGTGCAATAACTCACTAGACCCAGGAAGGATTGTACTTGTTCCATGGTTCCAAATCTCAGAGCCTCCGTCAGTGTTTTTATTTTGTCGGGGTCAGGTTGGATTCCCTTTAGTCACATTTGCCTTTGTTTAGTGTGAGGTTGTGACGCATAACTTCATTAGTGGGGCATCATCTGTTTCTTGCGAATGTCCAAAAACTAGAACGTCATCACTATAGTTGATGCGATGCAGTATGTGTTTTATGAGTTTATGTATTTCTCCTTGAAATATTTTGTCCGCTGATGAAATCCCAAAACTCAGGTGTTTATATCTACAGAGTCCTAGGTGCGTAGTAAAGGTTGTTATGTAATGCAACTCCTCACTGAGCTTGATCTGGTGGTAATCCTTGTTTAAATCAAGGCAGGATAATATTGTGTTGCTGTTGAGAAGGTGCATCATATCGGTGATGCAGGATGTTTGGTCGTGTTCTCGAAGAATCTCTTGGTTTGGTGCCCTCTTGTCAACACATAATCTTATTTGGCCATCTTCTTTTCTTCGGCACCGGGATGACTGGTGTGACCCATGGTGTGAGTCCACTTGCATGCTCTATGATGTCCGCTTCCTAAAGCTTTTCATCTTGATGCTGAGTGTTGAAAGGGATCCCTCTAAAGTGCTGTGCTATGGTCTTCACCGTTAGGGTGATGTGTAGAGATATTTTTCATCCTTTGAGTTTTACAATATCCTTGAAAAGGCTTGGAAAATGTGCCACCATTTTAGCCGCTGGAGACATGTTCTTCCCTGCCATTGTTCAGCATAGAAAGTGGATGAGGCCAATTTGAACTGCGGATTTGAATCTTAATATGCAGCCGCTTCCCTCAGTGGCCAGGACTTGAAAAGTTATGTTATCTTTCTTGTCTTTGTGGTGGCACAATGTTCTAAAAGCGCCCAGACATGGCAGTGGTTCTTTCGCTCCATATGTGTAGATGTCCACTTGAGCCTTGCGTAGCCCTGGCTTGCACTCGAGTTTTAGGTATTCTGATTCTGGCGTGGCGTTGATTGTCACTCCAGAATCCACTGGGAATTTTAATTATTGACTTTGCATGGTTAATGTCAGGGTGGGACTATGTTTGAATGCAGTGGGATTTCATAGGATGTATAGGTATCCCTTCCCTTTTTGCGTCTGTCCAACCTGGATTGTGACTATGATTCGCTGGTGGAGGGTGTAGTTGTGCATAGTCTGTGTATACTTCTTCTCCCTTTTCGGTGCCCCTCCAGGGATTTCTAGTGTTTGCCTCTTATGTGTCGTTTCTCCTTGTGGTATTTTCTTTCAGTGTCTCTAGTTCTTTCCTCCCTGTGATATCTGGGGTGACCGATGTCTGTGCAGTCCTTGATCTGTGGAAGTGGTCCTCATTGCCTTCAGATTTTGGCACATTGCTTGATATTGATCTTCTCCGCTGCAGGCAGCACATATCTGACCAATGGCCGGTCATTATCCGTCATGGGGAAGGTTCTGAAGGCATCGAAAACACTGAAGTTTTTCCTGTCTGATGTTGTGTGATGTGGCCGCCTGTGATATCATCTTGTTTATCCGCTCTTATTTGATGACAGACACTGTGATATGTTTCTTGCTCAATGTGGAGATTTGTAGGTCTAGGGCTGATGACGTCCTCACCAGCGTGTGTATTTCTGCCAAAGAATGAGGCACCTGCAGCAGCTTCTTTTTTAGCACCACACTACATCTTAGGGTAACTCAAAAATGACGTCAGGTACCTCCGGACCTTCAGTGACAGTGAGTAAACCATTGATGCGTTAATCCTCTTGAAGGCCTAATGCATCCAGATAAGCATCAAACCCCTACATCCACTTTGTCCATCGTGGACCAAAACTGGTGGTATCTACTGTGTCAAAAGGCAGTATTGAAGGCACAGGGAATGCACATCTCCCTTTTTGCACCTTTGCGTGTGCAGGTTCAGTTGGATTCTGATCCTGGTCTGACATGGTGCCTTCTGGTCTTCACCACCTTGCTTGTGTCTCTGGGTGACAGTAACGTGATGGCCCCTTTCTGGTGTACTGGCAGGCCTGTGGAGCTTAACTCCATGTGCAATGGTGCTCCCTCCCTCTAGTGCTTCTCCAGGCACTCTGGGGCATCTGTGGGTGTTCCATGTCGTGTGAGGGGTGATAAACATGCTCTGCACACTCACCTGTGTGCCACAGGCTTTGTCGGTCCCTCCTATGATTTCCGTGAGGCATCTGCTTCCTTCCAGAATGCTATGAAAATGAGTTCATGATCCGCTCACTGGTAGCATTTGGTGACTTTATGTGTGTAGGAGGGTGCACAGAGACGTTCACTGCAGCAGCACACAGAACAAACAGCTGGACACTAGGAATGCAGAGTAGTAACTGCTTTATTAGCATGCGATGTGCATGCACCATACAGGGGTCACCTGACTTTTTATTTCCATCGATGCATCGGATTACAGCGACATCTCTTGGCGCTACATCGTGCAGTGTAGAAATGTTTGACCATAGCACATCAAGTGGCCCTTGATTTCATAGTGCCACAATTAATGATTTATTGTAATGTGTCTATATTTCCTATCTCCATGGCATGCTGTTCAGGATGTTTGTTTACATGTAGGAGGTAACGATTGTAATGTGTCTATCTTTCCTATCTGTGTGGCATGCTGTTCACGATGTTTGTTTGCATGTAGGAGGTAACGAGTGCCCATAGTATGGAATGCTGTGTGCTGCTTTCTCTGCGCTACTCTAAATGCTTTGATACACAGCTATGAACACTCCCAATGGAATGTATTTTGCCAACCTCTGAAGACTTAAAAGTAGATCCATCCAGGCTTGACATGTGGACAACTTTGCACCAGATATCCAGATGAACTGGCCTGCTGCTAACTCTCAGTTTCCAGTTTAATGATATCCACTACAAAGTGTAATTTGCTTTCTGACATTGAGAACATGCAGACATGTAATTGCACATTTTACTTAAGGGGTAAGATAGAGTTGTTAAAATAGCTCAGTGGGTTGAGCGTTCCCTGCTGTGATGTGTGTGTGATCTGCAGTTTGCCGGTTTGAATCTGAGCAAGGCCAACTCAGCCTTTCATCTTTCTGAGTTCGATAAATGAGTACCAACACAGGTTGGGTGATATTGTATGTATATTTGTTCTATGTAAAGCATAAGTGCTATACATTAACACATCATTATCATTTGGCCTTGGACATCTGCTTGCATTCTTGGTAATATGGGCCTATGCACATTGATATTAACGAAACATGTGGTGATCCATTGTCATATTACAGTGATATTGTAACCATATTTTTCGTAGTGTACTTAGGAACAATGCTATGTGATGACACGTCCTGTTTTGTCAAGGGGTAAAAGGTCGTGTTTCATTACTTTCTGTCATGTCACTTTGGGGTGGGGTCAAATGGCCTCACTTCAGTCACAGTGATATCATAACCATATTTTTTGTAGTGTACTTAGGAACAATGCTATGTGATGACACTTCCTGTTTTGTCAAGGGGTAAAAGGTTGTGTTCCATCACTTCCTGTCATGTCACTTCCGGGCTGGGGTCAAATGTTGTCAGAGGTCATCGGTCTTGTGATGTCACTTCTGCTACCCCTGGCATTTTGGTGAAATTAAATCCCTGTCTACTCCAAGCATCACCTGAAGTCTCATGAGTCAGCTGTTTTATTTCTTAATTGGTTAGGACAAACCCCACTGGTATTGTTGATGTGGAAGTGTTTTCTGAAATGTATGGTGCTCTCTTAAGTGGTTTTTCGTAGGGTGTGTGTTACGTTGAAGATCAAAGGATAGCACTTTTTTTATGTATGATATTTTTATTTGTAATTCAGTTCACGGAACATTGACAGTTTTAAATCTGTAATGTCCTCATTTGTTTTGTACAGATTTGTGGTGTGGCACACATGCCAGTGCACCTCACCCCTTCCCCGCCTTGCCACCCTGGTGGCCTAAGTTGTCTTACTCTTAAGGACTATTAACTTGAGTGTTCATTATACGCACATGCAGCTAGGGAATTAGGTGCAACAACGTCTACCCCTGATGTTCTCTGTTATGCTGCCGGGGAACATTGTAGCAGCAAAGTCTTGTATATTGCATTTGAAGGGTGTGTTATTCTTCAGGTGGCATGGCAGGGATAGGTCATTGATTTCCAAAGTGCTCTAATCCGTGTGTGCTGTCTTCCTCCCGTGCAGGACCTACTCCCTCCAGATACAACCAAAACCCTCTGTCATTCCTCCCTGTCTACTGCTGTGTTGGCTGTGCTACAGGTAACATGACAGATATCCCCGTTTTGCCTCAAATGAGACCCTCTGTCCTGGAAGCCTAAACAATGTTTTTCTAGTAAAAGAGTTGTTTATGCATATGGTCAATGAACGTTTGGTGAGCATACAAGATGTCCTGCTCAACAAGCTCATGACTCCACTATCCCCTCCACACAGTTTAGTTTGTCAGGGCATAGTAGCAGTGGTGGTCACTTGCACCCAAATGGACACACATTGTGGTATTTCTGCAGAATTCAGCAGATGGAAAAGAAGAGGACATGGGGAAGACATCTGAGAATCATTCAATCTGGTGAACATTTATTTTGTGCTAATGGCATTAGTCTGTGTGTGGGGAATAGATGTGCTCATTCCTACTGTATCATGGGGATATGTTTACCCCACCTCCTCTGACTCTTCATTTTTAATTTGAAATCAGTCTTGGAATGTTTCTGTAAAATACCACATGATTCAAGAGATGTGTCATCCATGCGTTTTTGTTGGCATCATATGTGCTTTAACAGATCATTCTGCTGCAATACAGAATAAGTGATCCTCTGCTCACGACCCCACGGAAGAGGCCACACTGCAGCACATCAATTTACAGCAAAATAAAATGGGAAATTAATGATGTAATCTATGGGAAAATCAATTGGATTGGATTGAAGTAAATCCTCTACTTTTTATAAAAAAATCGCCAGAATTACCAATCGGTAATTACTCCGGTGTTAATTATGGCAACAATTATAACTTGGTTATGCAGGGCAAGTGGCAGTTACCGAATTACTGTCACTTTTTTTTCTATATCGCAAAACTTGTAAATTAGGCCGTTGTGTTAATGGTAACTGCTGTATGTTCCTGATATTTTACCTGAAAGTGTGTTCCTCAGCATTTCTACTTGATGTGCTTCTTCTTGGGATGTTCTGATTGTTAGCCTGCTTGTACAGAAATGAAACTAAGGAACATGTAACTTGACATTAGTGCTTGGATATTTACAGGTTTAGCAGAAGTGAGAGGGAATTATTGTACCAGGAGTGGCAAATTGTTGTTGCACTGGGTGATAACAGTGACAGTAGTTTGATTCTGTGTTCAATTCACCTCTCCTAACATCCTACATTCCCAACTGATAGGCCTGGATGAACTCTCCTTCCCTGAATCACCCAGATTTTGGATGATCTGACAAGGTCAAGCCTAGGCCTAGCCTTTGGGAAAGTTCATCTGACGTTTGTCTACATGGCAAACAGAGAGACACTGGAGTGGAACTCCTGTTCAGTCTCAAGCAGCTCTCAGAAAGACAGGAAGGCATTGATGGAGGCAGACTTGGGATTTATATAGAAATTAAGGAATATTTGGAGGAGTGATAGGAAGAAAGGTAGGGAGAGAGTTAGTTACTGGCACCCAGTTAGAGCGTAGGATTTGAGGTTGCTTTTCCTTACCCAGTGCTGTGTCACACAGTCAGTGATTTGAAGAAGAGAATTGGAGAGACATCTGCTACACCTGTCGGGGACAGTCCCTTGAAGTTTGCGGGATAGTACTTATGCCATTGTGCGACAGCTGCTAGGATGAGCAACTGGAGCCAGGAATCCCTGGGGACAGTTTGTGTAAGTGTCACATTGGTCTCATTTTGCTGGGAGGGAGCAGCACAGATTTGTGGAGGTGTGCCCCTAGCCCTGGTGTCGGAATTTCCCAGAAAAAAATTAAACTGTTCACTTGCTCACTTTGCTTAAAAATGCTGCGTCGATGAAAGGCAGTGATGAACTTGGGTACCACTTGTATGCCATCCTATATGTTACAGGGGATTATTAGCTTTGTATACACATGTAGTGTTATAGGGCTTTATATAGAAACAGAAATAGAAACACATGCAAGCAGTGGCAAATGAAGCCGGCGCACACACTAGATAGGAAATGCAAAGGGTTCAGGACCAAAGAGGACAGGTTTAAAAGTGTTTATTGTTCAGGATGTAATTTCATTTGACTGGCTTGCACTAAACCTAACTACCTATATAAATTAACATGCTAACTCCTTCCCAGTAACCTGTAACATGTTCTTAATATAAATTAGTGCAAATTGGTCCAGATGAAATAACTTTAAAATTATTTTGGAAAATGCTGTTCTGCAATGAGTTTTAAGTGTGCAGTTAGGAGCTTTGTGGCTTTTGAAAATATGAAATATGAAGTTCTGTTTGCTAAAAACAAACCATTGTTGAATCAGGAAGTGAACGAAATAAATGTATCTTAATGCTGTGCAACAGTAGACCACGTGGGGTTCAGTGGTATGATCTGTTCAAGGGGAAGGATTTATTTTGAATGATAGGGGGAGATTATAAAAGGCACTGTGAGTGGGTGCGCTGGGCAGACATTCAGGAACCTCCTGGTAGAGACAGGCAGAAACCTTTCCGAATGCTGAAGCTGAGACAGGCAGAGTCCAGTGCTAGCCGGCTTCCTAAGGTCGTGGGAGTCCTTATCTGTATGCAGCTAGACGGAGAGGAATGTTTACAGTTCCAGTCAAGCAAAGAAAATCGTCATCAGCTATTAGTAATGTAAGTCATAAGTGAGGGAATTGCTGCATGCATGAAAAGCAGTTAGAAAGGAAAGCAGATTTGTTTCATGTCCAATGTTTCACAATATTTTATGCATGAGCATTCTCTAATGTCCATGAAAGCACTTCCGCTGTTATTTATTATCTTTCTCAAATCGCACCTCCTGCCAATTTTCTCAGGACCAAGGTCAGCTGGTTTATACATTGTTTGTACCACATGATGTAATTATCTGAACAGCTTTGAACTTTATTATCACGTATAAATTACAGTTTTGGAAATAAGCATTTTTTTTCTTTTCATTACATGACTGCGTTTATTAGCACATAGACTGAGATGCCACAGGGACAAGGCTTATTTTACCATAGGTGGTAATTCATTTTACCACATGTGGTAAAATCTAAGTAGGTTTTTTATTGTTCATATTAAGTGAGTTTATGAGTAAATGACTTGTGGGGATACAATTATTTGTTTGTGATATATGTTTTTCACTTTGGTTTTTAGAGCATACATCAGCATTGTAAATAAGGTGATGAGAGGTAGAAACACTGCCACATGCTAAGTGTAACAAGTCCAGTATCTGATACTGTGAGTAACCCTGGGATAAAAAGAACATTTGTTGGATTATATTCTGAGGAGAGTCTTACCACTATAAAAAGGAATTTCACCAACAAACTATAATAAGAGATATTACACCACAATAAGATTGTACTATTTGCCACAATGATAAAATACCACAAAATTAGGGGTAACTCCTCCAGAAAATATATCTAACATACTTGGTGTGTTGTCCATAGGGAACTTTAAAAAAGTTTCTGGGCATGGCATTGCATTATAGGCATAGCCATACTGTGCATTAAAAATAAGTGAATTAGTGCTGTGAAGTTGTGCAGCGTTATATGCTCATTTGAATCACACAACAGTGTCACAATGTCTCAAATGCAACAGTATAGAAAGACAGTATTTGCATGGAGGTGGAGAAAGAACTGGTTGAAAATGTCTTTGAGGAAGGGAGCATCGTACAGATATGCCTCATGAAGCTATTATGAGCTCCAGATCGAAAGGAGAAACATTGCATCATACGACTATGTGCTAAGTTATGGTTTTCATTGCAGCGGTCTTTAAAAATGCAAGGAAATGATACTGAGATGATTAAATTAAAATGTAGTTTGGATGAGGCAGTTGACCAGATACAGCATCTAAAAGCAGAATTAGAACACTGAAAGACTGAATTGCAATCTAAATGCAGCAACATAGCTACTCAAGTTGCTCAAAAAAAGAAACAATTTAGTGAGAGTGAGCAAGAATGAATACACTTAAAAGGGATTGTAGATTCAACAAGACAAAACAAAGATGATGCCATTTCAGAATTACAAACAATTGGAGAGCATAACATAGAGAAAGATAAGTAATTCTGTGCTGTTGAACAAGAAATAGTTAAATTATTAGAAGAGAATGACAAGAAAGACAGAGCATTTGACCAATGCAGAATTACTTCATGACCAGTGCAAAAATTTAAAACAGCAAATATTCAGTATAAAATCTCAGGAAAGGCATCAAGGCACTACATTCAATGGAGTTGAAGTTAACCCCAGGTCTGCTCAAGTGAATAATGTACCATTAGCTATCCTGTGGCCAGACCTGATTACAGCCCAATGGTGGGGTATGAATCACCAGTCAATGGTTACAATCATTCCTTCCCCACAAGAGAATAGAAATTAGCGACAGCATAATGCACACCAAAATGTACCATGTAGCCCTATCAAAATCATGAAGTCTATCACAACTTTGATTAAATTGTTCAAATAGGGAGTTGATTGTTACATGGAAGACCGTTTGGAATCAGTCCACAATATATTTACAGCTCTCCAGATACCTAGGGAACAGTATAGACAGTACTTTCACCTAACGCTTGCTTCAGCAGCTGCTAGTGTCATTTGGGGTCTCTATGAACAGGAAGATTTGTTATGGGCGGACTTTGAGAAATAGGTTAGACATCAGTTTTCTCCTTACCAGTCGATATAAGATGCAGTAAAGCAGCATATACAATGACTTCAAAGCCAGATATGTCCCTTCACCAGTTTCTCCAAGATTTAAAAAAGCATTTTCATGCTTTGATGTGGCTTTTAGTCATAATTCTATAGAATTTAAGACTGTATACTTTTATGGAATCCAAAAAGAAATTGTGTCTCAGTTAATTTGTGAATTTGACAAGGAAAAATTACTAGAATGGATGACAGAACAGGGGACCAAACTATATGGAGTAACCTGTTGTCAGAGAGAGGAAGGGCCTAAAGATAAAGAGACAAAATCTAAATCTAAAGAACCCACACCAGCAATAATGGAGGTAAAATCTGTAAAAATGCTGCTGGAATCGGGAAAGCCCAGGTAAGAAATAACATGACACCTAACCAATCGGTATGCCTCCACAGAGGACACCACCTTAAACTACTATCTTCCAATAAGTTGAGCCCAACATTAGGGAGTCTTACATTAGCCCTAGATATCTGGGTAATGCCCCCCAAGTGGGATTTTTCCCCAATATGTCAGGTCTATATTACAATTAAAATCAAATGTATAATGGCCCGTACCAGACTTTGGGGACTCAGAGCAGGTTTGACCCTAATATGATGGTGTATCGCCACCAAGAAAGACCAAGGTAGGTGGACAGATTCTTTGAAAATGCAAATCAGCATAGGGTACAATTCCCACCAAATGAAAGACAAAATATGAACTATGTCTCTCGCCATTATAACCAACCACCACCACCAGTTGACCATGGTCAAAGGATGGTCAAAGGATGGTCCCTACGCATTCTCCGCCTCCGATGTCCTATGATTCCAGAGGTAACACATAATCAATCTCCTGAGAGGTACCAGAATAGGCCCAATCAGGGTGAATTTCACCAGTACAGGCCCAGGCCACAAAGAGATGAATCCAGAGACATGGACAGGTTTTAATGCTTAGAGGCACAAGTCAAAATGTTGTCTAAACAAATAGGAAAGCTCTGTGTAGTTCAAAAACAAAAGCCAAGTGAAGGTGCAGAATGGCATAGGAGTGATCTTGTGCGTTCTGGCAACAAGTGATTATTTAATAGGCCATGCACTGATAAAAACACAGAAGCTCATGAATCACCTTTGTATAACAGACCTGAATCGCCTGCTGATTAAAAAATAAGAACACAAATGAATGAAAGTGAGACAGGGAATTTCAACACACACAAAAAAGGTGGTTCAATTTAGAGTTGAATTGTGTGAAGATGAAGAACAGAAAATGGAAAACAAACAAGAAAAAACCTTAAGAACAGATAAACAGATGTAAAAAGAGCATCCAATGTGAAAATAAAACACAAGACGAAGAGTTAGGACCAGTAGTTAGAATATCCTCCCTTGATAGTGAGAATACTGTTGAGCTCCAGACAAAAAATAATGGTGGCTTAAAAGGAGGGTGCAGGTCAGTCACCTGAGGAGTAATTTGAACCACAAATATTCCAAGTGAGAGAAAGGATAGGCACCATGCAAAACACAGATATGTGTCATGTGCCAGAAATTAATAGGCTGTCATATGACACTTGTGAAGATGTTCAGTCAAAAATGAACAGTGTGAGCACTGGTAGTCCCAAGTCAGAGGGGCAGTCAGTGGCTACACTCCAAATGGATTCTGAACCCATGAAAATAGACAAGGAAATCCAAGATGAAGTGGGTAAAAAGGAGGGACAAATATAATTTCACATGCCCATGTGTTTAGCAAGGAGAGTCCTGAAATCAGCAAAGACTCACACTTTTTGTGTGTGCTAGAGGAGGCTGAAGACAGGTATTATGCTCCTGTCACTTTGGAAGAAAAATGTAATACATTTGCAATGATTGATACCGATGCCCAGGCCACGATAATGTCAAAGGAGCTAGTAAAAAGTATCAATGAAGGGAGATCCCCTGAAAATCACATAAAGGTGAGAGAACATGAAGGCCCTGTGCACAGCTTCAATGGTGAAGAAACACCTCTCGAAGGTGTTACTGAGGTTGACATAAAGGTAGGGAAAGATAGAATTAGACAGGAAGAATTGATCACATCCATCAATGAAATACCTTTTCCCATAGGGACAATGCCTGAAAACGTTGCTGCCCCTCATTGCTGGGGTAAATGGGATATTATAGTTCCTAGCCAAAAAAACATTGAGGCCTAAGCAAATAATGACACAAACAACAATGTAAGAGAGTGCCATGCTGTGGCTAGGTCAGAAAGGGCAGGGGAGGTATATCTTCAGTATGACTGTGTGCCTAGTGTCACTGTCATTCTCATGTTTCAGGGTGAAATACAGAAATAGATGAAAACACATTGCATATGTATCTAACTGAAGAAAAATGCAACCCAAATGTCACTCCAGAGATAAATACCGAACAACACATTTCAACCCTTTCTGAATTACAAAGAGATGGGCAGCCATGGATGCCTATACACGAAAATGGGCATTCTGAAATGATAGAAGCCAATTTAGCACTCGAACATGAAATAAGTTTTATTAATGAAAAAGTACTCCAGCAGATAATTGACAGGGAGGAGATCCCAAAATTCAGAATAAAGAATCAACACATATTTGTCCTCGATGATCCAGAGTCAGGGCAAAGAATTGTAATGAGATGCATGTTAAAGATTACAATTGGTTCTTAGAGTACCCATCACAATGTGTGGATCACGAGCGGGACACAAAATAAATTTTACTTGGGAAATGACAGCAAGGACAGAATGCGCATGGTGTTAGACTTTCTAAATCAAAAGGTTTGGTCCAGGTTAAGAGGGCCCACACCTGAGTTTCAGGACAAATGACAAGCTTATAATTGCGCGCAGATGGCACCATATGCAGATGAATTGCAGGTGGGAAACTTCCAGACAAGTTACGATAACATTCAAATACATAACGGGACAACAGTTAAAAGATTCTGATGCATTTGTATGTTTAAATGAATCCAGCAAGGGCAAGAATGCAAATATACACCACTGATAAATCTCATTATACTGCAAATTTCAGTAATGCAGTGATTGGGAACATTCCTGAAAAATATGTGTCTGTGAAGGGTGAGTTGCCAGAATCCTTGGACTCTCACCCTAAAGGAATCATTAAAGTTCAGTCTGTGTATCCCTGTGAGTCAAGTGACATAGTGTGCTGTTATCAAGATTATTGCATTCGATTTGTATTAAATGAGACTACAACAGAAAAACAGCATATTGAAATGGAAGTCAATATTCCAAAATATTTAAGTGTGTTGACTCTCCAAAGAGATTCAGCCACACGGCTAATAAAAAGTACAGAGCTTCTTCCATTGGAGGACTTCTGAGTGTTCTCTAAAATAGTAGAAGAGCAAATTCAGGCTGCAGATGCTTGCACAAATGAAGAAGAAAAGGACAAATTGAGAAAAATATTTCAAAGAGGTTTTTGCCAAAAACGCATATGATTGTGGATTGAACAATTTGCATGTTTCCACATTACCAGTAGGACATAGTAGGGAGCCAGTATTTGTACTACAATATAGGTTACGCTTGGCATGTTTGGAATCACTGGCTGAAATAATAAACATTTTAGAATCTAGAGGAATCATTAGGGCCATTCATAGCACATCAAACACTCCCATATTAGGTGTATTAAAACCTAATGGCCAATGGCATTTGTGTGCAGATCTACAAGAATTAAACAAAAGGGCAACTGTTTCAAGGTGGCCACTTCCATTTATTGATCAGGCTTTTGCACAGGTTCACCGGTCAAAGGTGTTTACCACATTGGATTTTACAGCTGGATACTGGTGTGTACCACTGGCTGAAGATATCCCAAAAGTGTTTGCATTTTCTTTTGACAAATCACAATATGCATGGTCCCAGACACCTTTTGGGTATGTCAATACCCAGCCAATGTCAAGTGGCACAGCGAGCAGAGCGCTCGCTTTGACATCCGTGCAGAGCCTGCTAACGCAGGTTCGAATCCCGGCGGGGCCAAACTCAGCCTTTCATCCTTCCGAGGTCGATAAATGAGCACCACACACCGTGGGTAATAATAAGCAGCGCTCAGATACCTGAGGGTTCGTAGCGCTATATAAATGCCAAATTATTTTTATTATTATTATTATTATTATTATTATAATAGCGGGAGTGAGTTTGGGATATTCTGTAGCAAGTTGCTCCCGGATGCAGCTGAAAGGGGGACAAGAGTTTATGTGGTTGATGTGCTAATTAAGAATGAGAATCTGAAAAACCATGTCAATGTGATTAGACATGTACTTAGCCAGCTACAGAAGGCTGGGGTCAAAGTATCCTTACAGAAAGCACAATGGTGAAAAATGAAATTGAACTCCTTAGTTCATGAGGTGACCTAGACTGGGTTAAACCTGCAAAAGAAGAAAGTGGAGGCGATGCATAAACTGAAAGATACTACCAATCTGAAAGTGTTAAAAGTTTATCAGGGATGACAGGTTATAACAGGAAATGTATTGTGAATTATGCAGAAATTACATAATCTTTAATGAGATTACTAAAGCAGGGCATACCCTGGAAGTGGAAAAAGGAATGAATTGAAGCAGTGGCCAGGCTAAAAGAATGTCTCATGAAGGCGCCATGTCTGGCATACCCAATAAAGGACCAGGATTTAATTGTAGATGTAGGATTCACTGACCAATGCATGTAAGCAGTGTTATATCAAAAGCATGATTTGAATAACAAAACTATTGCATATGCCAGCAAGGCCTTGTCACAAGTAGAAACTAAGGTCAGTGATTGCAAAAAAACACTTCTAACCATTGTCTGGGCATTGCAGCATTTCCGTCCTTTAATTCAAAGGGAAGAAGTAATTATTGAAACAGATCACCGGCCACTGTAGTTTCTGCAAAGTAAGAGAATCAGATCAGGGAATTTGGCACCATCCGGAATTACTTCCTGGATGTTAGCACTTCAGGGATTTCCTGTGGAAGTAAGATATGGAAAATAAGTAGAGCCTGGTTGCACAGAGGCTAGCAGACTTGCTTGATTGTGCAGCCAAATGTGCACCTGATGACACAGAAATAGAATCAAGCTTGAATGAAATTGAGCAATTCCCACACAAGGCATAAAATGAAGAAATATGTAGGGAATTACCAACTGTGTATGTAGATGGTTGTGCATACCATGTAGAAAATAACACAGAAAAAGAACTTGTGGCAGGTATAGGAAATGTCTCGTTTAAATGTGCCAACATTCCAAGGGTAAGCATGGGGATTGGTCCTAGAAGTAGTTTGGTGGCAGAGTTGGCCGCCATTTACAAAGCAGTTTCTACAGTGATAGAAAGCAAACTTAAAGAGATAGTTCTAGTAACTGATTCTGATTATGCACAAAATAGCTTTGTAGAATATTTACCTGGCCAGAAGATAAAAGGCATGCTCACATATAACAGAAAACTACTTAAACATGGCAAGATGATTCAACCCATAGACAAACTTTTGTCAGAAAATGATTTGGCAATACGTTGGAGAAAAATAAATCGCCATTTGAAGACGCCAGATGAGGACAAAGAGGGGAATAGCAAGGCAGATCAGCTAGCCAAAATTGGAGTTCTGATGGGGGAATTGTTTCCTATTGAACACCTGCTTGGAGAAATACTAGTAAACACAATAACACACTCCAAAACTCCAAAAGCATTTGAGCAGCCTGTGGCGCAATGATGTTTCAACACTTCAGATCAGGACCTAATCAAGGCGCAAAAGAAAGACCTGATTTTAGGCCTATTTTATAATCATTTGTGGGATGCAGAGCAAAATCCTCTGGCTGAAGAGAATTGTACATGGAAAGAGGAATTGAGGGTGTTGCTAAAAAACAAAAAGAGAATAAGGTTACAAGACGGTCTGATGATTAGAGAATATATGACAGGTCAAATATAATGTGTAGTACCCTTGTCATTTTGGGTATTGATGTTACATCATGCCCATGATGCTATAACTGCAGGACACAGGGGTTTACAGAAAACTTTGGAAATTGTTAAAGATTATGCTTATTGGCCACACATGTCCCAAGGTGTTGAAATATACACCAGAGGGTGTTTAGTATGTGCACAGTTTCAACCTGCATCACCTACTCACAGAGCACCATTGATGACAAGGGGTTTGACCCTCACATAGTCTGATTTGCAAACCGACTATGTCGGGCCTGTAAATAGAACAGCAAGAGGAAACTGGAATATGCTAACAGTAATTTGTTTAATGTGCATATGGGTGGAGTGCATTCCAGCACCGGATTTCAGTGCACAAATGGCGGCCACATTACTTGTAAATCATATTTTTTCAAGATTTGGTGCACCTCAAAGGATAGACTCAGACCGGGGAAGTAATTTCATTAGTGCATTGATAACAAAGATATGGCAGATTTAGGGTGTGAAGAGAAAATGACATATTTCTAACCGGCCTTCCTCTTCAGGGGGAGTAGAATGGTGTAACAGGTGAATAGTAGATATGTTAAAGAAATGTGTGGCTGATGCAGGTTTTAGTTGGGATCTTCAGCATCCATTGGTAATAATGGCCATTAGGTGGCACTCCCACTAAATCAACTAATCTCAGCACTAATGAAATATTGACAGGAAGAGCAATGGTGCTACCAAAACATTTACTTTACAAGACCAATGACCCGGTACTTGTAAATGCGTGCACTATTCACAAATATATAGAAGAGTTGAGGAAGCACTTACAACATGTGTTTGTATTTGTGCAGCGGAATTTGGAAAAGGCAGCTGACAGTGCGCAAGATATATGTACAACCACTGCTGTGTCATTGCTTTTGAGTATGAAACTTGGGGGATTGGGCTCTTCATAAGAATTCATACATACCATACCAAATGCTTACCCCTGTACCCGAGTGTCCCATAGCTTTGGTGCGTGACTAACACAATCACAAGTCCCATGACAGACAGTGCCTGCCCAATCCTCATCTGGCTATTATTTTGCCAATGGATCAATTACCTTGTTCATTTGTTGGAGAAAAAAAAAAGAAGTTCTATCACCACTGGGAAGTGCCTGACCCACATGTTTCTGTCACAGAACTGCTCAAGTTATAAAATTAGGTTATGTCTTTAGTGGCAGGGTAAACAGCACTCCAGGTCCCATAATGTTCACTTCACTTTGGGTCATAGCATCAGCTACATGGTTGTCACATCATACAGGATGATATTTCCTTCCCCCAACAACAGCAGAGATCACAGACGAATTCAATGGGTTAGCAGGTGTTTGCAGTTTGGCCAAGGGAAAGATATGCATGCAACCATTTCAGGGCAGAAGCCACAGAGGAGAAAGTGAAAAACACCCTCGATTGGATCCGGACAAGGTTCTCTATGGAAGTCAGATGTTACAGGATTTGATTCTCCACCAGGTTGTGATGAGTTGACAAGGTATCTGTCTTGTCTTAAAGTGCAATATAAACGTCTTCGAAGGCATTTGTGTGCCATGCAGATTGGCAAGACCGTCATCAAAAAGTGATCTCCATTTCTTGTGCCTGAGACCAGGGCAGTAGGAGTGACCTTCAAACAATAGATGTTATCGTCGCTCCCCTTTCTTCAACATTCTAGCTGAACATGCTGTAAAGAAATCAATATAATGAAGAGGAACCAAAGTCTGTTATAGAGTGGTCGGTGGTATACTTCATAAGGGTAAACAAAATGGTGTGTGGTTGAGTTATTAAAGATACAGCATGGGTCTCATTTGCATATCAATAAAGAAAAAATAAAGCAAGACCATCCCTCTGCCAGGCCAGTTCACATTGATCAATCAGTGAGACAGTCCCTCACCTTTTTGAAATTATTCACTATTGAGAAGGTAACATCCACAACACTATTTACCTATCCGTTTGTAAAATGTATGCATCCCAAAGAAGGACCTTTCATCTACAAGGCATACACAAACATGTTGTTTGTTCAGTTGCTCACCATGTTTGAATACACAGACGTATAATAATATGTTTTCCAATTAACTTGAGATAGAATTAATCCTGTTTAACTCTGAACTTATTATAAACTGCCAAGTCAGTAATTAGATAAGTAGCCTTTATAGCTTGTAGGGCTCTTTATGTTGCATATACATCAACAACTGCTCCAGCCAAATTCATATTGTAATCACATGTTTGCTGACATGAATGGATAGGAATATGACCTGTTGTTCTGTTTTATTCAGCTAACAACTATGCTATTCTATGTAACCTCTCTGTCCTGATGAAAAAAAACATGTCTAATCTTTAAATGCAGACTGAAACATACATGCAGACACACATCTAATATACATATTTTTAATTAGCTATTTAGATTAGTTCATGAATATTGCAATTTATTGTTCATGATACTCTCTTATTTGGCCACTTAATCAAGTATCACATTTCGTTCTGAGTGGGTAAATCATCACAATCTATCACATACGCATATACCCCCTTGTTTTTCAATTGTCTTTTAAATGGCCAAATTATTATGTATATGTGTTGATATATCAATGTGCTTAATAAATAAAATACATGCTTAATACACATAGCTTTAGTCAGTCCTACATTAGATGTGCATGACCTTTAATCCTGATAAGTTTGCATCTATGAGGAATGTAGACCATAATAAGCAGAGTCCATGGCTGCAGACCAATGACTCCAGAAAATTCAACAGTACTGAAGTAGTCAGTCACACATCAAGCATTCATAATGCAGACACTGACCTTCCTTAAAGGAATACCATTTAGTTAGGAACGATTGCAATGTTATGAACTGTAAACATGGATAAAACACATGCCATTTCTACAAGAGTCCTGTCGGTGAAGAGAGTGCCATACATGCTCCAGACATAAATGTATACATGGGGTCTGGTAAGTGCATAATTTTTGCTGCAGCACAGACCCCTGGAAATGTGAAGACCATCTTTGTGAATAAGGTGGCAAACCCATTTCTCAAAGTACTGCAAATAACAATACATCCTGTGTGAATTATAGTTTGAATTACTTTATATTAATTTGGAACTATGTTCTTTTAAAGATTATACTTGTCTGTCAGCTGCAAACATAGAGTTCATTTTGCTTTTTATATTAAAGAACCAACCACTTTCAAACCATCAGTCATTTTGACATTTTGCTTTATTTGAGCATTTCATGTGATAAAGTTTCTGAACTTCTGACTTATATCATCAACCTTATACTTTGTTTGCTTTCACCATGCCTTGTCAGGAAAACATCGGACCTCCTCAACCCAATGTTTAAATTTGAGTTGCATGCATTTTCCTAAAGTTACCACAAATGTGTCACCTGAATTCTTTAAAGGTTCACTTGAAAGCAAGACAAAACAGACCACCACAGGTTCGATCCGGGGTCCGTGCTTAGAAACCTCTGGGAATTTAGCACCTTATAAATAACCTATCATGTCATAAATCACCCAAGTATAGTGAAAATTCAGGCGATTCGGAATTCGGCAAACATATTTATCCCAGGATTACTCATGATTGCCCCTCCCTGTTAAGTATCTTTACTTAAAATTATTATGAGTTCTAAAGTGCATTGTAGTGGATGTAAAATGTGTTGTTAAGAATGTGGGTGTGCCTTGTTGCATCAAAAATGTATTGGATGTTTGAAATCCCTAAACCAAGTTTTCTTAACGTTTCTAAAACACTCCACTTATTCATCTCACCATCATTCGAGGTGAACTGCAATATTTTCAATGATGTATGTTCAGTATTAGAGTTCAAAAGAATATATGATTTTTAAAGTAAGGGAAAGGGGTAGGGTATATTGTTTGCTGGATCCTGGGTTACAAATCCGTAATGAGCCCTACACATGTTAGACCATTCTTGTTACCTTTTAATCATTACTAGACCAATAATTTCTAATGGAAATGTTCCAGGGATTAGTGCCAATTATGGATGTTTAGGATAATATTACTTCAGTCTATTATCTGCAAATGTGCTTTGCTGGAACAAGAAGATCAATTGTTAAAATTCAATCAATAAACAAGACTGTGCGTGCTAATTGGGAGTATAATGAATGTATGTTACCTATGCTGTGTTTAATGAGTGGCTCCTTTCCAAACACCTTATACTGTTGTGCAGGTTTTCATCAACATACATACAGAAGAGTGATCGCTGATGGCTATATTGTGCTATGAGAAGGTGTTTCAAACACACTTACGACACACACACCTAGGGTACTCATAGTTATGACACATGATCTTATGAATAACACTATTCATACATCTATGTTACTATAGTATTGCGTATGACACATGCTCCTACAACACATGCTGTGGTGACACACACTCTTAGTACAAACACTCTTATGACACACAGTCTTACGACACATGCTCCTATGACACACAAACTCTTACAACACAATTACAACACTTATGACACACACACCTATGATACACACCTATGATACACTTAGAACACTCACACTTATGTCACAGGTTCCTACGGCCACATGCTCCTACAAGACATGATCTTATGACACTCAAACCTGTAAAACTCACACTTATGACACATGCTCTTACGACATACTGTTATAACACACACTCCTATGAAACACGTTCCTATGACACACTAATAACACACGCTCTTATGACACATTCTTTACTTTACTTTACTTTACTTTATATGATTTGTAATGCGTAGCAATGGACCCGGAGGCATAATGGCGCAGACAGTACACACAACAAACAAATATACAGATGACTGTTGCATACTCTTCATACGTTTATGTTACCATACATATACAATTTATTGCAAGCATTTACTAAATGTAAAGCATTTAGGCCATAGCATTCTCCGCGGCTTGTTCTCTGTGGCTTCATCATGCTGGTATACTGATTCCTTCGTCCAGATAGCATGGGGCACTTCATCAAGACGTGATGGATCGTTTTGGCTTGGTTGTCTTTTTTTGCAAAATCTGCAGAAGTTTTCTTCATCTGTTATTTGTTTTGTTACCGCTAAATATTCTTTTGTAGGTAAGATGTTGAGGCGGAGTCTAAGGTACAGGTCACAGATTATTCTGGATGGAAATCTTTCTAGATATGGGGGTAGTTCATTGAGAGCTTTGGATTCTAGATCAGCAGTTATATTCATTTTGTATGAGGCCTTGTCCTTGATGTTTTTTATCCAGTCTTTATCCTTGATTTTCTGTTTCGCCTTCAGAGGTCTGTTGATTAGCATCTCTGCTGTGATGTTGTTTTGGTTGAGCAGCAGTAGACATGTTTCTTTCCATATCTCTAGGGTGATCAAGTAAAAATAGGTATGCAAGTACCTCTCACCTGCAACTCCCTACTCAAACGTATACCACAGCAGCACTTGTGAGGGTGCCCCTGCACACAGACAGAATGTCAGTGTTTACAGGTTTGGTAGAGCGTGAGGAAGCAGAGAAGTGTGGATGAGTACTCAGCCCCTACCCTTCCACGTATCTGTAATGAAAAATGAATGGGTCACCCTGGAGCTCCTAGGCATGGGTCTTACAGGACAGAAAAAGCAGAGTGGCAGAAGCCCTCCGAAACCTATCAGCCCTCTACTCGGCCACATGTATTGCCTATATTCTTCTATTCAGAGCATCCTCTCTTGCATTGTTCCTGTCTGTGGCCGTTCTCTCTCTCCTGCTCCTCCCAGTTCCAAGTGCCTACCAGCATACTCTAATGCCATGTGGAAAAACTTCAGGAATAGCCAGAGTGGGCAACACGATGAAAAGTGCAATACAATGGTAGAGCTCAGGTAACAAAGAAAAAAGAGCAGCTGGCATGCTTCACCATTGCAACCCTTAGAGTCAAGCAGCACTTCTGGCAGCGTTCTGCTGGTCTTGTCAGCGTTAGTCAAAACAGTAGAATGCAGTTGACAGCAGACAGTAGGCAGCAGTATCAGCAGCAGCAGCAGCAGCATCTAATGGTGTTCTGAACCCTTGAGCCAAGTCACGGTTGCAGCATGTCTTCTATCTTTTTACCTGCCAGCACTAACTTGCAGTAGGAGAAGGAAGAGGGGGAAGTGTAAGCCCAACAACTCCATATGCCATCTCTATGTATCTATCCGTCACCTTCAATAACAAACCAATAAAGCATGTGGCTGACGTAACAAAGCATAACAAATTAACATAGTACAACATTAAAATATCAGGACAACACGAATAGTGTGCACATCTTGATGCACATTTTCAAAGGCGTGAACGGGGAAACAAAACGTATATGTATTATAGCATAGCATAACACGTAGCATACAAATACAACACATCGTAACATACTATAGCAAACGACTGTGGCATATTTATGTGTTTATCCATGTATTTATGTGTTATGTTGTATTGTGCCGGATACAAAACAAGTTCACTTCATGGTGCCACATGAAGGTGTGGGGAGTGAGGCAAGACAAGGAGGAGTCAACATTGAACTAATAATTACAGCAAGCAGTACACATGCAGTAAAGTGCTGTAAACAAAGTACAAGAACAAAGAGCTTAATAAGGCATGAGCATTAACACTGGATGGGAAGAGCGGATTAGCAGGCTGTGGAGGTGACAAGAAGCCAGAAACAACAACAAAACAAACTCTGGGTTTCATGCTGTTGAGGAGTCTTGTATCCTGCTCTATGATGGAGGGGAATCCGGTAAAATTACCCCCACACAAATGGTTGCCTTACATATAATCACCGGGAAAAGGCTGCAGTGACATTATGTATGGTGATCATGTGTGAGGGGACTGGGGCTGTCCCCCGCTCACTGGGGGAAAAATTGAAAAAAGATTTAAAGCAGGGGTTGTGGGGTTGCCCCTGCAGGTTCACAGTGATAATGTCACCGCAAACCATGGGATTTTTGCTGTGACTTTTTGCCCCACAGCCTTTTTGCGGGGATAAAATCACATGGAACTGATGGAGGATAATCCAGCAGCCCAAGGCGGAAAGCCAGACTAGTGGGAAAGCTGTTTTATGAAGGTATTTCTTGAGTTTTTTCCTAAGTGTTAAGATACTTTTTCGTGCTTTAAGTCAGGTGGGAAGGAGTTACTTGGGCAAAGGGTCCTTTATGAAAATGCTGGCAAACCCTTCTAGGGTGTCAATGCTCTTGCCATGACTCTTAAAAACCTTTCTCAAGAAATTGCCGATTTGTGGTATTTACCATTCTAACTCCAGTCATAGAATATATGGGGAAAGCGTTTGATAATTGTCAGGGTGCAAATGCTGATTACATTTTCAATGGCAACATGAACACTGCATACCAAGTCAGGTTTCTCCTTTGTCGAAAGAGGTTTCCATAGGCACTGCTTCCTGGACGCAGTTGAGGTTAGTGTTTTTGAAGTGCTTGGCCTTTTATTCTTGAGCCGTGCAGTGGAGAGTCTTGTTCATGAGGCACACAGACTTAAACACAGGCCGCCCATGAAGAGCCTTCCTAGTTATGTTGATATGCACACTCATTGGTGTGCTGAGGGTGAGCCATTTGCAAGATGTGGGTGAGATGTTTAGACCAAGTTATAGGCTATTACCATAGTAAAGCCCGAATAATGCCATGGCCTTTGGAACATGACCTTTATGAGGCATATTTAGGTATGGCAGGATCTACTTATGCATGAACAGTCACCTATAAAAAGTATTGTTAATAATTCCTATATGTTGATTAATCTAAATACGTATGTACCTACCTTGCCTTGTGTATATACGAATAGATGTATATTTTTATTTAACTTTCAGTTTGTAAGAGTTTCTTTGGGCTATTGTATTGGCTGGGTTCATTGTACTTAACTATAGCTCACATCCTCCTCATAAGATAATTCTTGCTGCTCTGCCATTCTACCAATCATTTGTATTGTACAGACTTATAATAAGAGATGGGGGACCTGTATACCAAGGGATAGTTTTATAGAGTCTTACCTCCAAGTGGACTTTAGGAAAACTCCCCCAATGCACAGTATTTTAGATTTATGGCACACTGTGTCATGCCCCGACCATGGAAACTCTGGCGGTGTTGGTGGCTCCATTGGGCTTGCCACCACGTTCCAGATGGCAGGTACATCTGCGGTATAGTCTTCTTCTAAGATGGCCGCCACCACTATATTGTCAGCGCTCTGTATAAGCTCTGAGCGTTGCAACACTTGCTCATTGGGTTTATGCTCTTAGTTCACTTTCCCTCCTTGCTGTCCTTGCTGTTTTCCTCCCTTGTTCTGCCACTATTTGATTGCCTTCCATTCTGCCCTCTGCGGGTGGAGCCTTGATTTCCCAGTCTCTCCCCTGTGCTTCGCTCTGTGTCTCTCCGGCTTTTCCGGCTCTCCCTGTTGCTGCCTTGTTTCCTGTTTCCCTTCTTCGGTCGCTCCCCCCTGCATTCCCGTTGGACTTTCTTTGGTTCCCTCAGTGCTTCTGTCCCTCTTCTTTGGGCATTTCTTTGGGGACATCATTGTGTGTCTGGAATACCGTCCTACGGCTACCTCACTGGATCTTCATCAATTTGATTTTGCAGAAACAAGTCTGATCATAAGTCTTCTCTGCTGGATCCTGACTCCTTCTATGCAAACCTGGTCCTCTGCCAACGTCTTCATGCTTCCGCACCAACCCAGTTATTTTTAGCCACACAGCTTTTTCCCTTCCTGGGTTGGATCCTTGGAGTCCCCACTGCCTGTTGTGTTACTCACCCAGGCAAGGGGGCCTCCGGAGGAGCTCACCCAGAGCTCTTCAGGAAGAAGGAAAAAAAGACAGAGAAATCAAGGAATTCTAGAAGGAAAAAGGAGACAGAGGCTACGGAGAGCACTTTAGAAGTTACAAGTGAGGAGGGACAGAGGGAAGAATATACAGAAAAAGTTTAGATTTTGGAGAATTCAAGGTGTGGGTGAGAAGACTACAACCTTGGCATCTAGGTCGTAAAGTAATACAAACAAAACAAAAAGAGTTCCCTATTAGGAAACTCCCGTCCCCTGCACACTGTCTATGGCCTAAAGGTATTAGCCAAATACTTTGTACATACAAAGCCCTAGTAAGTTATCCTAAATATAGGGTAACAGGCTAGGCTTGCAATAGTTTAAAAGCAAATTCAAACTCTTGAATATTTTTTTAACAATCAAAAAGTTTTTTCAGCATTAATAATTCAAATGACCATTCCACGATTCACTTCATCAGAATATTTAATGTGCAAGTAGCCCAACACTTTTCGAGTTTGACTCTTCATCAGGGGAAAGTATTTTCAATAGGTTCTACAAAGAAGGTTAAAAAAATATAAAATGAACTTAATTAGACTTATGTATTTTGTCAGAATTCAATACATTGTGAGTACATTTAACATTTCTTAACCAGCACAAACCATCACCCTTCTACCCCTTATGGATAATTATCATTGCGGCCAACTGTAGGATACACAGACCCCGGTTTTCTCCCCCAGAAGGAGAGAAGGGGAAACAAGAAAAGGCACAGGGTGCCCCCAGGAAGTCAGCGATCTTCGCCATCGGGAGCAGGGCACACAAGCAGGTAGATGAAGCATTACAGAAGCAGAACAAGAATTAAGGGAGTCGGAGCAACAACCAAGAGCACAACACACCTGTAGGGACCGACAAGTGAAGAGCGGGAAGGATATTCTTTAAAGTAGACATTCATGTGGTCCAAGTTCCCCAAATTTGGACAGGGGAGAGTTAGGATAAGGAACATATAAACCGGGACAGAGGGGCTCCAGTTAGGGATCCTTTGTATGGCGGGGGCAAAATCTTAAAAAAAATAAACCAACAATGTCCTATCTGTAGATTTATGGGTGCCTTTGGCGGATGAAAGGAGACCAGTACAAATGAATATGACAATGAGTGGGAGTCAGATGTCGCGGAGGAGCAAACCCCTTGGAGCAACAGGCTACAACCACAGTGCGTCCAATAGCCTTATCTAAGAGCAAGAGACAAAGGAAAGGATTATAATCTAGAAATCGAGGAGAAAAGTTCCTGCTGCTACAGAAGGGAGTGACTGGACCACTGTATGTGTCCTGGCCCCACACGGGTCTGGACAATCTAATGCATATCACAGTGGATCTATGCCCTAGAAAACCACACAGCAGAAGTCATTATAGTGGTAGGGGATATGAAGAGCATGCTCACCTCCCTGCTTGGGTAGCAAGCAGAAGAGATTTGGAGAAAGCTATGGTTCAAGAGAGTGACGCTGTGTGACATTGCACACAATGGCTTTCCCTTTAACAACTGTTGAGCACAGGTGTGGAAGGTTTTAAGGGGTATATTCACAGATTTGAACTCTACCATGGCCACAACTGTGAATGTGGGTCAGAACCCTGCAGCTTACGTACATCAGATACATGAGATGTGGTGATTAGAGACTGGGAAGCATGGGACAAAAACATACCCTTTTCTATCACCTGTTAAGTAAGGGCCTCCCCACAGAAGTACAAGCGGATGTAAGTAAGAGGGTTGGGATAGAAGTGAAACCATGGCCTGAGATAAAGGCATACATAGTACACTATTGTCGACAGAGGCAGGAGAAGGATATGGAAAAGGCAGAAGAGATGCAGAGAGCAGAAGCAAACTTAGTGCAGAAAAAACGGGCAAAGATGAACATGAAGTGTGCTGCGATAACCAGCACATCAGATGAACAATCCAAGCCCAGCCCCATACAGGTAGGGTCTCCAGGGCTTAAAATGGGCATGGGAGGACTTCAGAAAGGACGAGGAAACTTTCAGAGGGTTAGAGGGGAGAGCTTGCACGGATGGGATGAGGAGTGGGGCAGCAATGTTGGTCATGTGGAAAGATGGGATATTTTGCATGAGAATGCAGGATCAGGCCAACCA
Source organism: Ambystoma mexicanum (assembly GCF_040938575.1). Classification (NCBI taxonomy): domain Eukaryota; kingdom Metazoa; phylum Chordata; class Amphibia; order Caudata; family Ambystomatidae; genus Ambystoma; species Ambystoma mexicanum. Next base: position 1,041,240,810 of record NC_090932.1, read on the forward strand.
TGTTCCTTATAATTAGAACCCTGGCATATTACCCCACCTACCACCCCCAGCAGCAGCAATATGCCCCACCGCTAATGCTCCGGGCCCTGCATTGCAACTGCAGGCAGACCTCCAGCAAGTGCAGCCCCAGCAAATGCTACCCATTAGCAGACTTTCATATAAGCATCCGCTCTACTGTGAGACAGGAACAACATGCCACAGAGCACTGTGACACATCACACAGGGTCGAGTGTGTGTGTGGGGGGGCAATCTCTTCCAGCATCCATTGTCTGCAACCACCACTCAATAAGACAGCCCACAGAGAGCTTTAGCATGCCCAGTGCTATCAGTAACTGCCAACCCCGAAAAAGAACCGCAAGTGGAAGTGAAGCTAGGGAGTGGAACATTTTCTTTTCTGGTCGACATGGGAGCCACCAAATCCTGCATTAGGGACGGCTTGTTCCCACTGTCAGACAAAATAATGGACACACTGAGATTATATAGGTCTGTTACAGTTGTTCCTTTCACATAAGATTTACCAATCACCAGAGGCAGACATGGCTTGGGAACCTCACTGCTGTACTCATGAGACACACCAGTGAGACGCCAGGAGTTAGCAACGGTGCCGCCACTTCCATCTCCCCACTCCCATAAAGTCCTATTGGTCTCCATGGGAATGGGGACTTACTAAATCCGGTGCCTGAATTCTGGCGCAGCCGGGACTAGTAATGTTCCTGTGGCTCTGGAAAGTCAGGTGCCGGAAACAGTGTTATGGGGTTGGCGGCAACCCGCCAGTGGCACTGGCGAGTTACCGCCAACCTCATAATGAGGACCACTGTCTTTATAACACTCTTTAGTATCATCTGGAATTGAATTATAGATCTCTATGTTCTGTTGTTCCCACCGTCCCAGGGATACTAAATACACTTTAGCTGAACAAACAATGGGTTCTTCAGGTGGAGTACAAAAGATAGCACCTGTCATTGGAATTTCCCCATCATGGGTGAAGGCTAAGGAGACAGATAGGATACCTGAAGGTTTATCCTTACATCTGGGTTCTCCTTTCACATGGTCACCAGACCCACAAACCACACATTTCCCAAAGGTTTTTTGGAATGGGGGTTTCTGGTAGCCATCCTCTGGTTTGGGTACAGAGGTTTCACTAGCCCTATAACGGTTATTGTTGGAATTTATCTTTGCGATTTGTGTGGCCCTCTTTTTTGGGTGATTTGTGGAATGATCTTTCCCATTCTTCTTATGCTATTTCCCCTCCTCTTTATTGTGAGGAACCCAGCATCCTTGCGAGTAGCCCTGTTGGCTACCCACAAGTCAGCAGCTAGTGCTAACTTCTTGGGGTCCAGTTCTTTAGAGTCAGCAAGGTGCTGTTTCATCTCTAGGGAACAGGGATCAACAATGCGTTTTAGCATGACAAGACATCTCATACCATCATACTTACTCACCTTTTAGCATTTAGTCCAGGCTTTCACACACCCAAGTTACCCACAAGACTCAATATTTCTTCTTGTGGTCCCTAAACCTTTTCAGGTATTGGGAAGAAATCTCCTCAAACTTGGCTATGAGAGCAGTCTTAACCAACTGGTACTCTTCTCTATCAGCACCGTTCAACTCCATCACAGCCATTCCCGGGGAGCCTAGAGATAACCCATGGAACGCGTTCACCCTCACATGTACCCTGCAATTTACATGTAAATTCAAAAGTTCCAAACCAATCCAGAATATCAGTCTTGTAGGGTATTTTGTGGAGATTTGGGGCCTGACGGTATTTTATTACCGCTGAGAAATAACTTAGCAATAATCACTCTTTGTATTCAGATTTGGCCATGTGCAACAATAATACAATGGACATGCATTATTTCAGCACCCAGACCTGCATATTTGGTATACGTGGTTGGTGGTATTTTGGTGAGCATAATTCCCTTGTTTTATTTGTGGCCCCAATGTCCAGAATCCCTTATCTTCGCTTAGATTTTTCGTGTGATCACTAGAGAGACCTCAGACCTGCATTCTAGGGAAACCACAATTTCCAGGGATAGTGTTGGTGCGCCACCATGGGCAAACTCACTGACTTATTTACGACAGAGAGCTATATGTGGTAGTCTTGTGGTAATTTCCACTACCTTATATACGGTAGGGAGCTATGTTCAGAGAGTCTCTCTTCCCGTTGGCTCATGTACCTCCAACAAGTTATACTACAGTCACTCACAATTATTCATACTGATTCTGACATACACACATCTGTCTTAAAATGACCATTGCACTGTTTAAAAATCTCCCCACATCATTGGCATTGTAATGGTAAATAGAAAATAAACCACCCGTCTGTTTTCAAATATTTTCTGTATTATAAAATTTGCATTTAGACATAATCTCATTCTTTACAGCAATAAAAGGGAACAATCAAAGCATTTTCAATGACACACTGCAATTATAGTGGCGGAGAACAGAACTTAAATTGCAACATTAGCACTTGATTAAGACACGCACGGGACTTTCATTTTTCTACACTGACTGCATACTTTCGTGCACACACACAGCTCCCCCAGTTAGGTAATTACCTTATCTGTTTAGAGGATTCTCTCTGTGAATGTGGCTCTCTTGGCTTAACTCCAACGAAAAGGGACGCTTGCCTTCTCAAGCCGGGGTCATTGCCTGGAATTCTCAGCTTTTTCAGATAGGACAGCCTCTGCCAGTGGAAATGTAATTCTTTCAGCTTTCCCCAGTCTCGACTGCAGCAGGACACCCCCACAGCCAGGTCTTCTCCCCAGTAGTGCAGAAAGATGTCTGCCTGTCTTTTTCCCTGCTACTGCCCACTAAAACTTTCCTCTCAGCCCTCTTTATGACGTGTTCCAATGAAATCCATCATCTCTCATCCTCCTACTTTTAAACAATAGCTTCGCTTATACATTTGCAATTGTTGCAAATCTGACTTCCTTCCTCCTGCAGTTACTGTGCACAACAACACGGATAATCAGGCAGAGAAGAGAGGAAAAATCTGCACACTCATTTAACTGGTTTTCAAAATATGCCTAATTCTGCAGTAGAGAACACATTTTATTAGTGAGTTATAATAAAATAAGGTTTTATTAGTCAGGTTAATGGTTAATATGTTAGCTGTTAATTTTCAAATGTGTCTCTAGCAATATAGGCATTTCAGGTGAAAAATAGTGTGCATTTTTAAATGAACACGTGTGCTTTTAACTGTAAAAATAGCTTTGCATCTTATATGTTAAAATCGTTTTTTTGACTGAATAGCCTGTCTTTCCTTGTTAATCTGCTAACCCATATAGCAATGCACCGCACCCTTGTGGTGGTGCTGCAAAAAAAAATGCTACTTGTGCAGTATTGCTGTAATGCTACTTGTGCAGTAGTGCTGTAATGCTACTTGTGCAGTAGTGCTGTAATGCTACTTGTGCAGTAGTGCTGTAATGCTACTTGTGCAGTAGTGCTGTACTCTGTGCTGTAACATGCCAAATATCCTTACATATAAAATATCCTTACATATACCCTCCTTTTGTTTTTAGAACTTGGCTATAATCCAAGCCAATTCCTAAAAACAACTTGTTCTATTTTTTTTTTTTTACAATATAGCAATCCAACAAAATGAATATTCATGTGCATCAATGAAAATTTGCAATTAACATTTCATCTGAGTCCATCGGTTCATAAAATGTTCCACATTTTCCTTCTCAGTGGAAGTGGCATTACTTTAAGTTTAAATTTTCCAAGTCAATTAAAAACAATGAAATAAAACAATTAACTAAAACAAATAAGTAATATAACAAGTTAAAATAAATAATTAAAATAATAAATACGTGGAACTTCATATGCCGGAACTTTTGCTTTGTCTCTTTTGGTATATCCCGACCAGCGAAGTTATTCGGTTCATTCGAGTACTCTTTCATCTTGGCAATCTTGAATCCACAGTAGTCATCTCTTTTGGCATTCCGGTTATTTTGTCTTCACCTCCACCTGGAGGCAGGCATCTTTTGGTCTTCATCCAGGGGACTCCAGGACTCCATCGTCTCCCGTGGCCTCTGATCCCGGAACCTCCGACCAAATAATGTTAATTGTCTAAATCAAGATAGAAAATAAACAGATTAAGTACACAGCACAATACTAACTTCATCCTTTTGCCAAAAATAAAACATGCTTGGTAAAAATACTTCGTTTTTTTTTTTTTTCTTTTTTCTGAAATTAAACACAAGTTAAAAGAAAACAAACACATATAAAACAGCATTCAATATTTAATACACTTTCTCTCTGCACACCAACCACGAGCTTCCGTTATATGTGCATTTATTTATTTATTAATTTATTTATTTATTTATTTATTTATATTATATATTTTTACATATATTACAGTGTTTATGTGCCATCATAACAATCAACTTTTTTTTTTTTTTTTACTTCTTTGTCACTGCCTCCTGATCACACCCATTTATTTTCTCAAGGGACTCTATCCGTTTCCACATGCTCAAGCTGCCTGATCTCATGTCTGGGATGGCATGGTTTGATTTGATTTACATGGACAAACTGCTCTATTGCTGTTTCACCTTCATTTTTCAAAATTTTATACACTACAGGAGAGACTTTATCTATAATTCGAAATGGCCCCTGCCAGGCTGCCAGAAATTTAGAATTTTTCTGTTTACTTTTTCCAAAATGAAACTTGTACACCTGATCCCCTACATTGTATTCCTTTGCTGATGTCTTTTTGTCATAATATGACTTAGCACTGTCAGCAGCTCTTTCCAGATTTCTCTGCACAAAAGCAAATGCATGTTGCAAATGCCTCCTCAGTTCATCAATATATTCATGAACTGTGGATGCACTCACTAGAGTTTGCTCATGTGTTCTGTATAGTAGGTGTTGTGGTAACACCATTTTCCTACCTGTTAAGACCTCATGGGGGCTAACACCTGTTGCTTTGGCAGGAGTCGACCTGATTGCCATCAAAACCAATGGTAAACGCAAATCCCAGCTGGAACCTGCTTCTGCCACAAATTTCTTTAAAATGTCCACAACAGACCTATTGCTTCTTTCAACTGTACCTGAAGACGCCGCCCGATATGCGATATGTAGTTTCCTTTTCACACCTAGTATTTGCCATACCTTACTCATTAGAGTACTTGTGAAATGACTTCCTCTGTCTGACTCAATTCTTTGTGGCAACCCAAACCTTGAGAACACATGGTTCACCAGCAATGTGGCTGCTGTTTGCGCACTACAATCTGGTGCGGGAATGCACTCAATCCACTTTGACATCAAACATACCACACTCAAAATATAGCGGTGTCCCCTGCTCGACCTTTTTAAAGGACCTACATAGTCTATTTGCAAATCTGACCATGGGAGAGTTAGGCCTCTTTTCATCAATGGTGCTCTATGCATTGGTGAAGCAGGTTTAAATTGGGCGCATACTAGACATCCTCTAGTATATAATTCCACATCTTGGGACATATGTGGCCAGTAAGCATAATCTTTTAGTATTTCTAATGTCTTTTGTGAACCTCTATGGCCTGCAGTTATGGCATCGTGTGCATGGTGTAGCATTAGTCCTCTGAATGAAAGGGGTACTACCCACTGTATTTGCCCTGTTATGGACTCTCTAATCATGAGCCCATCCTGTAATCTAATTCGTGTTTTGTTCTTTAATAACACCCTCAACTCTTCTTTTCCCATACAATCATTTTCTGTTAAAGGATTTTGTTCAGGATCTATCAAATGATTATAATAGATTCCTAAAATTTGATCATTCTTTTGTGCCTCAATCAAATCTTGGTCTGGCGTGTCATGACTCCACTGCACCACCGGTTGATCTACCTCCTTTGGTGCTTTAGAACGTGTGACTGCATCAATTTGTATTTCACCCATTAAATAATCAATAGGTAGCAATTCTCCCATCACAGCCCCAATCTTAGCCAGATGGTCTGCCTTATCATTTCCCTCCTTATCCTCTCCTGGTGTTTTTAAATGCCCACGAATTTTTCTCCAGTATATTGTTAAATTATTTTCTGACACCAATTTGTCTATGGCTTGTATCATTTTTCCATGTTTAAGTGGCTTTTTGTTGTATGTAACCATGCCTCTTGCTTTCCAACCAGGCAAATACTCCACAAAGCTATTCCGTGCATAGTCAGAATCAGTCACCAGGACAATTTCACTGAACTTTTTATCAACTGCAGTAGCAATTGCTTTATAGATGGCTGCCAATTCCGCTACCTGACTGCTCCTATCTCCAATCCTCATCCCTATACTAGGAACGCCTTCACATTTCAACCAGACATTTCCTATTCCTGCCACTAATTGTTTATTACTGTCATTTTCAATGTGAAAAGCACAACCATCCACATATACAGTTGGCAAATCCTTGCATGTTTTTTCATCAAAAGCTTTGTGTGGTGATTGTTCAAACTCCTGCAAACTAGCTTCCACTTCCATTTCATTTGGTATTTGTTCAGCTGCACAGTCATGTAAGTCAGCTAACCCTTGAGCAATTGGGCTCTTTTTATTTTGTCCATATCTTACTTCTACGGGAAAACCTTGTAATGCCAGCGTCCATGAAGTGATTCTGGATTGCGCTAGATTGCCTGATCTAATTCTTTTACTCTCTAAAAATTGCAAAGGTTGATGATTTGTTTCAATAATCACCTTTTCTCCCTGAACAATGGGGCGGAAATGTTGTAGCGCCCACACAGTGGTTAATAGGGCCTTTTCGCATTCATTAAATTTCATTTCAACTTGGGAAAATGCCTTACTTGCATATGCAATGGTTTTGTGATTCAAATCGTGTTTTTGTGATAACACTGCTGACATACAATGTTCAGAAAAGCCTATTTCTATAAAGAAATCCCTGTCCTTTATGGGGTATGCTAAACATGGTGCCTTTACAAGACATTCCTTCAATCTAGCCACTGCATCAGACTGCTCTCTTCCCCATTTCCAGGGAGTATTTAGTTTAAGCAGTTTAGTCAATGGTTGAGTGATTTCTGCATAATTCTCAATGAACTTTCTGTTATAGCCTGTCATCCCTAATAAACTTTTTACTCCTTTCACATTTTTAGGATCTTTTAATCTTTGTATGGCCTCTATTTTCTTCCTTTGTGGATTTAGCCCATGTTCAGTCACTTCATGCCCTAGAAAGTTCACTTTTTTCTTGCACCATTGTGCTTTTTGCAAAGATACTTTGGCGCCTGCTTTCTGCAATTGGCCAAGCACATGTCTTATTTCATCAAAATGGCTTTTAAGGTTTTCATTTTTTATCAAGACATCATCCACATAAACTATTGTCCCTCTTTCCGCTGCATCCGGCATGGCCTTTCTCAAAAATATGCCAAATTCACTCCCACTATTGATGTACCCGAACGGAGCTCTAAGCCAGGCATATTGAGTCCTGTCAAATGTAAAGGAAAATAGGTGTTGTATCTCCTCTGCCAATGGCACACACCAATATCCAGATGTGAGATCTAACGTGGTAAATACATTTGAACCATGTATCTGAGCTAGGCCCTGATCAATGAATGGTAGTGGCCATCTAGATACTGGTACTCTTTTATTTAACTCTCTTAAGTCTGCACACAGCCGCCATTGACCATTTGGCTTTAACACACCTAAAATAGGCGTATTGGATGTGCTATGAATGGGCCTAATTATTCCCCGTGATTCCAAATTTTTAATAATCTCTGCCAATGATTCTAAACATGCCAGCGGTAGTCTATACTGGCGTACAAACACTGGATTTCTGCTACAACCTTCTGGTAGTGTGGCCACATGTAAATCAGTTAAACCACAATCATAAGCATCTTTTGCAAATACATCCTTAAACTCCATAAATATTTCCCTCAGATTGCGTCGATCCTCATCGCTGTTACATGCATCCGCTAAGGAGATCTGCTCTTCTACCATTCTGGAAAATTCTGGAAACTCTTCTGGTAAAGGAATCTCAGCGCTTTCCTCTAACTGTGTGGCTGTGTCTTTTTGTAGGGCTGCCACTTTCAAATATTTTGGCATATCAGCTTCCACTTCAATGGGCTGATTTCCTGTTTCATTTTCATTTAAATTAAATATTATGCAATCCTCTTGATGGCAGCACACTGTCTCATTTGAATCATAAGGATACACAGAATGAATTTTAAATATTCCTTTGGGCTGAGAGTCCAGGTGTTCTGGCAACTCGCCCTTGGCATCTACATATTTTTCAGGAATATTCCCAATCACCATGTTATTTAAATCTGCCGTATAATGTGATTTTTGTATGGCCATTCCTAATGGGGAGTTTTCCTCTAAATGAATATCCTGACAACCTTTATTATTCACCATGATTTTTACAGATCCCTCACCAATGTCTACCAATGGAATGTATTCATAATCCAGGCCTTGCTGTTTTATGGATTCATTCAGGCATACAAATGCATCAGAGCCTTTCATCTGCTGTCCATTTTTGCATTTCAGTGTTATTGCAAACTGTTTTGTAAATGCAGGAACAATAGTATTTTTCCTCATCTGTAATTCGACTGCATAAGGAACTAGTTGTGCACAATGATAAGCCCTTCTTTTGTCTTCAAATTCAGGCGCCGGCCCACCTAGGCGTGACCATATTTTTTGATTAAGGAAATCTAACACCATACACATTCTGTGCATGATGTCATTGCCCATGTAAAATTCATTTTGTGCTCCACTCACTATCCATACATTATGGTAAATTGCTTTCTGCCCAATGCTAATTTTAAGCATGCATCTGCCTGTAATTCGGTTTTCAAAGTCTGGACTGTCCAACCCAGAAACATATTGGTTTTTAATCCTAAATTTCGGGATTTCTTCCCTCTCCATAATTTTTTGCAACAATTTCTCATTAATGAAACTCCTTTCATGTTCAAGCGCTAAAGTGGCTTTTATTGTTTTAAGATAATCATTTATACCAGCGTGAACCCATGGTTGCTCATCTTCCATGTGTATCTCTGCCAGAGTGGTAATGTGTTTTTCTGAATCTGTTTTAGGAACACTATTCTGTTTGCATGTATTCTCTTTTAAATAGAAACGTAATGTGTGTTCGTCTATGGCAGTCTGCCAATCTTTCCTTGGGTCCAAGTATATTTGTACAGGTAGTTTTTCATTGTCGCTCTGATCTTTGTCTTGACACCTTAATATAACAGTGACACTAGGTATGCAGCTATTCTGGAGATATACCTCCACAGCATCATTTGTTTTGGCAACGGTGTGACATTCTTTTATATTGCTGTTTTGTGATTTTAGTTTCTTAGGCCTCAATGGTTTTTTGGTTAAGGACCACAGCACTCCATTCACCCCATCTATGAGAGGAGACAATCTTTTCAGGCAATCTGTCCCCATCAGAAATGGAATTTCACAAATAGATGTGATCAATACCTCTTGTTTCATTCTGTGCTTTCCTATTTTTATGTCAACCTCAGTTACACCTATGATGGGCACCTCCTCCCCATTAAAGTTATGCACTGGGCCTTGATTTGCCTTCACTGTGATCTGACTCTGTGGAGGCCTCCCTTCATTGATACTCTTTACCAGCTCCTTGGACATAATTGTGGCCTGTGCGCCAGTGTCAATCATAGCAAAGGTGTGGCATTTTTCTTCTACAGTGATGGGTGCATAATATCTGTCCTCAACTTCCTCTAATACACATAAGAAATGTGAATTCTTACTGATTTCAGGGCTCACCTTTCTCAGGTCTTTTTCACTTTTGGCTAAGCACATTGGTAAATGAAAAGACATTTTTCCCTCCTTTTTACCCATTTCTGTGCGAGATATTTTATTCATTTCTCCATGTTCAGAGGTTTTTTGGAGTGTGGCCACCGTTCGCCCATCCATCTGGGTAACATCAGAGACCACATTACAACCTTCCAACTGAACATGTGTCACAACATCATTCAGCAATTTGTCATTTTTTAATTCTGTGCATTTGTGATCATTTAGTGTAATACCAGCCCTTTCAGCCTCTTCAAAAATATGTGGCTCAAAGAATTTTTCAGGTGATTGACTTGTACCCTCCTTGTGAGTATTTCCTTTTTCTGTCTGTGTTTGGTAATTGTTTTGCTTGCCCAGGGAAGGAGCTATGGCATCCCCACTTACTCCCTGTTCACTGGTATTCCCCATGCATGAGTCATTTTTCTTAAATCTGTCCCTTTGTTCTTTTGGAATTCCTAATGTTTCTTTTTCATTTGTGCAAATCTTTACTGTTTTATTTAGCTCTAAGTTAAACCGTACCTCTTTTTTAGAAGTATTTGCACTTTCCGTCACAATTTCATTTACTGGTACTTTCATTTTTAATCCATTAGACATCTCAGAGTCGTTATGCAAAATTATATCAGAGCAATCTGTCATTTTGGCACTGCAGTTATCATGAGTACTTAGTCACTTTTCGGAAGCCCCCCGGTCATTGCTATGGCCATCAGCCCCCTCTTTGGAAGGTTGTTTTTGCGCTGTATAGAGCTTTCCTATTTGCTCAGCTAACATTTTCACTTGGGCCTCAAGGCATTGGAACCTTTCCACCTCTCTAGGATCCTCTTTCTGTGGCCTAGGTCGATATTGGTTGTTTTCCCCCTGATTGGATCTATTCTGATATCTCTCAGGTGATTGATACCGGTTGGGATGGTTTCTGAACTCTTGATTCATTTGTGGAGGGGAGCGGGTTGCACCCATCCTTTGATTATAGTCCCCTGGTGGGGAATCATTGTACTGGCGTGGACTGTAGTTCACGTTTTGCTTCATGTCCTGTTTCTCAGATTGTGGGTACTGGCCCCTATATTGATTTCCATTATCAGTAAATCGATCCACATATCGGGGCCTATCCTGATTACCATATATCATGGTGCTGGGATCAAATCTGCTCTGTGTCCCCAATGACTGGTAGGGACCATCATTTCTTTGATCTTGATTTTGTCTCTGATTATTGTTCATACCTGCCATATCAGACCGGTATCTTACCCGGGGTCTATCTCCTAAATATCTAGGGCTGATGTAGCTCTCTCTATTACTAGGATCATGTGATTGGAATATTGGTACAGTAAATGGCGATCTTTGTTGATTACCCCTTTGTTCAGGTGTCACATTATTTTTACCTTGGCTTTGAGCAGACTCAAGGGACATTTTGGCTGACCTGATTTCCATTACTGTGGCTGAGGGTTCTTTAGATTTAGGCCTAGTATCTTTCATTTTATCACTTTCTCTACCCTGACAATAGAGTACCTCATATAGCTTGGTGCTTTGATGTACAATCCATTCAAGGGACTTGTCACGGTCAAATTCACGGACCAATTGGGATATAATGTCTTTCTGTAGCCCATAGAAGTATGCGGTTTTAAACTCATTGGAATTTGAGTCAAAAGATACATCAAAGCGAGAGAATGCTCTTTTTAAGTCTTGTAAAAATTGGCGAGGTGATGTATTAGGTCCAGCAGTAATAGTGTACGCAACTTTCTTTGCCTCCTGCAATGACTGAAAAGGAGAAAAATGGCGCCTAATTTCTTTTTCAAACTCCAGCCATGTCATATTCTGCTGTTCATTTAATCCCCTTATGATGCTGGCCGTCGGGGCATCTAAAGTTAAATGAAAATATTGTCTGTACTGTTCCTTAGGTATCTGGAGCGCTTTAAAAATGTCATGCACCGCTTCTAAGTGATCCTCAATGCAGCATTCACCTCCCTTTTTAAATGGTTTGATCAGGGCTTTAATGGATTTCATTATTTTTATGGGGCTACTTGTTGCAATGCATGGAATTGCACTATTTTGTGATTCAATCCTGTTTTCAGGTGTATGAGATTGGTGGCTGCCCCCAATGGGAGTATCAAATCCCCCAAGGGCGCTGCAACCAAGTTCAGTCACCGGCCCAGTCACTGGGGCACTAGCTCTTTGGGCAGAGCTAGAATTCACCTCCACTCCATTGAATGTGGTACCCTGCCGCCTCTCCTGGGACCTGGGAATGCACATTTGCTGTTCTAAGTCCTTACACTTTTTAAGGAGTCTGTTGGCTTCATCATGCAAATAATTATTTTCATCACTCATTTTATTAATTGCCTCCTGCATATCGCACATTTGCATTTGGCATTCATTGAACTCTTTATTTCTCTTGTCTCTTTCTTGAATCATTTTAATCATTTCTTGTTCTACACTCTGGAGATCACCTTCTTTTTCGCAATGTTCTTTTTGTAAAATCTGCATTTCTGAAACAACCTCATCTTTATCCTGCCTAATGTGATCCACTAAGGCTTTTAAGTGTGTCAATTCTTGCTCACTATCTTCAAATTGTTTCTTGCTTTTGGATAACTGAGTATCAAAGTCTCTGCATTTTAATTGCATGTCTTTTTGGCATACATCCAATTCTGCTCTCAACATTTCCTGATTTTTACTTGCCCCATCTAATTCAGTCTTTAACCTGTTAATTAGCTGAGTATCATTCTCTTGCATTCGCAGTGACTTGTTTAAAATAAACCATATTTTGCCGCATAGCCGTATTAAACAGTCTTTCTCTGCACTTTTATCGGCTGCATTCAATAATCTTGTAAGGCAGACCTGAATTATGCTGCCTTCTGCAAAAATATTGTCTAGTTTTTCTTTCTGCACCTCACCCTGAATGCGGTTACTCCATTCTAAGGTACTGTTCGAAGACCAATTCCCATGTGCAAATAACTTTGCCTCTAAATATTGCACTAGATCTGAGAATGTGGTTTCCCTTTGTGACATTCTGAAATTCGTTTTTAGTGGCACACTGCTATTATAAAATGGGTTCCCTTTAATGTGCAAATGGCAGTGTGAGACACGCTTGCCACGCCCAGTAGGTACTCTATGATCACTTTCCCGGCCTGCAACGCACCATAAATATGTAGGGTATTTTGTGGAGATTTGGGGCCTGACGGTATTTTATTACCGCTGAGAAATAACTTAGCAATAATCACTCTTTGTATTCAGATTTGGCCATGTGCAACAATAATACAATGGACATGCATTATTTCAGCACCCAGACCTGCATATTTGGTATACGTGGTTGGTGGTATTTTGGTGAGCATAATTCCCTTGTTTTATTTGTGGCCCCAATGTCCAGAATCCCTTATCTTCGCTTAGATTTTTCGTGTGATCACTAGAGAGACCTCAGACCTGCATTCTAGGGAAACCACAATTTCCAGGGATAGTGTTGGTGCGCCACCATGGGCAAACTCACTGACTTATTTACGACAGAGAGCTATATGTGGTAGTCTTGTGGTAATTTCCACTACCTTATATACGGTAGGGAGCTATGTTCAGAGAGTCTCTCTTCCCGTTGGCTCATGTACCTCCAACAAGTTATACTACAGTCACTCACAATTATTCATACTGATTCTGACATACACACATCTGTCTTAAAATGACCATTGCACTGTTTAAAAATCTCCCCACATCATTGGCATTGTAATGGTAAATAGAAAATAAACCACCCGTCTGTTTTCAAATATTTTCTGTATTATAAAATTTGCATTTAGACATAATCTCATTCTTTACAGCAATAAAAGGGAACAATCAAAGCATTTTCAATGACACACTGCAATTATAGTGGCGGAGAACAGAACTTAAATTGCAACATTAGCACTTGATTAAGACACGCACGGGACTTTCATTTTTCTACACTGACTGCATACTTTCGTGCACACACACAGCTCCCCCAGTTAGGTAATTACCTTATCTGTTTAGAGGATTCTCTCTGTGAATGTGGCTCTCTTGGCTTAACTCCAACGAAAAGGGACGCTTGCCTTCTCAAGCCGGGGTCATTGCCTGGAATTCTCAGCTTTTTCAGATAGGACAGCCTCTGCCATTGGAAATGTAATTCTTTCAGCTTTCCCCAGTCTCGACTGCAGCAGGACACCCCCACAGCCAGGTCTTCTCCCCAGTAGTGCAGAAAGATGTCTGCCTGTCTTTTTCCCTGCTACTGCCCACTAAAACTTTCCTCTCAGCCCTCTTTATGACGTGTTCCAATGAAATCCATCATCTCTCATCCTCCTACTTTTAAACAATAGCTTCGCTTATACATTTGCAATTGTTGCAAATCTGACTTCCTTCCTCCTGCAGTTACTGTGCACAACAACACGGATAATCAGGCAGAGAAGAGAGGAAAAATCTGCACACTCATTTAACTGGTTTTCAAAATATGCCTAATTCTGCAGTAGAGAACACATTTTATTAGTGAGTTATAATAAAATAAGGTTTTATTAGTCAGGTTAATGGTTAATATGTTAGCTGTTAATTTTCAAATGTGTCTCTAGCAATATAGGCATTTCAGGTGAAAAATAGTGTGCATTTTTAAATGAACACGTGTGCTTTTAACTGTAAAAATAGCTTTGCATCTTATATGTTAAAATCGTTTTTTTGACTGAATAGCCTGTCTTTCCTTGTTAATCTGCTAACCCATATAGCAATGCACCGCACCCTTGTGGTGGTGCTGCAAAAAAAAATGCTACTTGTGCAGTATTGCTGTAATGCTACTTGTGCAGTAGTGCTGTAATGCTACTTGTGCAGTAGTGCTGTAATGCTACTTGTGCAGTAGTGCTGTAATGCTACTTGTGCAGTAGTGCTGTACTCTGTGCTGTAACATGCCAAATATCCTTACATATAAAATATCCTTACAGTCTTCCCATCATACACAATCACCTCCTCCTTGGGGAGATGAGGCTTGCTGAACCTGGAGGTATCTGGCAAAGAGGACTCTGAAACAGAAGGGGAGTCAAGAGACAATTTCCTCACATCATATTCATATTGCATTTCTTTTTCTCTGAGTTATAGTTCCTTCTTAAGTAATGTAGTAATGTTTCTTTTTTTTTTTAGTTTATTTCAAACTTTTAAAATTGCGCAACAAATCATTTTCTATTCATCTATACATGAATGTTTCTCTGATCTCAGATTGTACCTCCAGCTTTCTGAATTCTAATTGAATGTTTAGCTTTTCAATTTCCAGAACATTGGGTCATGTTAGGTGAGGTGTAGGCATTAGTGAGGCCAGGAAAGTTGGAGGTGTATCAACAGGCATTTCTGTATCCATTTCTTCTTCTTCTTCTTCTTCTTCTTCTTCTTCTTCTTAAACCCGGCCCTTAATCATCTTCACTTATGTCAATTCCTGGAGTAGGGATTACAGGCATACTCACAACAATTTGGTGACCCAACAAGCTTTCGATAAATTCACTTTTCTTCCCTTTAAAACTGAAGCCTCTATCTTTACACATATATTTTAGATTATCTACTGTAAGATTGATTAGAGCCTTTGTTTTAAAGCATTCCATGTTACTGTAATTTAGTAGTCACAGTATAGGTAACCCACCTTGCGAATGGATTCTTTGGACACAGGTGAAATCAGGAGTCAATGTAATTCAACACTACTCAATGACACCAGCTGTAACACCAGTGTTAGGAGAGTTTTCCTAAAGTCCACTTGGAGGTAACACTCTATAAAACTATCCCTTGGAATACAGGTCCCCAACTCTTAGTAGAAGTCTGCACTACCCAAATGATTGGTAGAATGGCAGAGCAGCCAGGCTTATTTTATCAGGAGGATGTGAGATGTAGGTAAGTACAATTAACACAGTCAATACAATAACCTCATGAAACTCTTACACAAGGAAAGTTATATTAAGATATACACGTATTCTTGTATATACAAGGCACGGTAGGTAAACACTTATTTAGACTAATCAACACAAATAGGAATTATTAACAATACTTTTCATAGGTGACTGCTTGAATCGTAGTTGCTTGCACTTACAATTGTTACAGGAAATGACAGCAAAGACAGTTCTACGGTATTACTTGTAGAGCCGTGCACCCACATTTGTTACAGAGAACTTATACTTCTATTAATTTACCATAGTCACTCAGACAGCGTCGGTAGGAAGGAAAAGAAGGGTTATTCAACGCTATTAGCAGTAGTCTACTTTTCAGAAACACTTTTCAAGGCTTCTAATGCTTTGATACCCCAATCCCTGACTACTAAAGAGTTCATCAAAGTCAGTGTAGGATTGGAGCAAAGGTCTTATCTAGCAGCAGAAAAGGAAAGGTTCATCAGAATATTTCATTTACTTAAAATGCTTTAGCAAGATAACACAAGTTTTAAGGACCCTGCAAAAAACTCCCTAATAGCGCAGAAGCTGCAAAGCCTGGGTATGGGTGGACACCCAAGCAACTGTAACGTACTCCAGTCACACTGGAATTACTTTTTGGCTTGAGGTAAGTTCTACCTTGAGCCCCATGGTACCTTGGATTGGTTGAAGAAAATGCAGCTGGATTAGTTCCTGCGCAACAGCACAGTCTCCTGACTCCATGGTCTGGTGTTGAAAGGAAGGACTCTGAATGGGATGTCACAGCAGCAGTCATGAGAGATGATGCTCAGTAAGGATTGCCTTGGTCTCTCCCATTGGTTGGTGGTTTTGGCATCTTTTTTGTCAACTCCAACAGTGAACGGTTACCGCTCTGTCGATCTGCCTTCGATTCTGCAGTCCTGCACTCTGGTGAGATTACTTGGATGAGTGGGATCGTGCCTCTGGAGATTCAACTGGAACTCACCAAACGTCTGGGAGGATTCATCCATGCACAAACATTGCACTGCAAATGAGTTAGAGGACCCCTGTAATTCGCGGTTTGCAGCCCTGGAAGGTCACAGCACCTTGGGGAAGGGCTCGATCTGCAGTTCGTCTTGGGCCTGGTTGGTCCCAGCAGCCAAAGTGAAGGATTCATCCTCTTTGGAGCTCCTTTGGTGATAAGAAAACAGGGTCAGGACAGCAGTGGTCGCTTCACTGTTACTGGAAGGTTTTGCAGGCCTGGTCATCTTCATCTTTGGATCTTCTGTTCCAGTGGGAGACTTGCCTTCTGCTTCAGGAATCTCACCAATTCTTCAGAATTCACCATCCATTCTACTGCAAACTCTCCCAGTTTTTTACAGAAAGGGGCAGGTTGCGGTAGAAAATAGCACACAAGTTGGTAGAACACGTCCACTGCCACCAGCCATAACTATAGGGTTTTCACTGTGACCATGAAGTCACCAGAGCAGAGAGAAGGAGGATTCTAGCTTTCCACTAAGCACTCCACTTAAGGTGGTGTGTGCTAATATCTCACAAGTTAAAGTTTTAGGAAGGATACAAAGTATCCCTCTTTCCTTAAGAAAAGTTGTTTTTAATAATAGTCAACTAATCTCAAAGGAGAATCCAAATGGTCCCCAGCAGCACTGCACATAGGTTGCTGTGTGCTGCAAAAGTTAACACAGGTGCCTTCAAAGAGATATGGAGGAAAGCGGACTCTATAGAATAATGTAAAACACAAAGAACAGCGTTCTCAAAAGTCAGAGCATATAAGAATGAATGAGGTGGAAAAAGGCTACGCTCATTCAGGGAGGAAAGAAAAAGGTCTAGAAGCCAGGAGTCCAGCAAAAAGTGCTGGAGGTCTTACTAGGAGAGGGGAGTAATCATATAACTGATACTTCTCCCTAACACTGACCACTTATCAATTGCTTTCCCTTATAAGTTGACAACAAATAGGTATTACATGTTCCAGTATACTCTTGTCATGTGTGCCATCTTCAGCCATGGTGGAAACATTTTCCCCACAGTTCCTTAAACCCATCGCTGGTGATATTTTAAGATGCTTTCTTTATACTGCGGTACTGCTTTACACATATCCTCTAATGGCGTGTTTATATGATCACAATACTTTGATCAAAAACATCTTAAAAAGTTAAGTCTCATTAGCTCCAGTTTGGCGACTGTTCTCCTACCCAAAATTATGTCAAGTCACAGTTACCCTCAAGTATCCCCCTCACTGAGGGATTGTTCTATTCACACTTGTCAACAACCTACAACACCAGCCACTTTTGCCTTTTACCTCATCACCAATAGAGCCTTAAAACTAACCTCTGGAACATACCCAACTGTTAGTGTCACGTATATACAATGACCAACAACAATACCTACCTAAACTCTGCATGGCAAAGCTGATACAAAAACATGTGTATATGCAGTATTATTAACCATACTTGCAGGGACAGGGAAAAAGATAGAAGAGAGAAGACAAAGAGGAAAATAAATACTTTCATTTATTCAGTTGCCTGTATTAAATCCTTTTAATAAAATATGTACATTTACACAATGTGCACCCCTGTGCTTCCTCACCAAAAAAAGACACAGGTATATACACAATAATATAGATTATTTCTCTGTCCCCGTACCTCGGGATGAAGGTACTCAAAATCTCCTTCTATCTAGAACTGGACAGGATCCTCCTTAAAACACTCTCTCTCACGTCCAAATGTCTGAACAACATAGCTTCACCTTATCTTGTAGAAAGAATAAACAAGAGACTCACTGCCCGCCCCATGAGATCTGCCAACGCCCACACCTTAGAGATCCCTAGATTTAAACAAACCACAGCTGGTGGCTCTAGCTTCCCGGTCGAGCAATCCTGGAATTCACTCCCCTTAGATCTCAGAACAGACAAACCTCATTCCAGATTTAGATGGAAAGTCCTCACCTGGATACAAACTAACGACTCCTAAACATGTTGCTATCGACTCCTAAACCCATCTCTTCCTGTACTTATACCATGACTGCACTTGCTACCTAATGCCTGTCAGGCCTTACCGCTCTCAATGTATCCGTTACTGTTGCACCATAATCATGTAATACCTATTTGTGACCACTAGTCTCTTTGTAAACTATGTGGCAGTAATTCTGTTTATTTCCTGTATGTACGTACCCTATTTACTCTGTAACTAAGTTTCAAGTATACTTATAATGTTGTGCCCAGCTACCTGAGGGTTTGGTGTGCTTTATCAAATCAATAAACAAACAAACAAACACACTGAGGGCTAACCCTGTCATCAGCTACACAATGTTGTCTTTCCTCTCTCAGAGGACCATTCCCAACCTGCTCATTAATTTATTAAAATATCAAATTCACCATGTGGCTTGATAACCAAGAAAATAAAAAAATAATAGCAGCAAAAGAGCAAAAGGAAAAGTTGTGTAATTACACACAAATGTGCTCCCAACTTAAAGGGCCTCATTATGAGTTGGGCGGTATCCTGACTGGGATACCGGGCAACTTTATGTGCGTTAGTGCCCACTGCGAGAAAACTGAGGTTATTCTCCCAGGAGAAACTCGAGAATCCCTTATTCAGGTGGCCAGCGATGGGCTGGCGCTTTCAGATTCCAACCCTTGGGGTGGAGAAGCGAGGGAGGATCACCTGGGTAAGGGAACTCTGGGTTCTGCTTGGTGGATTCGCCCAAGTGAAACTCGGTTTTATACCAGGGAAGGAGAGGAAGGTGAGATCCTTGAGGCCTTTGTGAGCAGTACCACATCTACCCCCCTTTCTTACATAAAAATCTCTCCTACCCAAATCTACCGACCCCTCCATATATAAGAAATTACCTAGGATTGAACATCCCATTGCAATCAAAAACCATCTATCTCAGAATTCCTGCTTTCCTGGTCCCTATCCGAATACTCCCAATCATTCTTCTTCACGTCCCTCTGGTTAATCTGTCCTGAACAATCACTCTACTTGGACTAAACACTACCATTCCCACAATACCCCCTGTTCCTTTAACAATCCCGGTCATTCCTATCAAACTCCCCCTTGATTCAACACCTTTTCCCCATCCTACCACATAGGGTATTCCAAAATACTGCCCTCCCCATTTTTCTGACACGAACACTTTCGCACAACGCGAAAAACAACGGACTAACACCAGAGCCGTTTACCTGACATGTACCAATACAAGTGTCAGGCAAAGTCAGGCAATTGAACAGATCCACACCCCCGTGATGGCCCTTTTGCTTCGCCACAGGGATAAAAGGTGTAGCTCAAGAGCACAGGACGAGCAAGGCTGACCACACAACGTGAGGGCTAACTAAGCATGGCAGTTCAAGAGGAGGCAATAGACGGGAATACATAGAGAGTTTCAAGGAGAGACATGACCTTGCCCTTTCCGATCCAGGTCTGTGAAACCTCTGCTATCAGAAACATAAGACAGAGAACAAAGGCCGGCGTGTGTTGCAGCTGGTGCCTTTGGTACGCGAGACCCTCCTACGCTGATAACCAAGCCGGGAAAGGACGTTGGTCTTGGTGGTACCAAACCTTGACTCCAAGGATAAAGAAAGGCAAGCGGTTCATCACAGCCGGTGAGTCAAGGGGAGAATCGATAAGAAACCGAACTGTGTTGAAGAAAGTATAGCCAACCGCTAATTTGAATTTTGAGAAGATAAAGAGGGGGAAAACCAGTAACAGAGGAGGCCGGCACCACGTGGGTGTTAGGCCGGAAACTCTGGGCAATTACCCAATGGTAGAAAGACTACTGTAACCGGAAGGGCTTGGGAAGAGGTGAAAAAAGGTCAAAGTGGTCATAAAGGGGTCTTGTAAAATCCTCTATACCATCACAATTCTTTGACCAGTAGATGATTGAGAAGGTTAAGGCAAGTAAATCCGGCATGGTGAAGATTAATATATGAACTGTATTTCGTAAAGATCGTCGAGAGTGAACGTGGCAGAGGGAATCCGACAACCAAAGTTCGGCAAGAGTCAACCCGGCAGAGGAACGCCGACAACTAAAGGTTGGTGAGAGTGAATTTGGCGGAGGGAAACTGACAGCCAAAAAGTAGTGAGAGTGAACTCGACAGAGGGAAACCAGTAACGAGGGGCAAAGCCCGAAAACCTGTTTAAAAAGACATTAAGATTTGTGAGAGCAAGAAGTATTGCAAGACAAGTGGAAGGAAAGCCTCCCCCTTGTCATTTGGGATCCAAGGGTGGAAAGCTGTCACCCAAAGTTCACTGAGAAGGGACCTGTCTTATGAATTTGTTGAATACAATTATTGAGGGGGTTGCGTCAAGAAGAGGGGATCCAGGGGTAAAGCCATCATTCAAAGTATACGTGAAGCAGAACTTTGTGTTTGTCTGTTGTGGAATGGATCAGGCCCTCGAGGGCAACAGACTTTTATTCAAAAAATACTTTTTCCACTGAAGAAATTGATAGATGGAATGGAATTGTCGGCTTGTGCTGAGAAATCTTGAGTGTATGCTGTGTCAGCTGCAGCGGAACTGTCAGCTCGTGCTGGGAACGCTCAACCGTGTGCTGTGATCCAAAGTCCCACATTGTCCCTTGCTAAAAACTTGGGGTAGCGAGACCCCAAGGCAATCAGATCCTTATGTATTATTTGAACACTGTTTCCTTTATTTTGATACCCTATCCCACATTCTTTCTGTAATTAGTTGTAAGGAATTGGCAATAGGTTTTTGCCCTGGGTGAGTGGATACCACTGCCTTATTTTTCATTTGATGGTCGACGCTTACTCTCATTTTAGATTTAAGTTTAGATTAGGCATTTTTCCACCCTGCATTTATAGTTCAATAAACACCCTTGAAATATGATCACTTGTGTCTGTCTTTACAGTTGCGATCATGAGTTCCTTACACCACCCATCCGGCGGTATTACCACCGGATCACGGGTTGGGCACAAAACGTTACTCCCCATTCCCCATTAGGTTGATGGGGAATTTTCGGAGCAATTACCATGCAGTAATACTGTTAGTGGTAATTGCGCCACAAATTTGCAATTTTCCAGTGTTTATACCCCCAGCTCTGAGCTGGGGTAAACAAGCCAGACTAAAAATTGGGCAGAGTGGAACCATTACCACCACATTTAAGGGCTAACACCCAACCTGTGTTGATGTCGACTATCTGCTCTGAGTTCCCTCGATGCTGTGCCCCGGTCAAACTGCCTACATGGCCCTGGCCTGGCAGTACCCCGTCCAGAGATCAGACAAACGTTTATACTAACACTGCGCCTGCTCACCTATCCGTTGGTTGTGCACATAAACTGCTCTCAGGCGATGAAGCACACTCATCCGGGGCGTGCAGCAGGAGGACCCTCAGCGTCCCTTGGGAGGGTTGGAGATCATGTTAGGGTCACCAAAAATGTGGTTTAGACCCAAAGAATGTATCCAAGGAAAACAATAATGAGAGGCACAGGTTGCACAGAAAACCAATTTAATGCATGCAATGACACGGCCAGGAGAAACAGTCAGCTATGTGGAACTTAAAAACTGAAAACTCGACCTGCCCACATTGGGTTAGAGAATTCACAGGGGGAAAAAAGCAAAAGATTAACATACAATACACAATATCAGATGTATTATAATTCCTTCATCCTCATCGACTCCCACCTATAGTATTACCTAATCATAACATATATAATTACATTTTATTGGTTAGTGAAATCCTAGTGAAGTAGTGAGTTTATCCCCATAAATCCCCCTGCAGACGGCCTACTTGCAAAATCAGCAGAAAAAGTGAAACCAACCCACTGTGGCAACAAACTTGAAACAGAAAGCTTCTCTCCCATGGAACCTGTCATCATGGCAATCCCCTTGTTCTCAGGCCTTGCAACCCCTCAAACTGTAAGATGTGTTTTGCAACTAGTTGCTGTCTCCGGCCCACTGTCTTCAAGCCAAGACCCCATATCTCTTGAGATGCAGTGGGTCTCATGAGAAGTGTAACTAAAGCACCACTCTTGTAGAACTATTTATTCATATGTATGTGTGTTTCTAAGCCACCCTACCATTTACCCAGCAGTCCTAAGACTTAATATTGGGCAGTATAACCACTGCCTGGTTTAGTGTTCAGACATCATCTGTACACAAGGTATGTGTTCATTTTGAAAAGATGCCTTTTAGTAACTCTTGTGTTTGCTCTGCACCAGGGACAGAAATTGTTACTTTTTGGAATACTCAACTGTCCTGGGAACAGCGTCTTGCGAAGCAGCAGTCAGTGCCCAATTAAGCAATAAGCCCTGAGCAGGGGCAGGGGGCGTTGCCATATCAGTTAATGACCTGGGGCTCATAGATACACTTAATGAAGGCCCCGGGGCATTACCTGACATGGTGATGCCCCTCTGGTGAGGGGTGTATTGCTATTAGTACCTCGGCCTGTTAGACTGTGGTACTAATGGTGTTTCTACACCTGCAAGACACTCTGTCGTTTCATAAGCAAAAAATATCTATATATTTTTTTCAAATGGCCACCACGGATCTTGAATCAAAGTCTGTTCCCCATTTTCATAGTGGCCATTTAAATCAGTTTAAAAAATGTAATCAAAGAAAATGGCCACCATGGAATGGGGAAGGGACTACACGTAGTCCCTTTTCCCTCTTCATGGCAGTGTGTCACAGATCCGGAGCGGAGGCGCCAGGGACAGACGTGTACCCGGCGTGTCCGCTCCCAAAAAGGAACAAAAAGGAGAAGGTAAGTGGGGCGGGAGGGGGAGGAAAATCTGTGGAAAAGGGGGGGCAGGGCACTTACATTGTTCCCCAGTGGGTGAGATGGGTGTCTCCAGCCCTGAGGAGGCTAGAGTGGCGGGATTACTTTCTGGTAATGCCCCCATTCCGATCCTCTTCATTGGCTGGGAGGCTGCCACACCCCCCTCACCAGGTACTAATACTTGTAACACTAGCTAGTCTGTGTCTGCCCCTCCCCCTCAGGCTCTGGCATCATGATATTCTCTGAAGAGAAGCAGAACTGCAGTTTGTTTTTAGTAAATTACAGGACATTCAGAAATGGGTCTATTGTTGTAAATGGTGAAACCTATGACCCTAATGTCAGCAACTACCACTAAAGCAGCAGACAGCAGACCTGCTTCATCTTAGTGTTAGACATAGGCCTAACGTGACAAAATGGTGTACTTGGTGTTCTTAAGATGATAGTGAAATGCGAGAAGGGTCTGATTCAACAACATGGCATAACTGTGGTCAACTTGTCAGAGCTCCTCATGTGGATCAAATTCTCTGAGCTTATACTTCCTGTTACATTTAGTGTGTTGGTAGTGCATCCCCATTTCTACATTGTCAAGGTGAAGAAATATTGTTTGCATACTAACTGCTGCCGTATCCACTCACTCAGGGCGATAAACTCATTTTATAATCCCAGTACAGCATTATGGGAGAAATAAGTTGCAGCCAGGAAGTTCCCAGTGGTGATTGACTTTTCCCAAAAGTAGCCTGAATCCAGGTTTCTCAAAAGAAGAGATGTTACTAAATTAAATGAGAGGTTAGATTTAAGCAGGTGTGTCGGTCATGTAACCTGTGATATGTTTGTCCAAGTTCAAAAGCTTCTAAAAAAGTGTAATTATGCAATGGGAGATCATTGGTATCCACAGCTACAGTATATTCTGGGATGATTGTGCAGTATGTTGGTGGTAGGCTGTTTTCGGTGGTAGGCTGCTTTACAGAAGGGTATGTGGAGGGAGGCACACCAGATATATGGACTTCTTCACATTTATTCACTTGGTGCTGCATTGCAATTGCATAACAATCAAAAAGGGCTGAATAAAGTTGGCTCCTGCCTTACCTCAGCACATCATTTCCTGGTAGAGTATGCAAGCAACAAGAATCCGTTGATGTTTAGCCTGTGTGAAGGTATGCCGCCTTTTTTATTTTCATTATGGAAAAACAACATGCAGTCCATGCTTTATTTGAAGTGATTGTGGTTGTGTTCTATGTGTTACATGATGAAGTGTTCTACTTTATTTTCTGTGATAGGGAGCCTATTCTCGAAGATACTGTACGCAGATAGGTGGTGATCTATTATGAATTCTGCATCTGTGTCTGTGGTGGCATTCTCCTCTTCATAAGTATCACTGTTTTCCAAAACAACACCTGGACTGTGACAGATCATTACAAAGGGGGAAGGCCACAGGAGGGAAAGTTGATGGTTACCCATAAACCAGTCACTGGACTTGGGGAGCAAGGCGAGAGGGCTGAGGCAGAAGAGTTGGATCACACAGTGCCAATTTCTTTTGCTTTGCTTCTGCAAGAAGGTGTGGGTCACACAAAAGGGGGGCGGGTAAAGAGAAGATGGGTGGATGAGGAGACATCAAGGCATTCTTAGGTGTGGGTGATTGGGTAGAAAGTGAGGGGTTCCTGAGAGGGCCCGCAAGGTGAGGAGAAGGCATGGGTGTGGGTATGTCATGTAGGATGTTAGGGGACTGCAGATTTAGGAGAAGCTGCGAGAGAGTATATCAACGGTAGGGTCAATCTGGTGCTGTCTAGCATGGTGTCAGATCTGGCACAGTCCCCACTTCTACATCCCCCTCCTGATGTTAATCAACAATTGCAAGTGCAAAGGTAGAAACAGACATATCCTGCTTCTCAACCTACTTGTCCAACATGTTCGTAAGTCTGTACACTAGGGACACGATGCTGCAAAGCCTATGTTGCTTTGACAACTCAGTGAACATCCGCCATGCACAGAGTGATGTGTGTTAGGGGACCGTAAATGACATAACTTTGGTTTAGTCAACGTGTCAGTTGTGGACAATTATTTGGCCGGGATCACATGTGCAGAATCCAGGAAACAAGGTGCTTCAATCCAGCAGACACAGAGCCTAGCCTACAAGGAAACACTGATGACGAAAGGGAGGTGGGGCTGGGTATAAAATGGGTTCTAAAACAGTGGTCATCAGTGAGTTAAAGAGATTAAAGTCTTTGCGAACAAGGGTGAGTGGTAGAGTGAGAAAAGTTGAATTACTGTGAGAAATAGTACGTGTGAATGGCCAAAGAGAAAAGACTGCATGTTTGAAGGATGAACTGCTGAGTGGGAAAGGAAGGATCAATGTTTGAGAGTGCATGATACAGTGAGTAGGATGGGATGAAGGATGAACAGTGGAGTAGAATAGCATTACTTGTTGGGGGGGAGGGTAAGAATGGTTGTGTAGAAAATGTTGAATTGCTGAGAATGAGGTAATGATTGGGTGACCGAGACAGGGCGTGAAGGAATAACTTACTCAGAAAGAATGAATGGCAGCATGGCGTGAGCTGAATAACTGAGCTGAACATGATAAAAGGTTGAGTCTGAAAGCCTACATTGGAAATTATGAAAAAATGAGTGATCGAAAGTGAGTTACACAGTTGGGAAAAAATGATTGGCTGAACAGAATGTCTGAATTTAATATACATGGATTAGTGGAGAAGCATGAGTGTCTTAGTGGGGAAAGGCAGCGAAACAACGGTTTAATTAATTAGTAGAAGTGGAAAAGTGGAATGGATAAAATGGCTGCATGGGAAAGGGCACAGGACAGATTGGGAATAAAATGCATGGGTGTGAAGGATAGGTTTAACTGCTGAACCCATATGCATGCATTAGTAATGGCCGAACCCCAAACCCTCACCCATAATGATAGGCTCACAACTTGTTTCAAGTGTTGGCAATAAAAAGGCCGTAGGATTTTATTGTAAACATATGGGTTATGACAATAACAATATCACATATCATGATGGTATGATACTTTTGGGCACCGGGTCCTGAGGTTACCCCCTTGGACCCGTGCCGCCTTCTTGTGTCCCACGACTTGTTGTGGGCACCGTACAGTGCCTTGTACTTCTTTTTGTTCTTCTCCCCTTTTGTAGGGTGGTGGGTTCTGTGGTAAAGAAGCAAGAAGATTTGGAAGACACTGAGTAAACAGTGAACCTCCTGTTTGCTTGGGTCCCCGTTCAGGGTCCACAAACAGACTGTGTTTACTCTGAGCATGCTGCTCTCATTTATAGGACCCAGGGAGGCCCTTGGTCTTTGTTGTGTATGTGGTGGGGGCCGCTGTTGTCGCAGCCCCCAGCCGGATAGCCGACTGTCTGACCCCCTGGTGGGGGCAGATCTTTGAACCTGGGCCCTTCCTGATGGTTGTTTCCTTATGGCGCTTTAGCACCTTGCTGTTTGGAGGAAGGGTAAGATGACTGTTCGCACCTTACCCTTCTGTGGCTTTTGTGCTGCCGAGACTGTGTGTCTCCGTAGCTGGGGGGGAGGAGAGGAGCAGGCGCGGGGGGTTGGGGCTGCCCCTCTCGCAACTGCTGATGGTAACAGTGGTTACCCTGCCTCGCTTGTGGGATGCCCATGCAGCATTGCCCATAACTGCTGAACCCATATGCATGCATTAGTAATGGCCGAACCCCAAACCCTCACCCATAATGATAGGCTCACAACTTGTTTCAAGTGTTGGCAATAAAAAGGCTGTAGGATTTTATTGTACAGATATGGGTTATGACAATAACAATATCACATATGATGGTATCATACTTTTAGGCACTGGGTCCTGAGGTTACCCCCTTGGACCCGTGCTGCAACACACAGGCAGGTTCCCGGCTGACGGTGTTCCCCCAAGAGTATGCCCTAGAGACAGCCCCTGTGAGCAAGAGTTGTATTGATTTCCCGAAAGAAATGCTCCATGCCCTGGCTAGACAGATGGGTGCCGTCATGGAGAAAAAGGTCTGGGTCGCCTAGTGTAATGGCTGGGTGTTTTATGAAACCCAGTCCTCTTGTCATACAGAATCTCTCTATCGTCATGTTCAGTTTTCTTCTAGATATGTCTATAGATATGTAGCAGTTGGCCCCTAGCCATTTCTTTCTTGGTAAAATGGCTGAGAAGTATATTTCCGTCCCCCTCCAGTTGTGTGAAATGCCTGCTAGGGTGGAGCAGATTTCTTCGCATAGGATGCTTCTAGCTGTGTTAACTAGATCGTTGTCCCCTAGATGGGTGATCAGGAATTCTGGGGGGTCCCTGTATGCCACCAGTTCTGCTAGTGTTTCGTGGACGTCAGCCCAGCGTAGGCCTCTGTATCCCCACCATGAAGTAATGGTGTTTCTGAACGGTGGCCCTTCTTTGGTCTCTTCAGCCCATCTCCCTGTCCTGAAAACGAATGAGTGGCAAACTATCCATGCTGATCGTAGTGTGGTCCTCGATTCACCTGTCGTTTCTGTGGTGGTGGGAGGTGGGGAAAAGAAAGAAAATTTTAGGGCGGAAGGCTATATCAATTTTGGTCTGATATATCTTTTATAACAGTCTGACTTCCATCCCCCTATGTTGTTTAGTAGTTGCGGTGCTAAACCTCCTTGCCATGCTGCAGTGGCGGCACCTATCCTGAAGGAGTGAGTGCCAAATTGTTTGGGATCCCACAATGCTCTGCTGATTGCTTTTATCAGCACTCCTTTAAATTGGTAGCAGCTTAGGGCCGATGTATCCTTGTGGATTAAAAAACTCCCCACTACTTTGGGTCTTTGCGCGTAATAGAGGTTGGTGATGCAAACTGGGCAGTTTGTTGCCTCATCGATGCAACAAATATTGATGGTTCTTTTTGCACCCGTTTTCGACTGTTGCATTTCTATGTTAACACTCTCTTGCCTCACCCTGATTTTCATGACACCCAGGCTGTTTGTGGCCTTGGTGCTGGAAGCGATGAGTTTTCCCACCCGGAAAGCCCAGAAGTAGGCTAGGAAAAAAGCTGTTTTAAATACTGTTATCTCGTATGGGTGCCAACATATGGCTTCCAAATGGCTTGCTATCTGCACTAGTTTGCTAAAATCAAGGGGTCGGCGGGTGTCCACTTTTAGACCCTCTATTCTGCCCCATCCCTTCATTGCGTAAGAGATGAGGGCGGTCTGGGTGGGGTCTGAATCGCCACAAATTTTTGTAATGTATGAAATTGCCACCATGTGTCTTTTTGCCCAATCCCTTTTGAAACCTTGTTCCTGGGCCCATTTTAAAATTACTTCTATATCTTTAATCATTATAAGTTCTACGTGGTTTACACCTGTGGCCT
The DNA here is from genome assembly GCF_040938575.1 of Ambystoma mexicanum. Lineage (NCBI taxonomy): Eukaryota > Metazoa > Chordata > Amphibia > Caudata > Ambystomatidae > Ambystoma > Ambystoma mexicanum. Next base: position 1,041,269,422 of record NC_090932.1, read on the forward strand.
TAAATACTGTTTGCAAACACTTACTGTACTGCGTTGCAGTGGTGCTTGCCACGACCCTCTCTGCCATCTCTGTTAGGAAGCCTGTGAGGTTGTTGGCACCCGTTGTTGATGTGCCAGATTCTTGTTGGGCATCCCGGCCTGGGCTCTCTGGCGCTGGCGTTGATGCCAAGGTGTTGCTGGAACCCATTTTAGAGGTGCCTGCTTTGTATTTCTCCTCCCGGCCTGCACTGTCTGGTGCTGGCGTTGATGCCAATGTGTTGTTGGCACCTGTTTTAGAGGTGCCTGCTTTTTATTGGTCATCCCGGCCTGCACTCTCTGGTGCTGGCGTTGATGCCAATGTGTTGTTGGCACCCATTTTAGAGGTGCCTGGTTTTCGTTGGGCATCCCGGCCTGTGCTCTCTGGCGTTGGCATTGATGCCGTTATTCTTGTCTTCCCATTATTGTCCAGCATTCTGCTGATATTGGCGTCATCTGTTCTTGGGCGTGCAGCGCTAGCTCTCGGAATCTTGTCCACTGGAAACGAGATAAGGCATCAGCAATGTTATTATCTGCCCCTGAAATGTGCTTTGCTTTGAGTACAACGTTTACTTGTAGTGTGATAGTTGTAATGGCTCGAAATACTTTTAGTACTAGAGGGCATTTCGTAGACCTTCTGTTTATGGAGCCCACTACAGCCATGTTATCGCACCAGATCAAAAGTTCTGTATTCGCTAGTCGCCTGCCCCAGATGTGTAATGTTAGCCAGATGGGGAATATTTCTAGTAGGGTGATGTTTCTTGTCCACCCTGCTGTTTGCCATGAATTGGGCCAGTGTCCTGCCACCCATTCAGAGTCTAGTATGGCTCCAAAACCCTTGCTCCCAGCTGCGTCGGTGTATAGGACCCTGTTTGACCGGGTATTTAAAGGCGTTCACCAAAGTAAAACCCTGTTGAAATCTCTGAGGAATTTTCCCCATGTTTCCAGGTCTTGTTTCACCTCTCTGCCTAGCCGGATATGCAAGTGTGGTTTGGTGAGTGATTTGATTTTGAACTCCAGGCTTCTGGCAAATATCCTTCCTTGAGGTATTATTTTGGATGCGAAATTGAGGCTGCCTGCCAAGGATTGTATTTCCTTTACGGTCCCCTTTTCTCTTATTATCAGGTTTTGTATTTTTGCCAGGAGTTCTGATATTTTTGTTTTGGGGATTCTGCAGAGTCCCTTTGCTGAGTCTTTTTCGAAGCCCAGAAAAATTATGTTTGTGTCTGGTTTGGTGGTTTTTCCCTTCGCTAGGGGAACTCCCCACTGTGTGGCCAAGTGCTCGAGTCTTGCTAAAGCCCGGCCACATTCCTCGGAGTTTGCTGGCCCTATGACCATGAAATCGTCTAGGTAGTGCACTATTTTTGTCCCAGGTCTCTGTTTTAGGAAAGCCCATTGAAAAAAGGAACTGAATTGTTCAAATAGTGCACAGGATACTGCGCACCCCATGGGGAGGCATCTATCTATGTAGAATGTGTTGTTAAAAGTGAAACCTAGCCACTGCTGTGACTCTGGGTGGACTGGCAAGAGTCTGAACACAGATTCGATGTCCAGTTTGGCCATCAAAGCGTTTCTGCCGCACTCTTGTATGAGCCTTACCGCCTCTTGAAAATGCGTGTAAGATACCGCGGATTCTGTGTGTGGGATGCCGTCGTTTAAAGACTGGCCTTTAGGGTAGGAGAGGTGATGAATTAGTCTAATTTTTCTGGGTTCTTTTTTGGGGACCAGGCTTAGTGGAGATATTAAATAGTCTTTTAAAGACATGAAGTCCCAGGGACCTGCTACCCTTCCCATTGGCAGTTCTTTCTTGATTTTGGTTTCTACTATCTGGGGGTTGTCCCTGGCTGACTCTAGGTTCATCGGGATGTGTTGTGACCCAGTGCCCTTAAATGGGATAAAAAAACCCTTTGGTGAAATCTTGCGATATTATCCTGCTGGTTACCTTGTCAGGGTAGCTGTTTAGGGTGTCCCTAAAATTGCCCGGGTTGATGGACGTTAGTCCTGGTTCTAAAACTGGGATATCATTCTTTCTTGGCTGGTAATCTGGTGCAGTTGCTTGCTGCATGGTCACTGTTGCAGTTTGTGCAGGCGTGTTTGTACCAGCATTCTTTGCCCCATGTACACTGGTTTTTCCAAAAATGTCTGCATGGGATGTTGGATTTGACAGCCTGCTGTTTGTTCTGTCTGTGGGCATTATTTTTAGCCACCCAAGGCTGGTTCCTCCGAAAGGGCTGCTCCACTTTTTTGGATTTATCATTGTCATGGGATTTGCTTACTTGGGAATTTTTGCTATTTTTGGAAGAAGACTGCATGGTATCTTCTTCTTGGGGAGGTTCGGCGTTGAGGGTGTATAAATCGTTCTGGACTTCATCCCAATCAATGGCCGGCCTTTCTGACATGCTCCTCCTAAATCGAATGTTGTATGCAAGCCATGTCTTCCCCCCTCTGTGTTACTTTTACTTCCCTTATTTTATCAACGTATGCCCAGATCTTCCTTCCATCCAAAGGGAATTTTTCTTCGTATATTGTTGGTAAGATGTCAAAGGCCTGTAACCAGTTGTCCCAGTTTTGTTCGACCTGGGCGTTTCTCGCAATAGCTTTTTCTTCTATTTTCTTGGGGTCTCTGAAAGCGTCTTTCCCTTTGCGCTGGGCTTCTATTAGGGAAAAGATTTCTATAAATTCTTTGGCCCATATGGCTTCTTTGATTGTGGTATCAATGTTCCATGCCAGGCATCTTTTGTATCTATTTAATATCTCTGTTTGGAAGGATTTCATTTTCTGGTCTAATTGTGCATTACAGATTGTTACAATGTCAGTTGTATTGCTGCCGGGTGTCCCTGCCACGCCCATGTTGTCTGTGCCTGGGGTTGTCCATGCTTTTAGGGCACCTGTTGGATCAGTTGCTGGAGTTTTGGAGGCTGTTGTATTTATAGCTGTGGGGGCTATTGGCAACTGCTGTGCTTGCTGTGGCGGGATTGCTATAGGTGGTGTTACGGGTGGGTTTGACAACCGTTATTGTAGGTTCTATTGCGATGGTGGGGTTTGAGGCCCAAGGTTCCCTTGTGGGTGGTGTCTGTTTCCCCCTTATTTCTACCATTAGATGCTGTAATTCCGCTACATTCTCGCATAGTTCTGACAATTTTTTGGTACCTTTCTGGCGCCTTTGGATATTTTTTCTCCTTTTTAATGGTGCAGAAACATCCTCCTGGCTGGGTGGGCTGGTAATTCCTTCCCTGGGTAGGCCATACATGTTTTCTCTAAACCATGCCCATCCGTAGTGCTCTGCCCCTTCAATGGCTGCTAGCAATTGTGGTGATTTGGGCTTCTGCGCCGGTGTTGGGGGTGCACGTGTTTTCCGTTTGGGCCCCATGTTTTTCTATGCCTGTTATAGGAAAAAGAAAAAGGGGGTTTTATCAAGGAGTTAAACCGTTGTTATCGGCGAGTTCTTTGAGCCTGTTCTATTTGTTGCCCATGCTGGGTAACTGTTGACTGGTGCCTTCTTGCCCGGGTTCAGAAAATTTGGCAGCCCCCAGGTTTGATTTACTGGATTTAAATTTGTTTTGCTGTGAGGTCGCCCTGTAATATTACAGAAATTATTTTAAATCTGCAGTCTTTGGGCCCGCCGCGCTTGGAACTGTGTTCGCTAGCTCTGCGTGGTTGTAAAGCAAAGACGAGCTCCCAAGCTGGCTTGTGACTCTCCCCGAGTTTAAAACTGCCTTGTGTTATCTTGCCCCGTCTGCCTTATAACGCGGGGGTTCCGATCCACTGTAATAAAACTTCCAGACAGAAATGTCTATTTATCCTCCGTCGTAGCCCCAGCGCAGTGGCTCACCTTAAAAGTTTTGAATCGGAAGCTGTCTGCGCCGTGCTGTTCGTGTGCGGCTTCTCCCTCGTTCACACTGGTTTTGGGGATGATTCCGCAGCACGCGTCTTTGTTTGTTTTGTTTTGGTCATGCTCGCCGCTCGCTTTTCGTTCTATGCCGAAAATGTTGAAGTTGACAGCGTCCGCACTGGCCGTTCGGTTGCCGCTTCTTCCTTCGTTAAAGCTGTATTTCAAATGCTTTGAACAGTACAATGTTCGGGAAGGAAAAAGACACTTCGATGTACAGCGAACTTCAAGAATTGCTAAAGAAGGAAGCAGATTTGGAAGACACTTAGTAAACAGTGAACCTCCTGTTTGCTTGGGTCCCCGTTCAGGGTCCACACACAGATTGTGTTTACTCTGAGCATGCTGCTCTCATTTATAGGACCCAGGGAGGCCCTGGGTCTTTGTTGTGTATGTGGTGGGAGCGGCTGTTGTCGCAGCCCCCGGCTGGATAGCCGACTGTATGACCCCCTGGTGGCGGCAGATCTTTGAACCTGGGCCCTGCCTGATGGTTGTTTCCTTATGGCGCTTTAGCACCTTGCTGTTTGGAGGAAGGGTGCGATGACTGTTCGCACCTTACCCTTCCGTGGCTTTTGTGCTGCCGAGACTGCGTTTCTCCGTAGCTGGGGGGGAGGAGAGGAGCAGGCGCGGGGGGTTGGGGCTGCCCCTCTCCCAGCTGCCAGTGGTAACTGCAGTTACCCTGCCTCGCTTGTGGGATGCCCATTCAGCATTGCCCAGTTTGATTAACTATGGATGGACATCTGTGTTAATCTAGTGCTTCATCTTGGATTTCTCCATTCCGAACCTAATGGGTGACGGGCTGGGCTCAAAGGGGTAAATGCCTGGGCTGGTAATGATTAGTGGTAGAGGGGGACAGAATGCATGTAATGCTTCTATAATCTACTGACTAACTGAAGTCATAATACAGTAGAGGAGCAGTAATCCTGGTAGTGTGGATGAGATGGCACACAGCTAGTAGGGTGTGATAGGTGGAAGAGTGTTTTGCGACTGGATAATACAAGACATGTTCCATGCAACGCCAAGCTGAAATGGTGCTGTCGTGAACATTTTGAGTTTACAGTTAAGATAAAGAAGAAAAGGAGAGAGTTCAGTGGCTAGACAGGGCAGTACTTATGAAACTCAATACTGAGCCGTTCCTGTTGCATGACATCGTCAGGACGCCTTTCTGCTTTATGGCCAGGAGTTTCCAAGCAGAGAGAGTGTGGGTTGCATCATGCAGGTCTTGTCAGAGGTCTCGGATACCATTGTCAGTGAATAGTGAAGGTCCAGCATGTGATACATTGAGATTTTGGCTCAACATTTAGTCTGTTGTTGGGTCATTGTCCTGGTCGTAGACACATGTGGAGGCAAATCATAGCTGTTTTCTAACATCGGAGTATCTCCTGACACCCACAGGTAGGCCATGCCAAAGTCAGGTTTGGGCAAATGGGGGATGGGGTGGACCAAAGCAAGCAACACCTGTGTCAGTATTCTCCTTCAGTTATTTCTTAATTAAGGTCAAATATGTATTGATAAAGGTGATTCCTCCTGAGGAAACGTGGGGTTTTCAGTGTTGATAAACAGAAGGGGGAGTGCAATCCATGGCTGTCTGTTACAGAGTGAGACATTGGACTGTGCCCTTAAAGAAAAGCTCTCGTTCCAGTGTGTCTGTTTATGATGATAGTAAAGTGAGTGGACACCCAGCTGACATTGTACCGGGTAGGTCTGCCTCGCAAACTTCAGCAAATCTTTTTAGTAGAAATTAACATGCTTTTTTATTTTTTTTACCATTCCCTGCTTATCTTACATAGAACAAAGGCATGCAACGTAGTTTGGAGTATTTTCGGTTCTCACATGAAGGTGTGTCACAGTTCGCACACCATGCAATACCATTGACTGGTTACTGCATGAGGATCATTCCGCATTCTTCAGGACTGTAACTCCCTTTGTGAGTCACTGTTCATTGCATTTATTTAGGGTGCAACTTCTTTCAGAGCATTTTATTTCCTCGAGATTCTCATACTACATAGCGTCCAGACTACAACAGGCTCATTGTGTGCTCCGCGGTGCAAGTGGTGGCAATTTACGCTACTGCCACAAAAAAGTACCCATAACAGAATTACTGCAACTTGTAAGGCATCGCCAAATTCTTACTTTGGAGTTCATTAGGAGGATTCACCTGCAGAATAAAGCTGGAGGTAAATGCCCCACTTTAACCCCAAAAATCAGTACATGCAGCACACAGTATTGTCGCTCAGAGTAAGCCTGAAAAAAATCCCCATGGGGTCTTCTGGAATCCAGAAATGGGGGTGTGCATCACCCTACAACCACTCATAATTCCATTGCAATGACAAGGGACTGAATGGTTATACCTGTAATCGAGTTTGGCAGTAAATCAATGGATTTGCGGATGATTTCGCTCTAAACTTGCAGTGAGGGCCAGCCTCCTCTTACATTGTAAGCCTATTCAATTGCTCAAGTTGTCCCTCCAAATCAGGACCTCAGAGCTATCTGAAATTGTAACCTTCTTGAATGTCTGGACAAGACACTCTCTTCAGGCCATGGATCTTTCGTATCCATGGAAGTATCTCCAATTTAACATTTCTACTACATAATTCTTTCATTCACAAATGATCCAGAGTAAGGACCCTATCTTCACACCACGTACACTAATGGCGAGATAGAAATTACAAAACAAAAGAGGTGATGGCTGCAAGGTTCAGATTTTATCTTATACTCTGAAATAGCTCTGGGCACCCTCCAGACCAATAGTCTTCAGCCTGTCTCAGGAGGATAGCACGGGTGCAACTTGCTCGCCTTGGAAGCAAGACGACACGGAGCAACAGAGGTTCGATCCTCGGGTCAGTGCTTAGAAACCTCTGGTTATGAAGCGCGTCATAAATAACCTATCATATCATATCATTACAGGAAAGGGAAAGATCATTTGCAAATGAGGCCTGGTACCATCCCAAAAGGGGCAGTTCAAAACCACAAGCAGCCACAGACACTTCTGCCGCATTGGACATCCTACACGAAGGGTTGCTTGGGTCTTTAGGCCCAGCAGGCTTAGGACCCATGTTTGGGCTTTCCTGTTCCACTCTAGTGGCAGTAGCAAAATAAAAGAGGTAGTGATCATATACAGGGCTGGTAAATGGACACTGCTCCCTGTAGACATCAAACATCAGAATGAGGCACCTTATATATCACAGTCCCAATCAATGCACAGTGAGCAGAGGAGGTACAGGTCCCTCGTGTGCTCTTAACACAGAGTCAGTAGAAACAGGCCAGCAGGCAGAGCGTGGGGTACTTGTCTCCATGCATCAAGACGATAGTAAAGCTATCCTGGAGTGTTTTCTCTCTCCCAACTCACCTAAGCCATCCATCCACCTATATTCTGATCTACCAGACCAGCATCAATAACACACCACGAGCTATGCACCATGAACAAAACTCAAGGAGCTATCTTATCAACTCTCTAGTTATTTTTAGTGTTTTCCATGCGCACTGTGAACAATGAATTAAAAAGCTGTACGAAAGAAACTCACGATTTGCGCTTGAAATTATTCTTTTGTGTGTTAGAAAAGAAAAGAAGGCAATCACAATATCACTGCACACGTATTTCACCGAACTCTCCAGGAACATGTTTTCTGCACACAAAACGATGTTTTGTTCAAATGCAGAGGTGGGACATTTAAATCAAAGAGAATGTCAGACGTCCATGACAGTTTAGTGTTAATACATTCGTATGGCCAGAGCCACTTGAGCAAGGCAGCCGCCGTGATTACAACAGAAGTAAAACGCCCAAGTCGAGCACCATTTTGAAAAGAATGCTTTAGCAGGAAGTTGGATATTATAAGCGACTGCAATTTCCCGCAATTACAGTTAGAGCAGAACCCATTGAGTGACGTGCTCAACTATTATGCTGTTCATGCAATGCTACAAGCACGACTCCAGCATGACTGGCACTGCACAGGCAAATTATAGTCACACAGTCAGAACGGTGCTTAGGAGTAAGCAAAGCTTTCATTAAATAAGTATAATGGCAGTCTAATTCGTAGGAGGTCTGCACTGCCTATATACAAACTTGTACCATAAGGAATTTATTACAGTCGAATTCTCACACGTCCTACTGATAAGTCACAATGACATCACTACGTCACTGGTATAACTCAACAAACCATATGGCTTTATATGTTGATGGAACTGTCTGTAACAAGACATATCTGCCTTCTGGTGTTTATCTCATATATAATATTCATACTATTCCCCTTGTCTTATGGATTGACATGTTCAACAGCCCTTAAGAAGGAACTGAGAGCCAAAGTCAAGCTTCACATGATTAAGCTTCATCCTCACACTCCCTTTGAACTGGCCAAGTCCATATAGCCACGCTAAATCCATGACTGTAGCTCCAATACTGTCCCCACCCAGAATCCATAACCCTCGGTTACCAGTGTTTTCTGTTCCCTTTAATAACATGTTGTTTATGATGAAACCTGCTCTGTCTTGGTCTTTACAATGCAGGATGCACTGTATCATTTCTGCATCCGCACAATCAAACCGTTAACCCACCCAACACTGAACTAACAGCCTTGTCATTTGGCAAGTCCAAACAGTAAGTTCTGTGTTAGTCTTCTTTGCTTCTTTAAATCCCTACTCCGAACCAACTGGCTCATCATCAGAGCCCAGTCCATGTTGTCATTTGAAATCCTGGTCCCTGTACCTTTACCTGATCCGTGACTCCTTCTGATTCTTTGAGGTAAAAAGCAGATATTCATACTAAAATAGGGCGTGTTCTCCTCTGTTGATAGTTTGATAGTTTATAAACCTATTCCGGTCTTGCACCCATGTATGAAAACACGTTCTTGTGGCATTTGGAACACATTATCAGTCTTGTCATGCTTTATGTACAAATCCTGATCTTGACTCATGGCATAATGTTAACTGCAGCAAAATGACCTGATGCACACACTATCACATATTAAAAAGGATTTTCAGTACAAAGATTGCATATTGCAAAATGTGGCCAACACCATTGGTGTTTATGCAACATGCATATAGAAAACAGTGGCTGAGCAAGCTCAGAACAGTAAACAAGCATGTGTCATGTTGCACATGGGACATGTACAACATGAACTCCAGCACCGTTATACTGCAACACTATTTTGCATGTCTCATTGGGCACATCATAGAGGTACCTAGTCACCGGAATCATCTTTGATAAGACTGATACCATCGGACCAGTTTTGATATAAGGTACAATCCACATCATCCACGCGCAGGTCCCACCGCACCAACCCTTAAACAGTGGTTACAAATGACCCTCACTAGCTACAAAGACAAGATTGCACGAGAAGATAGTATCTTCAGAGCCAATTTAGCTGAGAAATGCCAAACAGTGGGTTGGTACTTTTAGAATTATTCATATATATATATAAGTATTAAGACACTGAGGATAGGGCCTCACCGGGAGAGAGTCCAAGAGGCAAGAAGAAATACCATCAGTGGCATCCTACCTGCCAGGTTTACCAGTTCCATGGTTGACATGTCGAGCCAGTACTGTTTTGCTTTCAGTTGCATGCTGCAACTTGGAGTTTTGAGTTTCCCTTTGTAAGGATGTGCCTACAAGACCGATACAGGCCAAGAAAAAGAAACAGTACTGCCTTGATGAGCACACATGGAACTGGGAAACTTGGCAGGTATGTATGCCCCTGTCAAGCAAAGGTCCCAGCGTGTATCACAGGGATCTCTGTCCCTCCCCTGAGGAAAAAGCTCTATCACACCCCGGCCAGAGCTCTAGGACTGCCGGAGGTGTTGCCTTCACCCATGGGTACCTGCCTCCCATGCGGGTCAGCTGCCCCCCCTTTCCAGCAGAGGTCCCCACGTGCCATGATGGGGGCCCCAGGCCTCTCCAGAGATAAAAGCTCTATCGCACCCCGGCTAGAGCCCCAAGACAGCCTGGGGTATAGCACCCACCCTTGGGCACGTGCCTCACACATGGGTCCACTGTACGCCTGCCCTGTGGCGGTCCCAGGGCACCAAAGCCATGGTCAGGGCCCCCCAGAAGGAAAGGTTCTATTGCACCAAGCCAGCTCTAGGGCGGCCCGGGTAGCTGCACCTGCCCTTGAACACCTGCCTCCCACGTGGGTTGACTGAGACCCTGCCTTGCAGAGGTCCTTGTGTGCCCCATCAGGGGCCTTGGCCTTCCCAGAAAGGAAAAGCTCTATCACCCCCTGACCAGGGCACCAAGATGACTGAAAGTGATGGCCACACCAGAGCTACCTCTGTGCGCCAGCGGGAGCCGCACACCTCCCCAGTGGGAAATAGTTTATTGCTCCCAAGCCAGAGCTCTAGGATGGCCATAGTACTGCACCCCCCTCTTGGTAACCTGCCACCCATGTGGGTTTGCCACCCCCTGCCCAGCAGCAGTCCCACAGTGCCCAACGGGGTCCCTGTCTCTTCCTGGAGAGAAAAGCTCCCACCCAGGCAGAGCTACAGGATGGCCTGGGGAGCTGTCCTAACCTTGGGCACCTGCTTCCCATGTGGGTTGACCATCCTCCTGCCAGTGGTGGTCCTGGGGTGCCCTGGTAGGGTCCCTGTTCCCGCCTCAAGAGAATAGCTCTAACACGCTCCAACTAGAGCTCCAGGTAGGCCAGGGTGCTGCCCCACCATTGTGCCCATGCCTCCTACACCAGTCGACCTTCCTCCTGCCCAGCAGTGGTCCCAGGCATCCCGGCAGGGTCCCTTCCCTCCCTAGAAGGTAAAGCACTAACGTGCCCAGGTCAGGTCTCCAGGAGGGCCAGGGGTATGGCCCCACCCATTGGCACCTGCCTCAAACTTGGGTCAGCCACCCCCCCCTCCCAGCAGTGGCCCCAAGGCACCCTGGTACTGTCCCCATACAGCCCTGGAGGGAAAAGCTACAGGACGTCAGGGAGTGCTTGCAAGTCGGTCGATAGCCCCACCTGCCCGCCAGAGGTCCTGGCAAGCCCTTCAGACCTGCCGGTCCTTCGGCAGGGGTCCTCCCCACCAGTCCAATTGGAATGCATGGCACTACAAGATGGCTTCTCTCTGAGCCTGGCCATCTGGTATTTGAAATAGCAATGAATGCAGGACCAGATGTCTGGGCTGCTCTGGAAGTATGAATGGCAGCCAATTTGAAATGTTTCTCCAGTTGGGTTTATAAGAAGGCTGGAAACTTTTGCCCAGTCCTCCCCCTCTGTTACCTAGTTTAGACAGATTACAGGAAAAGCTCAGTGACCTTACCCCGAAATAATGAAGACATTGTGTACAGATCCTGTCTGCAGTCCACTTGCTCGCTGTCTCACCTGGGACCTCCTTACCTCCAGCAATCAGGCCAATCAGTGTTCCCCACCAGAATTCACATTAGAGATGGCCTGCTGGGGGTGCCAAGACCTGCTTGGATACACAAAGGCTTTGGAACTCTTCCGATATGGCTTACATTTCGGTATTAGCCAAATGGATTGTTTACAAACGATTGCATGGCAAATCTGGCTGAATTCGGCGAGTACCATTTGATCGCTTGTAAACGATCAGTTTGGGTAATCACTACCAAACATGGGGAGCGGGGTAGTTCCTGAAACTAGAGAGTCCCCCGATCCCCATGTTTGATAGTGATGACTTTTGAGGGTAGCTGGGGTGTCTGCCGCCTCCAGAGGTTTGGAGGCGTGGGACGGGGAAAAAAAGATAAGCAGACCCTGCCGCGTCGGATCCGACTCGCGTAGGAGGGACGTATCCGACGCTGCAGTGTTAGAAGATGAGCAGACGGGGAAAAGGTAAGTAGGTGGTAGGTGGGGGAGTGTATGGGTGTGGGTGGGGGATTTTAGTTTGGGCAGATTTCGCCACATCAAAATTGGCTTTGCGGCCGAATTGACCACGGTTTATTCGGCCGCGAACAATTGTGCCACAGCCAACTGTATAGATTCTACATTTCCTGGGTCAACCTCCTGTTCGTTGACTCACAGGAGGGACTGGGGGACTTCGGGTCCTTTGCCAGGGAGCCAGTGTCCCTTCCCACCCAGGCCCATTGTAATGCATGGCTCTACCAGGAGGCCGTGCTACGAACCTGGCCACCTGGTAGATGGCTATTGGAATGAATAAAAGGACCAGATGGTCAGCCTGCTCTGGAATGCCCAAACGGAGCAAATTAGACCTTTTTTTTCCAGTTGGTTCTGTAAGGAGGATGGACACTTTTCCCCAGAACTCACCCTCTGTCACCCTGGGTACACTGATTACAAAAAAGTTTAGTCACCTTTCCCCAGATTACCGTAGACAGTGTGTAAGAGTTCTGTCTGCACTGCACCTGGTTTTCACTGCCCCACCCGGGCTCTGCGGCGAAACCACCACTCCCCTCCCAAGCCTGAACAAGGGCCATTCCCCACGAGATGTCCCAGCAGAGCCGGTCTGCTGGGGTGCCCTGCCAGCCCATGCAAATCCTTTGGTGCTCTTATGAGAGGCATACCTTTCAAGGAACAGGCCAGCAGGCTGTCAAGAGACCCGCAGCTGACTTGCATTCGGGGACGACCTGTCTGTGTTCCTCCCCACACTTCACAGGATTGATTTGGTGCACTTGTTCTGTCTAGGGTTGGACTGCTCGGTCCGTCTCTGCCATTTATTCAAGCAATTAGCCTGCAACCCACCGTGAGACCACGTCGACTTGTCCAAGCAGAGCGAAGGCCGAGCAGCCCGGCAGCCAGTGGTCAGGTCAGATTGGACGTGGTCAGGTTATGTTATTGACCCACTGACAAGATACCCTGCACAGAAGAATATGCTGTCCTTAGTGCAGCAATCTATTTTGTAGCTGAGATTATGTTCCACTATTCGGCACTGGGGGCCTCATTACGAGGCTGGTGGTTAGGGGTTAACGGCGCCGGTAAGGATGCCGTGCAGTTATCCCCTTACCAGTGCCATTACGAGGTCCCTTAGCGGGTCCCAATAAGGCCGGCTGGTAAAACCAGCCGTCCTTAGCAGGAACCGCTAAGGGACCAGGGAGCTAATAATGGGGCCGTTATTAACAGGCCCGTTATTAGCTCCCTCTCCATTCCCATTGAACCCCATGGGGGCTCGAATGGGAATGGGGATGGGTATTTTGAATGGGGACTTACTGGGTCCTCCAAGGTTGGAATGACCCGGTATGTCGCCATTCCTGGAACCCGACCCAGACACAACTTTGGAGGCAGCCATGGCGCTAATAGCACCATGGCTACCTCCAAAGTCGTAATGACCCCCTATGTCTCCACCTGTGGCTCGTGCAAATGTGGCGAAACTGACAATGACACACCTAAAGACCTTCAAATAATCTTAGCTACACTTTAGATCTCCTGGAACATTATGACATTGGCTTTGGGCCTCATTATGGGTATTGCGGTGTGGTCAAAAATGGTGGTAATGCAGTTGTAACAGGGTTAACACTGCATTACTGCCGCGTTACTGCACCACCGAACTATGAGTTTAGAAGTAAAGTGGAGGAAAAACCTCCAGCAGAATGCTGGAGGTAATTCCTATACCGTACCACCCAAAAATCCCCACATCAGTACTTCAGTAGAATTACCACCAGTGGTAATATCCCCATGGAGTACTAGGGACTCCAATAAATGGGGACTAACACCGCCTACCACCATTTGAGTCCAGCAGTAATTCCACCAGATCAGTTGGAGGTAATGGTAAATCAATGTGGTGGTATTTTTACAGATTTAGCACCAAAATACCAGCAAAGTTGTAATGAGGCCTGTTGTGATTCAAATACTCTGAGTGGTGGGTTATGCAGCTACTAGCAGTACCACACGGTGTTGCCTGGGTCTGTAGCTGGCGTGCATGTGGGGTGTGCTATAGCCTTGTGCATGTTTTATTGTATCACAGCTTCCTATTTAAAAAAAAAAATCAAAGTCGACAATCTCCCAAAATCGCCCATACTAATAGCACAGGGTCAGATGCTGCTCCACCCCTGTGAAGGGCAAATAGGTGGGGTTGGTCAAATTTCACTATCGCTAGTACATCACAGACTGGTATGCAGACCTTGTATCATAACTTCCTATTTTTGGAAAAGTTCCAAAATCAGCAATCTCCCAAGATCGCTATAGTGACAACAGAGGGCTGGGCCCCACCCTGGGCATAGCGAATCGGTCGGGTTGGTCAGAGTTCACTATCGCCAGTACACCTCGGACTGCTATGCCAACCTCGATCCAAAATTTCATGCCACCAACCGTTGCAGGGCTGGAGCCAACAATAACAAAATCAGCAAATCTCCCAAAATCGCCTATACTGATAGCACAGGGCCAGACCTCGCCCTCTGCAGGGCGAATGGGTGTAGTAAGTAGGTCAATGTTCACTGTTGCCAGTACACCCCAGACTGGTGTGCCGACCTTAAGTCAAAAATTCAGCCCACCAATTGTTATGGGGCTTGAGCCAACCCCGAACATACAAACACACTTTCAAATATATACATATATATATATATATATATATATATATATATATATATATATATATATATATATATATATATATATATATATATATATATATATACATAATGGTAGTGGTAAACATTCTGTTCAATTTAGGACATTTGCTGGCATGTATAGTGGTGCCCAGACTGTCTCAATTAGCATGTTTGTAGCTGCAACATGTGATACAACCATACTGTCTACTAAAAGTGATTATCACGGATTACGGCTCTTATTTCAGCACTCGGTTCTGTCCTTAGAGCTGCATGCTGAAAGATGAGATTCTCATCTGGAGCCGAATAATTAAACCAAGTGATTGGATCAATTGTATGTCAAGACCGGAGTTGAGCAATATGCTTCAACCTCTTTTATTCTAACTCTTCAGCAGTTTCAAAACTTCAAGCCTTTCCTCTATGTATGTATAAAAAAAAATTCATTAGGGAACTACAAATCCTTGTTGGTCCCTTCTGTTTTGAAATCCTTTGACATGCTACTCCTTCCCAGACATAGCAACCCAGTTCCTGCCTAGGTCCCTTCCTCTTTTTTTCTGCTCTTCTGACAGATAAATTGAGTATTCCCTAGCAAAGCGTTTTCTGGATAAATGTTCAATGTGATGTATCATTAAGATGTTGTCTAGCTGACTAGAATTGAAGGTTTATGGTATTGAGCTTGCACATGGTTAACTATTGTTTAGATGACGGCAGCAGTGTTCGTTAGCATTTTGGCATAATGGAGAACAATTCAGCAGATTGCTGAATTATAATTGTTCCATAAAGGGGCAGCATTTGAGGTGGGTAATATTTCATTACACAAGTTCCCTGTTCATGTCCTGGAAGGATTGAGCGTACCATGGTGCATGTGATTGGCACGGCGAGCAAGCCCTGTACTCATTTCAGAGTATTGCCGGGGACTCGCTCATCCTTCTGAAAACAACTCATGGAGGATGAGCTTGCGTGACAAGGATACCAGGCATAAGCGAGATTTGCGCATGCCCGGGCCACAGGAGCCGCACGCGCATGGCAGTTTGCCTGGCATTCCGCACAGGGAATAGGAGAACACACACAGAGAGTGAGCTCTGCAGAGCGCGTGCATTCAGGGAAATTACACCTGCACACGGAATAGACATTCAGGGTGAGTTTAGCCCAGTACAGCAGTCTCTGACACGAATAAAAAGATTTGAAAAAAAGATGCATATTTTATCTTTCATTCATTGGTGAGATACGATTGTACTTGGGCTCTTTTTGGAGTCTCACGGGTGGCTTGAGCAGCCTACGAGTCCCAGTATTGGTACATATCAGCACCACAGCAGCATCATGCTACAGTTACCTTTAGTGATGACTGAATATGATTGGAGCGGGGAGAGCGAGGAGGCAATGGAGCCAGTGGAAGAAAGCACACTGGCACTCAGCTTCAAAAAGGTGCTGGGGGATTACTAATTGAGGCTGTGGCTCAAGGGGATGACCCCTGCAGGAGAGATTGGACACTCTGGAATCCCTTATCTGGAAAGGTACGGACAATACACAGATTGACAATACTAAAGACATGCCCGCCATTGCAGTCTAAGGTGAAGCAGATACACAGCGGAGTAATCAGACCTGGAAGAGGAAAAACTCTTCTACTCCCTGGGACAAGATGTCAGGTGGAAGAAACAAGCCCCAGAGGCTTCTGACGCATTCAGAAAACAGAAACAAGCTTTCTGTAAAAAGTCAGTAGTGCCAAGCCTCCTGACCTCTGGCCCAGACGATGATACTATGGGAGATACTGATAGTACACCAGACACTGACACCTCATCTGCTGATAATCAGCCGGATAAAGAGGTGGAGGTAGTACAAGTGCAGAGTAAAAAGAAGACAAAGAAGGAAAAGCATGACATGGAGGTGTTTGACATGTTTGACCCAGATAGCATCAGGAATCCAAGGGCCACTGATTGGCAGCCATCCCAGAGTGTTGCTGCGTACATGGATCAGAGGCTATGAAAATCCCTGTAAAAAGAGACAAGGCTTTGTATGCAGTCAGAATGCCCTTGCACAGAATTGTCAGGGAAAGTGGCAGAAATGCCTGAGTTGGACCGTTGCATGCTCATCTTCATTATGAAAGTGGCTAAGGTCCTCCGAAAGAGGTATTGACAGGTCGTGGAGGAGCTGTCAGGAGAAGCTCTTAGATCTCACTGGGCCCATTGCCAAAATGATGGACCTTGCCAGGGAGGGCCAGAGACACGGGCAAGCCTGTGGATTCGGACTTACTGACCAGTTGGTCGCAGACAGCACTTTGCCTGCTCAACAACACAAACTGTGCATTATCCTCAGAAAGAAGGAGGAAAGTGCTTCTTAAAATTGATTCCAAGCTAGATGATCTAGCTTATGAGGCAGAAGATTCCACATAGGGTCTCCTGTTTGAAGAAGCATTTACGAAAGAGATGGCCAAGTTCTTCAGGACATACACAGAGCTACAGAAGGTGCAAATATCTATTAAAAATATCTTCCCGAGTAGAGGTTTTGCCGGGACTGGTCAATACAGTGATCGCACTAACGGGCGGCTCACCTCTTATAAAGTACATCCATAATACTTCAAAAGTACTTTAAAAATCCAAGACAGAATACAGCAACAGTATCTAACTACTTTAACCATACCCTTCATTATAAAACACTTCAAACGTCCTATCACACATACACTCACATAATATGTCCACGCTCCCACACACACATATTCTGTAACATGTACATTTTTTAAAACTATGTAAATGTCAAAAACTGTATGTAAATACAGTATTTTTTTTAATCTACCAAGGATTTACTTTCCCAATGACCCAATGATTACTTCATGTTGATACAACAACAGTGTACCATGCACTAATGTTGAGCAAACACAGTACATACAATGTACTATTTATGAGGGTCGAAAAAAAGTTAATCTATATGTACACTTGTATGCAATTAAAGGTTTTAAACTATCTTGTTTAACAAATTATAGTTTTTTTTCCACAGAAAAAGAACCAGAGATTCCAGCCTTATTACCATATGCAACTATGTATCCATACCCAGTATTATACTTTTTTTCCTTCACAAACAAACAATTACAGATTCCATAAGCAGTATCCTCAATTGTACTATGATCATAAATACCATATACACGTCATTTGTATCATCCACGATATTACAAATACTGTATGCTCCCCCTACAGTACCTATAATTAGTACCTATGATTCCTATACACATTTTACTATGGCCATAGCCAGTGGCCACACCCTTGGGAGCATGACCTGTGGCCATGCCCCCAAGAATGTAGCCACTGGCCCCTAACACAACAATATAATCATACTGAATTATGAATAAGTACAATATACCTACAAATAACATGACTCACCAAAAACCCATCCAAACCCAATGTCATCTTGGAACAGGACAATTTATGGCAGACTCGGTGACACCCACACAGCGTTGTTTCTCCTCTAAAACCAGCTCCATATGAACTTGTTTCCACTCCCCCACCCTTTACAGGCATTTTTTTCAGCCACAAAATAACCCTAAATGTATTTTCCAGACTTCTTTCTCATTGCGTGTCCATGGACAAAAGACGTGGTCCCCTTAGTAGTATGTGTGTAGTAATTATCAGTACTCTAGGGGCAGTATACAGTATTTGTAATATGGTCGAACAATATCTTTGAAGTGTATATGATATGTATAATCCTACCTGAATTGTGGATGTTGCTTATGGAATTTGTGGTTGTTCCTTTGTGAAGAGAAAGCAATATATTTTTTTTTAACAAGATACTTTGAAACCTTTAATTTCATTCAATTTTACATATAGATTTACTTTTTTAATCATAATAAATAGTACATTGCATGTACTATGTTTGGTACAACATTTGTGTCTGGTACATCATTGTTGTATTAACACAAATTTAATCATCGTGTCATTGGGAAAACATCCATAGTGGATTTACATACAGTTTCTGGCATTTATTTGGATTTAACATATATACATATTACAGAATACATGTGTGTGTGGTATTATGGATATATTATGTAAGTGTACGTGTAATTGCACATTTAAAGTGTATTGTAATGAAAGGTATGGTTAAAGTAAATAGGTATCTGTTGGCGTATTGTAACTATTGGATTTTAAAAGTACTATTGTAGTACTAAGGATGAATTTTGTAAGAATAAGTGTGATGGCATGTTTGAAGTTTGTTGTAATGAAGGGTATGTTTGAAGTATTTAGATACCCATTGGCGTATTCTAACTTTGTATCCCTTCCAGAAAGTATACTTAGATTTTCCCCTTAGGCCTATCATAATTCCCTGTAGGTTTTTCTTAGTTTGTCACGTAGTATGAAATCACATATGATGAATTTTCATTATATAAGTACTCCGGATACAAAATTAATCAGACAAAATCACAAATAATTCCACTCACGCCAACCACAGAGCAATCCCCGGCCAATGAGGCATTCAAATGGTCCCCCACATCAGCACTGTATCTGGGAATAATAAGTAGTATGGGGCAGGTTGCAGATTTCCATGTACGGCCGACTGGCCTTGCTCAAGATGGTGGTGGTGCCAAAATTATTATACATGTTCTGCGGGATACCCATCTGGAGGGGCTGGGTCTTCTTCCAGAGGCTACAGAAACTAGCCGCCAATTTTGTATGGGGCGGGAGATCCGTGAGACTACAATGGGCAAGGCTCTGTGAGCGGTACGAGACTGGGGGACTGACGGCCCCTGACTTCATGCTTTTCTTCCACGCAGCACAGGCGCACTTCACCAAATACTGAGGGGAAACGGCTGAAAACCACGCCCATGTTTGTGCCGTTAAATTTGCTGTAGCCCCGGCAGACATCCGGACAATGTTATATACAAACAGAAAGGGTAATATAAAAGAAGTAGATCCGGTTAGCTCCACAATCCGGGCACAGGATGGCGCTGTTCACCAGAGTGGGATGCGACAACCATATTGGCCACGCACTCCCCTATGACACCATTCCGACCTAGAACCAACATTTGATACAGCCATGCAGCGCAAGTGGGACCCAGAAAAGGAAATGAAAATAGGAGACTTTTTCCCAAAGGGCGATTTCGCAACATTGGATTTAGTGCATAACAAAGTTGGGAAGGGGTTTGTTACTACGCTACAGTACTACAGAATAAAAGCTGCGTGCAAAAAGAAATGGCCGTCCTTCCCTGCGGTCCCACGGGTTCATGAATTTCTAACAACAGTACTATCCCCGGAGGGATTCACCGGTTCGATATTGAGCTTGTACAAAGCGGCCTAGGAACACACCCCAACCGGGAATGCTATGAAAAGTAAATGGGAACGGGACCTGCACATCGACATAGAAGACGCCCAATGGTCTAGATACTGCTGTTACACTAGGGAGATATCCATCAACTCAAACTTCAGGTTAATTCAATTTAAAATTCTAAACCACTTACATATAACTCCCAAACGGATCTCCAAGTAGGATCCAGCAGCCCTTATTGCCTGCCCCAAATTTGACAATAACAATGGAGACTCCATACACATTTACTGGGAATGTCCCCCAATAAAATCCTTCAGGCAAGCTATAGCTGAAAAAATAAGCGACATCACAGGATAACAAATCCCAGCTCTCCCACAAAAATATCTCCTGGGCGACATTGGAAAGGCATCCGCAAAAATCCGGAGATTAGTGGCAGTGGCGAAAAGAAACATATTACAAATATGGAAGTCAAAGGCCGCCCCTACAGTAGAGTTATGGCTATGAGACCTACTATATGTGCAGGACACGGAGTGATACGTGAACAGTGTTAACCCACCAGTAGACCGAAAGACATCTGGGCACCACTGTGATCTTACCTTAGAAACAACCAAGATGAGGTATCGAAGACTCCCCATAAGCTGGCCTAGTGATTGTAACAAGAACCAGAAGCCAACGCCCCTTAAACAGAACTAAAATAAATAAGGGGGACACAGCATAACTGGAAAAATTGACCTAAATCATATAGTAGAATCAATGTAATGTCATGATACCAATGGGTCTATGCTGGTGTACTCGGGCATTGAATGTTTTTGATTTGAAATGTGCTGTACTCAACAGCGAAAAATAAAGGTTTTAAAAATGTTTTAAAAAATAAATGTTTTTTATGAAATGCATTGAGCGGGCTTGTGTGACGTCTGTTGATGTCCGTTTTAACTCCCTGTTTTAGACAATTGATAATAAAACAGTCGGGAGAGACTTTTGCCAACTTCCTGAGTCAGTCTTATTATTTTGTGTGAGGGTTATTCTGCATCCCTCCATCGGATGATGTATTACCTTATTGAAAGAATTGTAAGGGTTCACCTGGTAGCATGATGACTGGTTGGAAATAAGATCTGTCAACCTGCATACTCCAGAGTTTTGGATGATTGGACATATAGAATTCCTGCAAGAAAAATAAAGATGGTGGGAGGGTCCCTCTTAGACAAAATCCCTACCTGGTTTCCACAGGTGCTTTGCAGACATAAGGCGGAAGTGGCCAATTAGAGGAGGAGTCGATACCGAAGGCCTCCAGCTAAACAAGAAAATGGTGAGTAGATTGATGGGAATGGCAAACTAAGGGAACAGGGCTTTGGTAATTGATAAGTATCGAGAGCAACGAAAGTAACAGGAGTAACGAGAGATATTGCATAAAGAGAAAGAGAGATATAACGCCCAGGAGTCCTAACCCAAGAGTTTTGTATAAGAGATTATTATACATTTCAGTTGAAGTAAACTAGACTACATACAGGACAGGTCCGTATAAGATAACAATCTAAACTCTGTAATCAAAATATTGATTATGGGCAGAGAAGAGTGAGGGTGATCACTGCTGTTTAAATGTGAAGAGTCAACTAGTTTGTCTGTCTGTCTGTCTGTCTATATGTCTGTATTTGGATTACGGTGTCGAGGAGTGACACCAAAAGTTGTGTTAGAATTGGAAGCAAAGTTAATAAGTTATACTGTCTATCTAGGACAACTGTTGGTACCAACCTAGAGGTAGATTGAGATCATTGGTAAAATAGAGGTTTTGTGCGTTGATTGTTGGAGCATGCTCAAATGTATTGTTTTTGTGAAGGTATTTTAGAAAGTCTGGTAAGTATTGACAGTCAATTGAGACTTGTCACAATGGGAGATATTACCCCTTTGATGCACTTATGTAACACATTATCGAAGCATATGCCCAAGCTCAAACAGCATAGTGCGGAATCGGTTAAAGGCACGCAGATAAGATGTTCATGTCATGGCCACGAGGGCAATCACTGTCAAAAGTGTTATTGCAGCACTTGACCAAATACTTGAGCCCTGCATACACGGGGAAGAAATTAAAGAAAAGGTTAGCAATTTTAGAGCTCTTGAAAATGTAATAGGAAGAGAGGGAGGGTCCTCCACCTGAGGAGTGGATGCTTAATCAATGTAAGGAGGAAGGTGCCGAGCCTTCTGCTCTACTTGCCTCACCTGGAGTAAAAGGCATTCATTCTGAAGACAAAGGGTTGTACACAGTAAGGGAACTAAAAGCGGCGATGGGGTATAGTAATCCGATGTACGAACTGCCTGCTTATAGCAGTGACGCTAGACCGGAGGAGAGCAAGAGAAAAGAAGAGATCTTTAAAGATCACAAATGACAAAGAGGAGAAGAAGGCGCAATCAAATATATCGACAGAGCTAGAACGAGAAATTGAGAGATGGAAATGAGAAAAGGATAAAGCTGCCGAGGTAATGCTCGTAAAGGACAAATGGATGGGAGGGCAGATATTACTCAAGCTAGTTGGAAAAAGCATTAAGGAAGTTAGGCAAAAGGAAGATAAGGATGAACAAGATAGATAAAACAGGAAAAGAGAAAAGAGACTAAAGGAAGACAAATACAATAGAAGGAGCAGACAGAGACGAGAACAGATGAATCGGGAAGAACAACAACAAAAAGAAGAAAAGGAAGAGTCGCAAAGAAAATATGAGAACAACAGAGAGCAATGGAAGAATGGAACAGACAAGAAAGGAAGAGGAAAGAGGAGGAAGCACAGAAACTAAGAGACAAAAAGAGTACAATGATGAAAGGAAGAGGAAGAAAGGAGAGCAGGGGTAAGGAAAGAAGAGATAAGACAAGAAGAGGAGTGAGTTAGATGGAAAGCCAAGAAAGCGAAGAGAAGCAGACCAAGAATTAGAATGTAAAAGGACAGAGTGGGAGCATGATATTAACGTAATTCAAAAGGAATTGATGGAACCGAGTCCAGCAATACACTGGGGCATTATAGAACAGTTTCTTTTGTTGAAGGGAGCAACATCAGGGGCATCTAGAGTAGCCTTAGACAAAGAGAATTTTGTATATAGGAAGCATGGGAGGTAGGATCGATATGGCCTATCAAGAGTTAATAGAACAATGCAAATCAGGAAGCCGAGGAAAGAGAGATCAATCCCTAGCATTTCAGTTACAAGGTGATGGGGGAAATTGATTCAGTCTCGAGCATAGAGCCCTGTCCTTAAGTGGCCTGACCTTAGACAAGGGTGAAGGGGACGAAAGTCACACTAGTTTGGGACAAGACATGTCAGATGAAGAGAGAGAATCCTTCCAAGGGAAGAGGTAGGCGGTGCATGTGCCCCCGAGGAAAGCCTACAGACAGACAAGGAAGTGAGATGGTCTGACTTAGTGCAACCTAGGGATCGGACGCCAGATCCCATAGCATATCCACAGTGTTCCAAAGGATGATCATATAGCGAGAAGGGTGAATTGCTGCCATATGTGAGCAGGCGAAGATCATTACCAGGAAGGAGAAGGTCAGGAACCATCATCCCCAGTAAGGATAGGCAGACAATGGGAGCTGATTGTGGGTTAGAGTTTACGCAGTTTCCCTTATTGGGAAAAGGGGGGGGGGCAAGACCACAGTATATTCCATGGCCACAGATGGATAGGGATAATTTAAGATGTTAACTCCCGAGTTTAACTGTGGGTGCAGGAAAATTGATTTATTAAATAGAAATAATGAATGGAGGGAATACCTTAGCAATGGGGGACATTAAGGGTTTTGTAGCAGCCATCTTGGACAACGAGCTGATGACATTTGGAAGAGAGCAGGCTATTCAAGTGTGACGGCACAGAACATGGCACACAATGGAGCACCGTTTAATAATTGCAGAGCAGTGTTTGGCAGGCTCTCAGAGTACAGTATCCTGACACATCCAACTTGGGTGCAATCATAACACGTACGATGAAGGAAGATGAAGATCCTCTTGCTTACATTCAGGACATTCAAGAGTGCTGGACTAGTGAAACGCTTGAGCCATGGGGAAAAACAGTGGCAGTATTTTACTACATATTATGTCAAGGTTAGCCGGAGCAGGTACAGAGGCAACTCACGAACAAGTTGGAATGGAAGCAAAGCCATGGGCTGTAATCCAGTTGACTATAGTGCATATTGTTGCTGGAGAAAACCAAGAAGAAAGACGAAGTTAGCAAACCTGAGGAAGCCAAGTTAGTTCAGAGGAAATTGCCAAAGTATGCCATAGAAGGGGCGGTATTGACAAGAGGAAAAGGATTGGGAATGCAGCAAGCTGTGGGTACATGGCAGGCAAATAATCAGCACCAGATGGACCATGGAGGGAATGGGTTTATACCACATGGTAGAGGCATTGGCTACAGAGGCAGGGGTGGATTCCAACACAACCAAGGTGGGTTTCATAATGCACAGAATGAGAATCAGAATGTGCATAGACGGTTTAACCAAGGGGGACTAGTTAGAAGGGCTCCTCCTATATGTTGGACTTGTGGGATGACAGGACACATTGCACGCACATGCAGGAGTCAAGGGTATGTACAGAATGGGCAATTCTCAAGAGGGTGGACAGCTTATCCTCCATCATATAGCGCACAGGCTAGGGAAGGGTTTGCCCAAGATCAGACAATGTATCAGACACAAGCGCCGTGAATGCAACAGGCACAGCAACCAGAGCATCCCCCATATAGATATACCAAACTACAAACACAGGACAATTATTGACACCTAGAATAGGGGGTGTCACTGTGTTGGCAGGAAATCCTTTGATGGGTACAGGGCTATGCATGGATCCACAATAGGATAGCTCACAGAGCAACTTGATGTGTTCAATACTTTATGTGACACCTGACCCCCTAGAGGAACCAAGGGTCGGTGTGACAATAGGAGGCATATTTTATTCTTTTTTAGTAGACACTGGAGCTACACACTCATGTATACGAGAAGGAAAATGGCCAATGTCGGGAATTGCCATGAATGTTCAAGAGTTCTGTGGAGCTACAAGTCAAATTCCTTTTACTGATAAATGACCAGTTTCTATAGGAGAGTGTGACATGTCTGTTGTATTATTGTATTCACAGCAGACCCTTAATGACAAAACTTAACATGATTTAATTTACTGATGAAGGGATAGTTTGTTCTACTCCTGACATACACTATTTAAATGTGGGTGAAATCATATTGGCATTCACAGGGCAAGTGGCTCTGCAAGGCGTCTTATTAGAACCAAAGGTTTTTCTTTATGGAGTGAGCATTCTATTGACATGGCTACCTGGCGTAGTGACAAGAACTATGAGAATACCTGATGAGTTCTTGTTCAGACCACAGATTCCCATGGATGAAGAGGGGGGATAGACCATCCCTATAGAATTAGATGCAGCCAAAGTTCAGGGGGAAATGGCGGAGGTTGAGGAACAGATGACAAAGTTAGACCATGGCGATCAGTGATTGATATTCAAGAAGGGTTCAGGTTGACTGATGTCGCTGACAATGTCATGTTTAGGGATGACCCAAAAAATGATGAAGTAGTGTTATTTATTAGCATTACATATTGGATCAGAATAGTGAAAAGGGAGATCCCTCAGCCAATGGTGGTAGTGCGGCAGGGACCAGCATTTTTTGACGAAGACTTGATAAAAGTGCCAAATACTTTATGAACTACAGGCCCTTATGATGTAGGCCTATTAAATGGAATAGAGGCGGTCAAGGTAAAACTAAAACCACAAGCAATTTTACCTCAAGCAAGACAGTACCCAATGTCACGAGAGGTGGATGATGGTATTTTTAAGACTATCCTAGCACTGATGGAACAAGGTATTCTGGTACCATCAGAATCATTGTGCAATACAGCAGTGTATCTGATCAAAAAATCAAAGGGAGGGTTGTGGAGATTCATACAAGATATGAGACCGATTAACCAGATTGTAGAAGCAGAGTTTCCTGTAGTTCCTAACCCGGCGACAATACTATGCAGTATACCGGTAGAAGCTCAACATTTCATGGTGAATGATATGAAAAATGCGTTTTTCTCAATACCGTTCCACAAGGACTCAACAGACTTGACTTAATTTACGTTTCACCAGACTCGTCTGAAACATACTAGGTTACCACAAGGCTACTGTGAGTCCCCATTGATATTTAATAGAGTCTTACAGATGGACTTAGGCAATACTGATTTGAAGAGTGCTGTGATACAGTACATAGATTAAATTTTAATCTGTAGCACAACAGAAGATGAGTGCAGACAGGACTCGATTCAGTTGATGACTATCCTAGCAGACAGGGATACAAGGAGGACAAAGAGAACTTACAGTATTGTCAAGAAGAGGTGTTATACATAGGACAGATGAGGGAAAGAAAGTGACACCTGAAAGAGCTGAGGCAATTATGAAAACTTCAAAACTGCACACGGTAAAGCAGATGCAACAGTTTTTGGGTCTATGCAACTATGTAAGAGCCTAGGTTTCTGACTATAGTTTGTACATAAGACCCCTTTTGCAGGCTTTAAAGAAAGCACAGGTGAATAAGGTTGCAATAGAATGGACTGAGCAAATGTAGTAAGGGTTTGAAAAATTGAAGAAAGCAATGTGTACAGCTTCTGTTTTAGGTATTCCCAAACATGCTGAGGAGTTTTTCTTATTCTCCCACACAAATGGGACAGTTATGACTGCAGTGCTTACATAGAGAACTATATTGGGGTACAAGCCCCTTGCGTATTATAGTTGGATTTTAGACCCAGTTACGAAGGGACATTTTCCTTGTGAACAGTCATTGGCAGCCTCCACATTCTCAATTGAGAAATCCACAAGCATTGTAATGGGCTGCTCCATGACTGTCTTTGTAGAGCATGCTTTGTCTCACATTTTAGAAAAACCCAAAGGCACATTGACATCTCAGAGAGCTTCTGCTTACAAAGTGATAATTTCAAACCCAACGATCAAAATTGTCAGGTGTAAAATAGTGAATACTGCCACATTTGTAGTTGAGCCAGTGATTGAGGGCGAGCATGTGCATGATTGCCCAAATTATGAAGAGGTTTATGATGATATACCGCACATGAAAGAAAACGTGTTGTCAGCAGGGGAGATTCTGTTTATTGATGGTTCTTCCAAAATTATTCAAACAAGTAGAGAATGGCATTCTAGCACAGCTGTAATAAGGCATAATGCAAATGACACGTTTGAGGTTGTAGCAAGTGCAAGAATGCTGTCTCACTTTTTGGAGAAAGCGGCAGAATTGGTAGCACTCATTGTAGTGCTCGAGAATCAAGAAGGGCAGGAAGTGACGGTGTACAGTGACTCCGCCTACATGGCATCAACTTTACATGCAGGGGTAGTGCATTGGAAATGGAGGGGCTACCTCGATGCGAAAGGCACGCCAGTGCACGATGCATCCTTATTGGACAGTATTTTTAAGGCACTACAACTCCCATTAGTAATAGCAGTCATTAAATGCACTGCTCATATTAAGTACACAGATTATATCTCTTGCCTGAACAAAGACGCAGACGCATAAGCAAAAAGGGTTGCATATTCACCAGATAGCTAATGTTTTGATACTCTATATGTTAAAGAGAAGGTAGTCACAATTATGGTAGTGACAGAAGGGTTTAATCATTTACCAAGAACTCAATTAATGGAGATTCAAGGAAGTGCAACAAATTTTGGAAATGAGGGGGTTGTTCTTTATCCCCAACTGAAGCATTATGGTGACAGGAAAGCACTGGAAATCCAGTGATGCCATTAGCCTTGTTAAGGGTAGCACTTGAACAGCTGCATTACCCTGCAGATGTAACCATGGAGAGTCTTGCTGCAACAATTGCAGAAGTCTGGTTTGTTCCAAACCTTTTAGAACATGTTACATTTTATGTAGTAAATTGCATCGTATGTTAAATGTTTACTGCTGGGCATACACTGCGAATTATTAGAGGAGTGATTCCTCGACCAAATGGTCCTTTTCAGCATTTACATATTGAATATGTTGATATGCTGCAAGTGTGTAGTGGATACAGGTACCTGATAGTTGTGGTGTGTCCCTTCTCCCGGTGAGTTGAAGCAGTTCCATGTACATACCCTGAAGCCACTTGCGCAGAAAAGTTTTTAGTACAAGAAGTCTTTCCAAGATGGGGCGTGTGTGAGGTGCTGAGATCCGATAATTGGCCACATTTTGTCAAATAAGTATTTGAACAGATAATTCTGTTATTCAATTTTAAACACAAGTTTTCTTCTGCTTATCACCCGCAAGCGAATTGAATGTATGAGAGACTCAATTGCATCCTTAAAGAGAGAATTGAAAAGCTTAAGTTAACTTTAAGGAAGGGATGGCTATATTGCCTGTCCTTAGTTTTATATGCCCTAAGGAATCAGCGTGGCTCGGACCACCACCTCACACCCCATGAATTAGTGATAGAACACCGAATGAGAATGTCTTTAACTCATCTATCGAGTAGTAGAAGTGATGCCCAGAATACAGCAGAAATGTTAGGAAATGAGCTACGTGTGTAATTGGCATGTATGACCTCAAGTATCTCTGTCATTTCAGATCAACTCAAGCGCCAGGAGGGTTGGTCTCAGAACACAGATTTAAACCATTCAGCAACCTGACTGATTGAACTTTTATCAACACCAAAGTTGTTTGTTGGTGACACTATTTTAATAAGAAACTTCACTAGGAAGTGGCACGAGCCACGTTTTAACGGCCCTTGTATTGGAGAGAATGTTACTCCATCAGCAGTAAATGTCCAAGGCAGACAAGCGTGGATTAATCTAAGCGACATCAAGCTACATAAAAGCGAGACTGCAGTACCCCTAACGATCGATCCAGAAGCAAGACAAGAAGAAGAATGTCAGCTTGTGCAGAATCGATCAATGACAAAGAAGAACGATAAAGTTACTGACTAATAAATGCGGATTTGCATTTGGACTGCGACTCACTGTGGACACTCTTTATAGATATTATAGCAGTAGTGCGGATCTTTGCCAAGAGTCATAGGAATCTTTGAAAATGAACACGATTATGCCTAAACGACAGCACTTGGCTAAGAATTGGAAACATGAGCAGTACCCGGATTAGATTTTCACTGAATATTTGTTTGGCTGAAGGTAATGGTCGAGAATGTGATGGGCATAGACCCGTATTTGCTGTTTTTGTATTAATTCTTCGAGCTTATCCTGCCTTGTCAGAACAGATGTACTTTTATACATGATCCTAAGAATGGCCCTGTAATCAGAAGGTTGCTTGTAGCAATAGTCGAGCAATTCTTATAGTTACCAAATACATTACAGTTACCAGAGTAAACTGATTTTCCTTCCTTAAATTGCAGTAAATATGATGAATGTTGAAGCTGGTATGATTTCAGAGAATGAGCAAGCCCTAGCGATTTCAAGAGATACCAGAGTGGCATATGTGGTGGGGATTAAAATGTTGGTTTGCGATATACACATGCACAGTTTTGCTTTGTTTCCCTTTGGTTCTCCCCACTCCAGGAACTGATGTTGATTTATCCATTAACACAGAGTCAAAACCCCTTGTGTTGTCTCCCCACATTAGAGCTGCTTTAGAGTTGTTTCCATGGGCTGCTAACATTTTGAGAAGGAGACACAGGAGAAGGGTAGAGGAAACCAATGGTGGAATGACACTAATCTAGATAGTACAGCACACTTGGGTAATAACATGTGGTATCAGCACAAGAAAAAGGTGGGAGAAAGACTTCTAAGCAGAGTTGTTATGTTTGTGCTCTCGTTCCTTATGCCATGGGGTCTTCCAAATTATTCATAACCACAGAAGAACCAGTGCAAAAAGCTCATTGCCTAACGCATCTCACAATTTGCCAGACAAGAGGACTGCTCAATGGGAAAACAGCAACCACGGTATGGATAAATAAAGAGACATCTCAAAGAGAAGATAATTATGTGCACGATCTAAAGACAAGAGGGAAACCAGAAACAAGGCATCCGATAATCAGATATGAGCAGCCTGAAATTGGCAGAGTAGGAATCAGGATGAAATAACACATGATGCTAAATTGCCAAGGCAAGACTTAAGAAGAGATACATAGATAAAGGAGGACCATTACAGATACTAACTTTAAAAAGTGCATCCTTGTGTTTCAGAAATAATGGTACAAGGAAGGTTGGAGAGAATCACCAGTGTGGTTGAATTTTTGATGTGCCAGGCATGAAATATTGAACAGTAGTCTATATGGACCACTATTGGGCTTGTGGGTCCAGAGCCTACATGAAGCTGCCCAAAGACTGGGGAGGGATCTGTTCCCTAGTGCTTATCCATGTTCCATCATTACTGTTTCCAAAGAGTGACTTGAAAATTTGACAGTTTCCAAAAGCAGATGCCCACTTTAGGAGGAGAAGATCACTCACATTCCTCAACGGGACAATGAGGGAAAATTATTTCTCAGCTAAATCGATAGAAGATTTTGATGCTATTCCATGTGAGCACAGATTGTTTAGCCAGACTTCAGCGATTTTCACAACTATCTTTATGCCTGGGATCCAGACGATGGAAAATGCAAAGTGGTTGCAAATCACTCGCTGGGAACTCCTACAGACGAGCAACACCACCATAAAGGGATTCAATGCGATAAAGGAAGAATTAACAACCACAAGACTAAAGACCCTCCGAAACAGATATTTCCTTGATATGATCACAGCAATGGATGGAGGAGTTTGCCCCAAAATCGGCCATCCTGTTGCAAGTTCATACCTTCTCACGATGACGAGAATGGGACCTTGACAGAGGCGATAACGTTGCTGATGAATCTGCACAATCAGATGGAAGATGAGACAGAAGACATTGCAGATGACAGTTGGTTTGCATCCATTTTCTCATGGGTACCACCATGGAAGGCGAACATTTTCAAGCTTCTTGGGGCAATACTGGTGATGACGATGTTTGGATTCTGTGTTATTAGGATAATAATGACACAGTGCAAGAAGACAGCAAAGGCGGCAGTAGGGATTAAGATCATGATTGATGTTGAGTCAGTGTTTGGACCCAAGGAATTGACACATGAAGAGATCAGGAAATATATAAAGGCCAGCATCTTAGCACCTGGGTGAACAAAGTGCCTACATCCAAGAAACCACAAAAAGTATATGGGACGATGGGTCTATTGTAATCCAAATGGCCAGTGCAGCTACATGACCTGGAGCGTTGATGAACATGAGAGGATGTCTGGACATAAAAATCAATTAAGATGTGGTTGATGAATCAACCAGAGGCAGGGAGTGTAGAGGAGCAGCCAAATGCCTCTGCAGGAAGTCCTGCCTCCATTCTTCCTATATGCTGGAAACCAGAAGTCACAACATGTACGACACCAGTGATTGTGTCAATTCCATGCAGAGCCTTTGAGAAAAGGCATCCATCAAGAAGGCCCTATATGATGTACCCCCGTAGAGATGCAATCTCTTGGAGGAGAGTCCCAAATGAATATGAAGATGAGAGAAAGAGAGACTGGTGAGGTCACAGCAGATGAGTGTGACACACTGAGAAGAGAGGTCGAAGAAGAAGATGTATAGACCGTATGGACTCTGATGACGAAGTAAAGAATCATGAAGACTATCAAATGCAGAATAAAGATTGCACAAGTAAAGAACACTGCAGAAAATGCACGCTGTTTTATAACTGTGCAGATGCTGCAACACATGTAGGCTAAGTAATCATAAGGCTTGCTATACGAAATGAATAGACTGCAAACGGTGCCGCCATTATGTAGAATTCTGGACATTCAAGGTCACAATTTAGTAAGTTCAACCGCATGGAGAAAGAAGGATTAGTGGCTATATGTGTGTTGCAGCAGGAAGTTAGCTGAAGATCGAAGAAAGACCGAGAAGTGCTGTTTGGCCTTATGTTAAAGGCTGAAGCAGCCAAGAACAGGTTATCTCTAATTGTGAGTATTTGAACCAAGGTACAGAGAAAGAGCACCACGGTTGCCAAGTTTCTTAATTTAAGACAATTAAATGCTATAAAATAGGCTGATTCACGGTCTTGTGTCACGTGAGCTGTGGATGAAAATCAAAGGTAGGCATACAGCACCAGACTGAAGATAGCGTGTGCTCACACTCCCATATATTCCCAGGAGCAAGAGGCAACTACAAGGCTGAGTTCAAAGACAATCTGAATGGCAGATGGCATGAGAGATGAGAGATAGGAGGTGTTAAGACTGATTTCCTATACTCTGGCCTGGTGGACAGATGTATAGAAGGCCAACCTATATTGTGACAGGGGCAACTCTGGGAAGCTATAGCCAAACCAGTTTAAGGTACCAGTGACAGGCGGTCTAGGCTAAGATCTTCAGAGGGGTGAGATTGTAAAGGGTCCAGAATGAGGTCACACAATGGGAGTCACAAGTTACCCTTATACGGGATGTATAAAAATACAGTTATTTAATTATGGCTAAATACACTATAAGAGAAATGAACACAAGCATGTAGACTTATCAACCAATACCATCAAACTAAAATACATATATACAATCACAGGTTCAGGTGCATAATACAAATCAGAATACTCCTGCAAGGGAATGAATAGGCAAGTATTACACACGAAAAGGTCCACAGATAATTAACCCCTAACTAATATTGTCAAACCCTAAATTGCCTGGGGCCTTGCACCCTATTGTTCAGGATACAAAGATACAGCACTCAGGAGGCAGGAGAAAATGTAGGTAAGGTCTCTACGGTCCAGTGATGGATTCTTAGAGCCAGG
Organism: Ambystoma mexicanum; assembly: GCF_040938575.1. Taxonomy (NCBI): domain Eukaryota; kingdom Metazoa; phylum Chordata; class Amphibia; order Caudata; family Ambystomatidae; genus Ambystoma; species Ambystoma mexicanum. Next base: position 1,041,301,751 of record NC_090932.1, read on the forward strand.
GTTCAAGATATAGAGAGTCCAAAATTCCTCCCAACAATTAGAAGTCTTGCCAAGGCAAGTATTGGCAAAGCCAATAGGTTTAAGATAAAGAGTATTATAAGTCCATTGACTTACAATGGGAGTGTAGGGGTATGTTAAACGCTCAATATCTTACACCCTTCACCTCGAATCTTCCCAAGACTTTCCAGAACAAAGGAAGGGTGTCCTGGCTTGCTTTTCCCACCGAATTCCGTGGTCCAATATTTTCACGGGTTGCAAGTTCGAGTGATTCTCCGGTTAGGATCTTTTGCTGGTGCAAGGACTGTTGATGAAGAAATGCAGAAACAAATGATGCAGCATCCTTCTCGGGACTGGAGGCGGGTCAGAAAGCAGGTTTCAGACCGTGCAAGCCGCGCACAGCAATGCAGCAGGACTCAGTAGCTGCGGTCAGACTTTCTCGGGTCCCCTTGGAGCTAGGGTGCCGAAATTTCACAGAGGGTGTCGTTTCAGTGGCTGAGGATGTACCAAGTTTCAGGCGGAAACTCGGAATGGCAACGAAGATAACTTGGTAGCCCAAAAACAAAGCTGGTCAGCCACAGGACGATTCCCAGGCACTTCCGAAGGCGGTTTTTGTGTTGGGCACCAAGTAGGCTTCGGGAATGGATGGTCCCTCCAATCCAGGGGTCGTAGCACCTTTGCAGGCCTATTGGAGATCAAGAGACAGACAGGGCTCCACCAGGACTGCAGCAGAAGTTTGTTGCCAGGCCTCCTTCAGACAGGTTACAGGTTTCTTTGTGGGTCTTCTCAGCTGGACAGATTCTTGGCTCCTTCAGGTTCTTCCAGGATCACTGAGAATTTCATGCAGGGGCCCTCTTCTTATCCTAAAAGCTAGGTAGGAGTCGAAACTATCACTAGCCAATGGCAGAACTAGCCCACACACCCCACAGGGGTCGAATCAGGTCCACCCGCGGGAACACTTATGCATACCACTCAGACACACAGAAACCAGGATGTGTATTGGGGTCAGACTGACCCAGCCCACATCCTGCCTGCAAACACACAAAGCCCTCCAGTAGCCTGCCAAAAGCTCCTGCTTTCCCGGGCACTGGAAGTCCTTATAAGGATCTTTCTGGCCTCTGAGGCCAGGAAGAAGGCTAAACAACAAGATGCCAAAAGAATGGACGAAAAACCTCGTGGCATGGCCATGTTTGGCCAGTAACCACAGTAAGTAGCCCAACGCGGCAAACACGGTTAAGCTAAAACGAAATTCCCCAAAAAGTGGGGGAAAGTCACTGCTGCCACCAGCCCATCTTCTAAGCACCTCAGAATAACCAAAAAGACTTTTTTGAGTGTTAGTCTAGGGCAAAACAAAAATGAACCCCATTGCACTGCAGTGTAAGCTGCTGTGTGCAATGATAAAAAGTTACCACATGTGATTCAAAAGTAATCACAAGTAGCAACATAGTCACAGGACTAAGGGAAACACTGTTTCCTAGTACTGATAGCCTTAAGGACATATCAGTTTCCCAATAACATGTGATCAAAGGCCAGTACAGTGAAGCTTCAGGCTTTACTGTGCTGCAAAAAGTACAGGTCAGATTGAAAAATAAAAGCAAAAAGTTTAGGGGTTCCATAAAGATGGAAGGAAAGGTGCAATAAAGAGAATCTTTCCAAACAGGCGGCCAAATAGGTGGGGAGATACGGTCAAGTCCACCCACTGACACCTAGGGTACCAGCTTACGTGCTGTTAGTGAGTCGAATGTTGCAGAAGGGTACAAGCGTGCCAATCAATTATAAGAGGCCATATGACGAAGGGCCTTATAGTTTGAGAGCAAATGGTATACTGTGTATCTTATAACTATTGAGGATGATTTGCACTAAGGGTGGGCAGAAGTTGTCCACTTGACTATAGAGCGCCAATCACAACCTGATCCCTTACAGAAAGTATACTTAGATGTTCCCTTTAAGACAATCATAATTCACCGTAGGTTTTTCTTAGTTTGCCACGTAGTATAATGTCACATATGACGAATTTTCATTATGTAAGAAATATTTTGTATGAAATGCATTGAGCAAGCTTGTGCTTCGTCTGGTGATGTCCATTGTAACTCTCTGTTCTAGACAATTGATAATAAAACAGTCAGGAGAGAATTTTGCCAACTTCCTGATTCAATCTTATTATTTGGTGCAAGAGTTATTCTGCATCCGCTCCATCATATGACGTGTTACCTGATTAAAAGGACCGTAAGGGTTCAGTTTGTACTATAAAAGAAAACAATAATTTAATATTTCAATAAGCTCTGTATAAATTGCATTATTTGTTTACATTCAATAACATATTCTTAACCATTAGAGATTACCTCATTACTCATTTCTTCGTTAGGAAAGTATTCTTCAACCCACTCATGTGTGTTTGCCATTTCTGTGTTGGGTGTCCTGACCCACGTTTGAGCTATCATGCTGCAACATTTGGTGCTGTGGGCTTAGAAAATCCAAGATGGCCAAAAAGCCCACATGTACGCCAGAATAGGAAAACTGTGCAGTACTGGCATGGAAAACATCATGATGTCCAGAACTTCCCAGAAAATGCACAGGGAAATGCATGTAGAATAGGCTGCCACCCATTTTTGCCTAGGTTGTGGGCACAGGAGGGCACTGCCTAAAACCATCATTGGGCTACCCACACAGTAGCCTGAAACCATTGGGAATGGCAATGCTGATTGGCAAAAGCAACCTAGAACTGTGGGGAATTAATTTTCTTAAATTCCAAAAATGGTTGCATTACCAGTACTCACCACTATCAGAAAGCCGGCGTTTTAAAACCACCAGACTTTGAACAAACTGAACAAATGAAACAAAACCAGACCAAGGAAAGACTTGCTAAGAGGTGGATACAATGTAAAACTATACTCTGAAATGACTTTAAGGAGGTAATTATTTAATGTGTATGTAAAAATCGTAATAGACTTAAACTGGGCGACAAAAAGTGACATTTAGCTGAAACCTGGCTTAATGAAACTGAATTCTGCCTGACATCTACCCCCACAGGAGTTAAAACCTGCTCAGCCACTCTTCCCCTTGCCAAAAGGAGTTGTCACCTCTCTGATTAGATTAGGGGTGGAGCAGCTACAGGGAGTTGAAGAAAGGCCTGTCCTGGGCCCAGGCAGATGGTTTATTGGGGGGATCGTAAATGGCTTCCTTTTGAACAAAGCCCTTCCTTGACTCAGGCAGAAGTTATATTGGGGGCGTCGTAAAAGTGGCTTCTTCTTGGCAGAAACGGGGAGGGGCAGCCCCTCTGAGGACAGGCTGACCTTAAAGAAAGTGGATAGACTGGTTTCTCCACCATGTGACCTGGGAAGACACACCCCAGTTGGCCAGAATATGATTTTAAGAAAGATGTATAACTCATGGTGCGGACTTGTCAAAATTATCTAAATGATACCATAATTCTTGTGATTTTTCTGCCCACATTTTAAGAGGTTTTAGGACCTGGTGGTATGATCTGTGGGGTTGCTAGCGGAAAATAGGGTTTCACTCCAAATGTCTGCATGTTAAAAATCTAACACTTCATCAATTAATATCCACACTCCTTGCGCACGTGTGTGTAAATTTGGGTAAATGTACGATATTGCAAAACCAGTTAAAAAGTGCAAAATGTTGCCATTTCTGAATGCAAGCCCCCAGGAAGAGCAGAGTTTGAACAGAGTATACCTCATGTGATATATGATGGGCGCATGTAATTTTAAACAACTGTATATCTGTGCAATATGTATTTGAATCAAATATAGATTTGTGGGCAAACTGACCAGGGGAGGATCCTCTGACCCATAAAACCTACAGCATCACTCTGACTCACATTTCCTTCCCCCAATCATGGGAGAGGGGAGAATTGGGCCAATGACAAGTAGAAAGGGGCAGGCTTAGCTAGGCCCAGCACACACCCACTTTCAAAACACATAAAAAGAGACTGCTGGGACAGGTAGAGACATTCAATTCCATTTGCTGTGGAGCATGCTGACCGACGACTTCACATCCAGAGATCCTACACTTAGACTTCCAAGCTAAACAGAGACTACAGAACTTTGAACCAAGAAGGCCCACTGCAAGCAAAAGTATTTGTCAGCAGGCCCAAAAATCATTTGCAGTCTATTCACAGCCGAGCGGAGCTGTTGATTCTGGCCTGAAACCCTGCGCCAGAAAGATCCAGAAGCAGAGCTGTACCCAGAGAAAGCAGAGCAGTTTCCAGAACCAGAGGCCAGAGATCCAGAGTGACCCAGACCGCTGTGAGCAGAACCAGCGAGCTGACCCAGACCACTGTGAAGTGCCGAGACCAGAACCGGAGTCCAGTCCAAAACCTGACCAGATCCGTGGCGAGGCCTATTTCAAAAATATATTGTGAGTACCTAGCAGAACTGTGCAGAACCAATCTCTTAGTTAAAATAATCTAATCCAAACTATTTTAATCTAACCAGAACTGCCTCCTAACTGTCACCTGTCATTTGTAAAGTTGCATCACTGTCATTTGTCAATTCTGCAGCTGCAAAGCTGTCACCTGTCATTTTGAGTTTACGTTAAATCTGAAAAACTACCTTTATTTAATCGTCCGTATCTCTGGAACCGTTTGGGCTAGCTTGGTTTAACTTTCCTTTGAAAGCTTAGAATCTCAGCTTTTCAACATGCTTAGAACCGACTTGCTACTCCTTATACTTTTGCCGTAATCACGATTCACGCACTCGCGAATTTTGCCGCGATTTGCGATTTGGCGCGATTTCTTTACTTGTAATAAGATAGCTGCTATTGCCTGTGTTTCAAAACTCCTATCTGTTGTATAAGCTGCTGGGGGGAATTGAACTGAATTCTATTTGATTGCAGTCCTAAGAACTGAGTGCTCTCCTCTTCATCTCCTTACATCGCATAAAGGGGGGGGGGATGAATTGTCCAAGAAAGTGATTACATTGTCTTTTGCTGAAATCCTATCAAGTTATTTTCTGTACTGCATTTTCATTCCACATTGCATCTATTTGAAACCATAAAAGTATTGTTTCTATCTTATCCATCCTATACCCGCTCATCATTGATTATAAAGAAGTGTGCTAGTGCCAGACTATCCATTATTTATTACTGCTCAGATTAAGTGTGATATTCAATTATTAATTCATTATAAAAGTGTGAGATATATATATATACTGTTTAATTTTTTTTCAAATAAACCTTTTAAACTTGCAAAACAGATCTACTTCTTGGCTCAGTGGGGTCAGGGGGATTCTAAGAGAGGGGTGTTATACAGGGGTTGTCATCCAGAATATGAACCTGGACATAAATATATATCAATAAGGGTTTTTCATTCAGTATCCCAGGCTAGGCATTGACTTGGCTGTAGTGCTGGATTGAATCTTCTTACATCTGTCAAAATAAAGAATGGTGATATTTGTTTATGAGAAATGCTTACATAATACATTGTAATAATAGAGAAATACATAAAGTGTACGTAATATTTGGTAACAGATTATCTTCTAATGTGCTGTAGCTGTATCTCAGTGCGTATGAAGAGTTGTACTAAACTGACAATATGAGGTGTGAAGTTTTGCTTTGTGTATGGTACATTCCATAATATTGTGTGCTACATGAACAATAAGTTTTCATCACGCTGTATGCTGGGATAGACAGGCAAAATTAGTAACCGCCTTTATGAAAATGCAAAATATATAATGAGGCAGTAAAATAAAAATACATAAGTACATGATGACTGTACACAGTCTGCTGTCCTACATGGATAACATGCTGGTTAAAGTACAACGTTTATATAGCAGCAAAATACAGATATGATCAGCATGGTGGAAGACAGCTAAAATGTAAACCTAAGGCTGCTAGACTGCCATAAAGACAAGTCTGCTAAAGTGTGTAGTGCAAATAGCAGCAGGATAATGCCCTAACAATCCTAGTGAAAAATGTAAATGCAGTTACCAGGACAGAACCAGCTTAGTTTCAAATTGACGAAGGGGCCAGTCTTTTTTGCCTGATAAATGAGACAAAGTTACAAGACCACGTAGAGAAATGGCCCAGTCCTTTCCTTGTTTTGAAGCTAAGCAGGGTCAGTCCCGCTTTGAAGCAAAGCATGCTCAGTCCCAGGATCTACGTGATATCTCTGCGGCAGATTTTTCTGCAACGGAAATGTTTGCATGTGAAATGCACAAATTCAAAATGTTCATACATTTCCCATGCAAACATGCAGGGGTGTCCCCTGCAAACCCCGCTCACTATACTCTGTAGTATAGTGAGCAGGATGTTGCGGGGGACACCCCTGCAGCCCCCATTTTATTTTTGGTTCTGTCAGGATAGTTGCTGGGGACACCCCCCCAACCCCTGTAGCCTTTTTTAAAAAATAAAATGTTCACACCGACCCCACCAAAACACCTAAACACACACCACGAAAAGGTTGAACTTTTGGCAGTTAGAGCTTTTTGTGGTGTGTGCTGCTGCGCGGATGGGCAACCGAATGGTATTTGTAGTCTCCAAGTCAATAATAAAAAAAACAGATGTTTTTACAGCTACAGTGGGTTTCCCATCCATGCAGACCAACCGTGCTTAGCTCTAAAGCAGAAAGGAGTCAGCCCCCTAAGGCTATGCCACCTAAATAATTAGCCCACCTTTCAAGACCACTTTGAGCAACATGGCCTAAGGGGGCTGGATCCGTCTTCACTTTGAAACTAAGCAGGGTGAGTCCAGGTTACTGCATGGATGGAAAACAGTCCACAGTCCTGAATGCCATGTGTTTTCTTAGTTTTAAAGATCTCATACCACAGGGCATCCGCATCATTTTTTTTAAAAATTGTGTTGCTGTCAGTCCTTGAAAGTTTTGCACTCAGAGACAATTTTTTGCCTTTTGCTGAATTGCATTCTGGTATTAGTCTCACAGCCAAGATGGGGGAATAATGCCACAATTGTACATTGGTTGCCTAACATGGTTCTATAAGTATTTATATATGTGTGTGGCACTATGGTATGTGTACTTTTCGAGTTATATTTATAAAAATGAGTACTGTTGAAAGCCACACATCAGGGTGAGGAGGGGAAATGATGGATGGGCTAGATGGTTTGCAATCCTGGACACCAGTGCTGTTATTTTTCCCTAATTGTGGCTGCTTTTCAGGGCACAAGTAAAGGACACAAGTGGGTGGACAGCTTAACTTTTTTTCAGAGGGCGGATGCTACGCCTTGCGTTTTTTTAAGGTTGGCAAGCTTGCTCAAGTATTTGGCTACCAGAATTTTACTCAGGTTCTCATGTTCCCAGTGCAGATGCTTACCCACAAGACCACAAATATGTGTTCTGTATTGGAATTTTGTTTTCCAGGGAATTGTTCATGACAGATTGCTGGTTTTAAAAGGTGAGCACCTTTTATACTGTGCCAGTATATTTATTGGAACATGTTCCCTCTCAGGTTATTATTCTGGTGTTTATTACTTTTTTTTTGAAAGTCCAATGATATTTTGTCCTGCAGCCTTTCTTCTAAAGAGAATGTCAAATTAACTACATTTGTATATTTCATTTTAAAATATATGTTCACTTACTGTGTGTATATTCTTGGGTGCCAGCTTTTGATTGTCGCTATGGAGGTTAAAGTACTAAAGCACATGTTATTCTTGCAGCTGGTCATTTTTGTCCCTTTTTCGTGCTGCTTAAATCTGGTTAGTTGGGGTTGTGCAATGTATCACAACAGTCACAACGAGACCAGTTATAAAACAAGGGGCCTGTAGCACACTACTTAACCAAAGTGTGTGATCCTCAGCAAATAATTTAATTGCACTGCGCATTGCCTAAAACTATTTAGAGTTCCCAAAGCCTGCAATATTTTATACTTAACCAAATCACTGTCAACATCGGTTTGGGATTGATGGAAGTGTTTGAGTGACGGTAGGAAATATTTGGTGATGGGTTTCAAGTGTTTTAAAGTATAGAGTGACCGTTCCCCACTGCCATGGTCAAAGGCCATGGCTAGTGGTCTGGTAGTGTTTTAAAATGGACAGTGGGCAAGGGGTAGGCCGTGGCCACTGGCCATGTACAAAAGAAATTGATGGAATAACAAATCCACTGAAATTCAAGGAAAGAAATATAGTAGTTGCAGGTACGATAAGGTGAGCAATACATTGTAAACAAACCTTGAAATGTAAGGAAAAAACTTTAGTTGCATGGATGTTAAGGTGAGAACTTAATGCAACAAAGCCCCTGAAATTCAGCTAAAGCCACCTTAACTTTGTGCCCCCTGTTGCACAGCCTATGACCACAATGATGACATCACATATCACATCACTGATGATAAAGAATTAGCTAGGCTGTGCGACACTAGTAGGGATTAAAGTTAGACAGTAGAAAGCACAAGTAGTGTGCTACAACTAGTATAGAAGGAAGGAGGGTTACTGCATGCCAAGAGAGGGACTCACTACACTGAGAGGGCAACTGCAATAATAGGCAGGATAGATGTGCCATACATGGGCAGGAAAACCAATGCATGGCAGATGCACAAAGTGAATGTAACATGAGCAGACACGAATAGAGGTCTCTAATATGGATGCGAGAAGTGCAGAAGTACAGCCTTTTTCCTAGCACAGAGGCCATAGCAGGCCTAGGAGTTAGCAGGGGCTCAGACAAGATGCTGAATTCATAAAAACACATTTACTTTAGAAGCTTCAAAGCTGCCCAGACAGTAGTACATAGCATGTGCCATGGTCAGATTCAAGGAAGGGGGTAATAGATGTGCAGAACGCAGGGACGAGATAAACGTACCCAGGATCAGAAGCAGTAGACTCCCAAGGTAATTAAAGTACAATAAGAACACAAAGAGCCATTGATGCCCCGGTGCATAACATCAATATGTCAAAAGACTCCATTGTGGATGGATGAAGAGTGTCTCACGTGGTCAGAATTAGCTCAGTAAATAGGAAGAAATTCATTTTCCAACATGGTATCCTAACATGTGATCAAGACAGGAAGAATACTAGTCATTCAGTATGAGCCAAGTACATGATAAGACACCTGCCAAACTCCTTAGCACACACACACATACATGAGATGATACACAGGGCCAAATACGAAGGAATAGATAGTACTTTTAATTGGAATTAGTGCAGACTATGGACGTATCTCTCACCTACCCTATGTGTCTCTCATATTTTGACGTCTTGTCAAAGTATCCTAGGTTGGGGAGTAAATGACCAACCAACAGAAATCCCTCTTGCCACACCTCCTATAAAGTACAGAGCCACCCAGTCAAGTGTGATTGTAATGGTGTAATAAAAGTAGTATCTGTAATGGGCTGGGCCAGGGGGGAGGGGGGATCAGATATATTTTATCCAATGATGGAACTAAAACTTATATATCATATAGCTTGCGATATTAACCAATCCTAACCACTCTTAAGTTTTCTAACTGATATTGTTGTATGATGTCATTACTTACGTATTTCTAGTTCAAAATCTGCCCACACTCAATGTAATGCTGAGAGCTACTTGTATGCTATCCCCGCCGTTGTTCTATGATTTGAATAAGCTGTGTGTTGTCGTTCATTTTGAGTACTCTATTATTGAGTATTGTTTTTTTTTAGGCTCTTCTGGGTTTGGGCCCATCCCTACATTGATATCCTGAAAGTAACAGTAAGAAATTATTGGCATGGAACAGTTTGCATTTTAAACCTCCTATCGTAATCACCTGTACTTTAATGCAAGATGAATATTCTATATCCATATGGCATAAAACAGTGAATTAATTTATCTGTGAAACAACAATGGCATACTTGTTGGGGGGGGGTTGTGGGGGTTGTCATATGCCGTATTTCTAGAATTGCATAATAATAATAATAATAATAATAATAATAATAATAATAATAATAATAACACTAATAATAATAATAATAATACTATAACTTTTTATGTAGCATATCCTTCTAGAATCTAGATTGTCCCACCTCTAAGCACTGCAATAATATCTGTTTAAATACTGAGGAAGAGAAGTGCACAGGGAATGTAAGTGTATCTCTTCAATCAAAAGCAACACCATATGTGTGACATCACAGATCAGAAGCGCACAAACGTTTCTTTGTAAAACACGCATTTTTCGAATATTACAAACAGAGGCAAATAATAGACCGGCACTGGAGATGACACACTAAGGACTATAAAGCTCAACACCGGTATATTCGTCAGACATTATAGAATACACTCCTGTCCTTCACCTAGAAGACCATGGTAGAGTGAATCATGGAGTGGAACACAAAGGGCCTCATTACGACCCAGGCGGTAAGATACCGCCTGGGCTGTGACTTTACCACCATGGCGTAAACTACGTTTACGCCATGGTGGTTGGCGGACTTACCGCCCCATTCCGACCTTGGCGGGGCGGTAAGTCCCCAATCCCCATTTACCCTTCCCCATTCCCATTTTTGCCCCATAGGACATAATGGGAGTGGGGAAGGCGTTAATTACGCCACCGTAAATTACGGTGGCGTAATTAACTCCATGGTCCCTTAGCGCCATGGATTTTAACACCTGCTAAAAGCAGGTGTTAAAACCTCCATGGCGCTAAGGGACCTCATACTCAGGCGGTAAGGGTCGGCGCTGTTTACGCCGCCGTAAACCCCTTACCGCCTGAGTCGTAATGAGGCCCAAAGTCATCTAATTATAAACTCCCAGGCAGTCCTATAATACAACCAGGAAATGTCAACAGCAGGCGATTGCTTAAGATACTAAGGGCCCGATTGATGGAATATTTGCAAGGTTCAAGGTGAATTTGCACTGCTGAAAAGTGAATTTGAACTGCCGACACAAACCCTGATTCATGGATCCGTGCAAAGTGTATTTTTTCTGTGCAAAGTCCGGGCAAAGTCATTTTGTGCTGCACAAATGACTATCCACTGACTTTGCCCGGAATTTGCACAGCAAAAATACACTTTGCACAGTTCCATTAATCAGGGTTTGTGTTGGCAGTGCAAAGTCACTTTTCAGCAGTGCAAATTCATTTTGAACCGGGCAAATATTCCATGAATCTGCCCCAATTGTACAACCGAAGCATAGTCCAGAGGCTTTGCACAAAGGTACACAACGGCAGATAACACTCTAAAAGGAGAATAAAAGTAAAACCATAGGAGCGAAGACAGAAAAAATTAAATAAAGGTAAAATGGTGGAGGGAAAGTATTATATAGAAGGGTGGTATTGGCTACACAGGGGGCGGGATCCGAGTTCAGAATGGCTCCAAGTTCTTATATTATGCTTTCTGGACCTCGCCGCCACCCTCTGTCCAGAGATCTTTGCTGTCTGGTGGAAAGTAGTCGCAAGAGATGGCCTGAGGGAAAAAAACCGTTCAAGGCTTTGATGTACAGTGCTTTCTTTTTCATCATTCTCTCCCAGGGATTACACAGTTTTTGCACAGTAAACACTTTTCAGGTAATAACTTTTATTGAACAAACCAAAAATATATATTTTAGAGAACGGCTTATCAAATGTTCCCCACCTCGGTCCACAGAAATACGATGCGCAGCAGAGCATCGGGTTTGAGCTTAAAATACAATTACATTGTTTTCGTGGTTTGTAATGTTGACGCTCAGACGCTCAGACTGAATGTGAACGGTGACCTTAATTACTTATATCCTACCTAGTAGCCCTGCAGCAAAGCAACATGCCTTCTGAGGCAGTTATAAATTCCCAGTTGAAGCAAAAAAAGGGAATTCTTCTGTATTCGTATGCCCCAAAGCAGCCATGACCTATCACGCCTTCATTCTGCCATGGTAAATTGGGCGCTTACCTTGATTTGATTAAAACGAAATAGCTCATGTTCAAATAGACTGGCCACCTACCGCTACTCAGAAGAGGGGGTTAGAGGAAATACAGAGACCGCTTAGCACAGCACAGTATCGAAGTCCAGGGATATAACATCCTCTTGGCTGGTCACACCACGCACTCAGCAGCTACAGCGCAAAGTGATCAGGAATGGTGATTAGTTTATCTGGAGGAGACTTAGCTGTAAGACCAAAGGTCAGAGAACACATTTGGTGTCAGTAGCAAAACATGCAGTATGGATGAATGCTCCATGTTTTATCGCTCAGGGAATCTATGGAGTTTGGTTACTGAAACTCTTTCTAACGCCCTAGATTTGTTCCACAGAAAAGAATTACTACACGATCTATTACCCCACGGTATTTCCACATGCGTTAATAGCACCAATGAAGTACTAAAGAACTCCAAAATGGGGAATATCAGAAGGGTCTGCATGACTTGACTGCTGACCTTTCCTTTTACTGCATTCAGTAATGGAAAATGAGTCTGGCGGTATTACCAGAGGTAATGGGACAAAACTCATAATCAAGCCCTAAAAGTGTAAAGGCCTGATTCATAACGGGCCTGATTCATGGACCTTTTAGCGTGGTGCAAAGTGACTTTGTACTAGTGCAAAGTGACTTTGCACTGACTTTGCACTACACAAGTACACTGTCCACCGCTCTGTGAATCAGGGTGTTTCTTGGCAGTGCAAATTTGCCTTTGCACCAGTACAAAGTCAATTTGCACCGTGCTAAAAGTTCCATGAATCAGGCCCAAAACGATATTTGCCCCACAAAGGCACATCATGATGAAAAAGTGCACTTTGAGGCACGCAAAACTCATGCTGTCGATTCATGGAACTGACTTTGCCTGGGTCTGCGCGCATTTTGTGCGGGTCCCTCGCTACTCTGCGTGGTGCTGAGCGCTTTGCGCGACACACTGTGCAAAATGTGGGAAGGGCCAGCACAGATAAACAAATAGGGGGCGGACCATGCATATTCCACATCCCTTGCGCAAATGAAGAAGAACGAGGAACAACCTGTGCATGTTGAGGGTCAGCCACGTAAAAAACGAACACATGTAGTCAAGCGCAAACATAACCCAAATTATTTTAACGATTATTCCCCGTATTTTCCCTGATCGAAAAAGCCACACACAAACCTTGTGATCTCACTGCCACATGATACACAATGTAAACAGTCCAAAGGATACATATATAAGCACGAAATGCACACCATTTCAAAGTTGCACTTCCAGGATGAATTCCGATGTAGTTATAGTGATCGTACATGTTCATGGAAGAAGGAGGCGGAGGATGTTGACAGACATGAATTTCCATCTTCGCACAACACTTTTTGGGATGCCAGATGATGAGGTGTATGCAAGATACAGATTAATTTCCCATGTCATGCTAGACCTGGTCAGGAGGTGGAAAGAAGACATTGCATCACCCACCATCTGCTCCCATGCACTTACACCCCTGGAAAAGATGCTGACAGCCCAACATTTTTTGTCTATAGACTCATTCCAGCACACCTCTGCCATTGTTGGGGGAATATCACAGGCCACGCAATCCCAGTGCCTACAGCAGGTATTGCGCTGCATTACATCGTGTGCGTAGTCACATAATGATGCCACGCACACCGCAGGCCAGGCAGAGAGTGTGCCAGTTTTATGTCATAGCACACTTCCCACAGGTACTGGGAGCCATTGATTGCATGCATGTTGTGCTACAGTCCCCCTGCCCCCCAAGCGACCGAGCACATGTACCACAACCGGAAGCAATGCTCACCATTCCTACTCACGCCATACAGGAATCCTGCCACCCCAGCTGATGTAGGGTATAACGCAGCACACATAGCCACTAGGATCATAGTGGAGCACCCGTTTGGGGTGCTCAAGTGATGCTTCAGCTCTCTTGACCACTCTGGTGGTGTATTGCTATATGCCCCACCAGTGTATGCAAGATCATCGTGGCATCTTGTGTCCTGCACAATGTAGCCACACAGCGTGACATACCAGTAGAGTTGCAGGAGGGACATCGCCCACAGCCACAGGTACTACTCATCTCCTTGGCAGGCCAAAGTGCACAGGGACAGGATGCACGCAATCAGGGTTTGCAAACCTACTTCACTTGAATAGCAGCCCCCCTGGAGTTCACATACTGAAGCCACATTTCTGGTGCTCTTCAATGATGATTTAGGGCTAATCCACCTTGCCCATAACAGCACCCTGAAAATGTGTGTCTGGGAGAGGCAAACTGTGTGTTTCCATACCCATCAAATCAACTGCACAAACCATTGACACAGTCATAGCAAGTGGAAAAAACAGTATCATTGTTGCTCACACAAAAGCACACAACACAATCAATGAAATCTGTAACCATTTTCACATGCTCACCCCCAATAATTGCGCACTCAGAGATGCAATAAAACACAGAAGAACATAAGTAGAAATGCACAGCATATAATGTAAGCAGGAACAAACACGTGTGAGGACTACCATGGCCACCCTAGGTATGTCTCATCCTAATATACAGGTGGGGTGGCTCGATTCCCTGCCAACACTACAGCTCATAAACCAGTTCTACATATAAATAGTCAGACAGACTGAGAAAAGTGCAAGTTCATTTTGGGAAACATACCCTGCTCACCTCACTTATTCTCCTTGAGAGTCTGCTCTAGCTGTCATAAGTCATGTGGCAATGCACTTCTCTGTAGGTGCTGAAACCAGCCTAGACTGACAAGGTGTGGCGTGCAGGTATTCTACAGCCCTGTGTCCTTGCGTAGTGGCAACCATCTCCCATAGAAGAATGCCTCAGCAGAAAGGAAAGCACAAGGTCAGGATAGGTAACACATCCATGCACCTAATGACAGTGTAACCTGTGCGCCCCTGAGTGCCATGTAACAACTGCAAGCAATGACTCACCAGCCTCCCATTCCCATTTCACCTTCCGCACCCATGCAGATAGACTTGCTCTCCTCAGGCCAATGCACTGAAAAACACTCCACACAGTGACACCATCCCCACCCACAACGACACCTCCTTGAGCCCACTGATTGCCAATTCAACAACTGCAAGTAATGACTCGCCAGCCTCCAATCTCCATATCACCCTCTGCACCTTTGCAGCTGGACCTGCACATCTCAGGCCAATGCACATAAATGCTGCCAACACAGTGAACACATTCCTGCCACCAATGCCACCATAACCTGTGCTTCCCTGAGTGCCATGAACCAACCTGCACAAAGTACACACATGTCTACCATCCACAGAATTTCACCCCAAATCACTTTCTCAGAAGTGCAGTGCATGAAAGTAAACCAACTGGACAGCCTTGAGGTGTCCCGTATGGAACAAGGTAACTTGACATCCATGGTATCTACAGTTGCACCGAAGAGTGGGGTAGCACACGTGTCAATCCACAGACGGCTTTGCGCTTTTCCCTCCAGAGTGGGCTGTATCCTCTGTGAGAAACTCTATAGTGAATTGTGTCTGGCACATTTCATCAGAGGCAGGTGCACAATGGCTGGTTTAGCACCCCTGGATGGGAAGGGCACTGGCAGGGACACCTCTGAGGCATGCCATCTGGAGTGGCATGGCATGGTAAACCTCCATGCCTGCTCGCCTAGGCATGCATTGCTGAATAAACATAAGGAATTTGTCAATGAATCCTACATGGAACTGTGAAACCTGACAAACATGGTTTACTGAGTAGTGCCTTGGGTGTGCCCCTGTGAAGCTTCAATGCATTAGCAGCTGCCTTTCCAGCCAAGGCACCCACAGCCACTCCCCTGCTCCATAAAACCACTGGGGAATTCACTTCTCGGCTACACAGAGGGAGTTATTCTGTGCCAGGAGACTAGGGGTTGTGCCTACTTATTGTGCTCATTGGAAGAGCTCTCTTGTGCCCTGACTTGAGCTCCATAATGGCTGGGGGTGTGGGCACCTTCCTCTAATGTGGGTCAACATTTTTGGCTGACGTAGCAGTGGACCTGGAGCATCCTGGAGGGAAAGGCACACATGTGCATTGGCTAGAGCCCTATCCAGAACACCACTGCTGTACCTCCTCACATCTGAACCTTGTGCGCCTGCATCGCATACAGGCCCGCTGTGGCCCCTGCCCAGCATGTCCTGCTGTCCCTTGGCCAGGGGGGCACATGGACCTTCCTGCTCAGGACCATTGGAATGCAATGCACTACCACATAGCCGGCCTCCTCTGAAAGTCCAGATGGCTGTCAATTTCTAAATTCCATTTCAATTTGGGTCAAGACGGAGGCAGGGCACTTATGGCCATAATTTCCCCTCTGTCACCCAGGGTACACATGATACAAGAAAGCTCAATCACCTTCCTCTGGATTACTGTACACAATAAGGGACCTGTCTGTGCCCTACTTGTTTCTGGCTGCCCCACATGTTCTTTGATGTGAAAATACTGTGCCGGTGCATGCTACCAGCCCAACACCATCCATTTGGTGTGCCCTGAACAAAAAGTAATTGGCCACCTTGAGTGATACTGTGGAGTCTATCTTCCTAACACCACATTTTTTGCACATGCCGCTGAGCGTGTATGCCATGCTGGGCTCTTTATTCCCCATGTGCCGTTACTAAGGGAATCCTGGTCAGTTACTACATCCCTGCTTAGTGAGATGGTCACATTCAGCATTTACCCACATCTGTTCTGAGTTGGGTCAGCAGAAACTCTGTTGGCTGGGCCTGAGCCAGGCCCTGGTGGGTTGTTCTCACCAAACGGTAGCTCTTGCGTTGTCAAGTGTTTGCTGTCCTGATCTGCAACACACACCACCTGGGAAGTGCTTGCTTGATGGATGTGGTTACGGGGCCTGCACCCCGCACCCATTCCATGCTGGTAGCTGTGGAACACCACAGGCAGCCCCACAGCCAGCTGCCCTTAGGTAGGGGAATGCGTATTGAGGGATTCAGCCCACCATCACCAACACAAGGTGCATTCTGTGGGCGTGCTTCACCAGACCCCATGAGGTGTGACATTTGCAAGCCAGAAGGCCCTGGTAACAAGTAACTGCACCAGGTCCAGCGATCAAGTGAGGGTGCTGATCCGGGTCTCAGCTTAGAGGGACAAAGACAACGGGGACCCTGTGGCAGCCACAGTTGGTCCCTGGGGTGGGCCCTGGGGCAATTGCAGTTAAACTGGCTGGTGGAACATGGAGCTGCAAGGTGAAATTGAAGTGGCGATGGTCAATGTGCTCTACAGATCACACATACAATTTGCAGCTAGTTGCATTTGTCATTGATGCATGTGCTGAGTGATCTACCAACAAGAGTCACAGATAACTTTCATCCATCCAGAAGTCAGCCAGAACCTGCTGGTGCAAGAGAGGTTGGGGGGAGGAAGCAACATCCATTCTGTCAGCATGGCGAGCTGGAACCATGCCCTTTTCAGCATCCACATTTGGGAGCCCAACAAGACCATTGTGGAAAACAAAAAATGTGTTCCCGGTGCATTGCCCTCTAAGTCTGCTTGCTGGCCTATGTGGCGGCATGACAGCCCTTTACATGTTGAAGGTGGCCAGGGCTGGGACAGGCACTTGTGTGCCTTGTGCAAGACCACAAGGCTCATCACAAGATCAAACCAGGCCCAATTACAAATGCAGTAACTGTAACATACGCATGTGGGCCTGGACTCACCATGGCTGCTGGTCCCAGACTTGCCCGACAATGATTCCACATTAAGGGATGTGAAAGGGACGAATTCCATTTACAGGGAATCTAAAAGAATCCTGTGACATCGATTAAAGTCACTACCTCCCCAAATTGGGAGTGGCCAGTTAGCATGCCTGCTGCCTTCCCTTGATGTGGCGGCTGTTTGTCAGGCTCACTCACTTAAACTGAAACATGATTCACCCTTACCTATGAGCACCAGGGTAGGCACAGGAAGTTGACTAGCCAGACATCACTATGGTTGTTTGCCGTCATGGGGAGATGAAAACTGACCAACTATAGCTACAGTCACTGAAGCAGCCATGATATGCCACATTGTTGATTGTTCTAGGTCTGATTGATACACGCATCCCAGGAGGTCAGTGTCTGCTGTCATGTATTAGCTGTACATCCACCACGGAAATCAACATAACTGAGCCAGCCATCAAAGGGGACATCACTAACACAATAAGACATTTGCACTGCCAGCGTACTAGCCATGTGTACACACATGTGCATGGCGCACTCATTGAAATAGTTATATGTGATATCATCGCTGGGAAAAACATTGAGGGCAACTCAATAATTTTTTAAAGGCATTAAACACCGTCCTCCACATATTTTAGGATTGATGCAGTTATATAAACAAACTCCAATCCTAAAATATTAGTGAAAGTGCTGGAGAGTGAAGTTAAAAAAATAAATATCGAGTAACCCTTGATGTTATTTCCAGCATTAATATCACTGGATACCATTGAGACAAGCATATGGTTGGAACCTCACAGTAGCTGCACCTGCCTGAGCTTAGCAATGGGTGTGCCTTGCACCACCTTGGCTTTATTTGCATTTCCTCAGGGATGTCTGTGGGACAGAAGCAAGAGAGCATGGAAAGATCCAACAAATTGGGGGTGAACAGGTCAACCACAAGTACACCGGCAGGCCAGACTGAACCAGGGGTGGTGTTGGAAGGGTAGAGGGTGGCATAAGGTACCACTGTAAGTGGGAGGGGTCATGCCATGTGCCACCACCAGTATGCTCAGCGGAGGTTGGCACCCCACAAAACAGTTGTTCTGAACTGTTGCACACGTGTATTTGGTGGCGAAGGCTGAACAGTATGACTGAGAGGGCCCACACTGTGGCAAACAACATCCAACCCGTCCACTCTGAACTGGCCACTAGTGATCTTCCAGGATGCTCAGCCTCTGCTCTGCCTGTAGGGGAACACAACCATGTAAGGGGGCCCACCCGAGGGGCATACTCTTGACACAGTCCCAAGGCGGGTGCAATCCATTACTTAAAACTGCGGCCATGAATGTGGAGGCCCACCAGAATGGGGAAGGCTGTTTGGGTGTGCCCAGGCAGAGACACAGTTCAGGACCAGGGATCAACCAACATGATGAGGGTGTGTTGCATGCACAGATGGACTTGGTCCACCCTGTCGCAAAAAAAGGAAGGTTACATCATAGAGTGTGAGCACCAGTGGATACAACAAAATAGGAACTCAGAAACAGAGTATTCACTGGCAGTGAAGTAAACACATTCCCACCAGAGTACGTTATGCACTCTGAACACAGGGGTTAGTCTTCCCTGGGTTGCAGGCACAAGGTGGGGCATTGAAGGCAGCCATACAAGTCAGGCACAGCCAATGTTAGGTTGCCTAGGGGCGTGTGGGGGTACCCTTTGATTCAGGGGAGGGAAAAGGACACCAATGGATGAGTAGAAGGGCTGGGGAGTAAAAGTGCAAGTAGTGGAGCTCATGGGAAGTATGAATGAGGGCAAACGAGACTGGAGAGAAAGGGACTGGGGAGAGAGGAGAGGGAGGGAAGACTGGGCAGCTGGGGAGTGGAGGGAGAGTGGGATTGTGGAGCAAAGATGAGTTTTGCTGGTGGAGAGATGATAGGAGAGAAGTGGGCTGTTAGAATGGGTAAGGGCTCAGAGAAGTTGGAAGAGAGGAAGACAGATGGAGAGGAAAAGAAGGAAACAGGGGCAGAGAGGCTAGGAGGAATACTTTTGGAAAAATAGTGCATGTTTGGTGACAAAGGACAATCAGGAGAGAGTGTTAAGGGTAGACTGGGAAAGAAAGGACATCTGCTAAAGGGAATTTCTCAGCATCTCATCCCCCAACCCACATGGTCAACAGACCATGGCAGGCAACCCAGAAAGAGACCCAGGTCATCAATACCCATGCATATAAGGCTGGGGAACACCCACTCCAGACTCAGCCCCACCCATCGTCCACCCCTTTTGAACACAATAAGTCATGGACAGGTCATCAAACCGCAGACGTTACTTGCCCCTCAATCAGAGCCCACACCCAGGATGAGCTCTTCCCATGAAGGGTGCAGGAATCATAGGGTGTAGTACAAACACTTGCAGGGACAACATATGAACAGTAGCTATGGAGAGGGGTTGATGTTTCACATGCAAGTGCCCACAACATATGTGGGGACAGGTCCCTTAATCACCATAACCCAAGCGAGCCCACCACCTGAGGAATGAGTGCATGTTTTGTACGTAAAGCAGGTTTATTGTACAATCATCTGGGAGCAGCTAGATGACTCTATTGAGCCAAACGAACCCAAGTCTCACTGAACTACATAAGTTGCCATATTATATACAATTTTGCAACAGTTAAAACACCCCCATATATTTTATTGCAATCCACCCCCACATGTGTTTGGACAAAAGCTTTTCAAAGAAATCCCATCTTTCTCCAATTCCTACATTCTCATTGGTAGCTTCAGCTCATGTGGAAAACACACCTCTTTTTAGGATTTGTCCGTGGTAGGTCATGACATCATCAAACAGTCAAACATTTGTGTGCATACATAATTGATTTCAAGTAACTGGCCCGAGCCCTTTAACATTAACCCTTAACCCTAATTGCACATGGTTCTCATAGATACTTCAAGCGATATGAAGAAGACTGAGTGAACAGGTTGTCTTTGAATTAGTGATAGCTATCTCATCTGTCCATCTTACTGATGCCATCAAAACTTTCTAATTTATGTGACTACCATTCTGATCATGCATGGCCTCCGTTTCCAGTCTGAGAAAAGAATTGAGTGCAAAACACCATGGCCTTCGGGCACCGTTTCACCCCACATTTATTGCTGGTCAAACAGATGTTCAAATCCCTTTGCAGGATTTCAATGCCCTGAATGAGATTACATCAGTTCCCTGCAGAACCACTAAACCATAAGCCTTTTCCTGCTCCACGGCTGATCTACTTGGTTACTCATTGATTCTCCGACAACCCCAGAGCCTCCAAAACTAGACTTTCACAACCTTTGGAAATTCGCTGCACAAACTGCTGGTAGTAGAGTCTGAATTAATTTATAAAACCCACTACATACAGATTTATAAATCCCCTTTTATATTTTTTCTCAGCATGTATGCATGTTTAATAAATACTATTTTTCCTTTAAAATGGGTTTTGCAGGACAGGCCCCCTTTCTCGCATGTGCATTTTAAAAACTCCTCATTGTCTGCTTCTGGGCACTCCATATGAATCGTATTTATATTTCATTTTGTGTTTTCAGACATTAATCTTTCTATGCATGTGTACTCTAATATGTATCAACTTTAACTAAAATGTTACACTAAAGTAAAATTTCCCATTCATACATAGGAAATTGCAACAGTGCATCACAATAGCCGAACCCCCAGTCACACATTTAATGTGCGCAACAAAAACCCCTCTTGATTGTGGGGACATTTCCTGACCACCACAACACATACAGTTACATGCAGTGCAGTCACTCCCTGTGCAAGATGTGAACAACAATTTTGAAAAGCAAAGTCATGCAGTACATTGAAGATGATAAAACATACAGAAAACCAACAGTAAACAACAAGCGACTTGTATGTGGAACACAGGTCAAGGCTGTCAGGGGTCCACATCTGCCAAGCAGCACCACAAAAATAGATGGCCTTTGTGTGCTATAATGGTCCTGTGGAGTGCAGGAAGACATATGAGCAGGCAGCCCTGGCATTTGTGTGCAAGTCAGCCTTTCGTCCATGCACCTGGCTGTACACAAAATGCAGGACTACTGAAAACCAACACAGGCATGACATGCAGTACAACACTGTCATGGGCCATCAGGGGGCCCCCAGTAGGGCAATCTGTGCTGGGACATTGTATGGAGTGTCGCCTTTGTCTGGCTTTGGAAATGAAAAAGCCAGGTTTTGAGTGCCTTCCAGAAGCTAAGGTGGTCCTTTACTTGGGGGATGCTGAGTGAGAGGGAGTTTCAGAGGGTGCGAGCCTGGATGGAGAAAGAGGTACCTCCACTGTGAGTGGAATTGAAGGAAGAGATCACAAGGAGGATCGTAGAGCCTGATGTGAGGTTTCTGTTGTGTTGGTAGCCTTTGAGCCAGTGTTGAAGGAATTCAAGTTGCATCTTGCAGAGGGCACCGTTGTTGATGCAAATGGCATGTAGGTGGAGCATCAGACAATGGGATAGCCAGTGGAGCACTGGAGTGCATAAACCATGTGTTCCCTGGGTGTGAGTGGAAGGATGAGGCAGACTGTGTTGTACTGGGTCTGTTGTAGCTCTATGAGGCGATAGGCAGGGGTGCCCACATAAATGGAATCAGTGCAGTTTAGGGAGGAGAGGATGATAGCCAACATTGCTGTGACTCTGTAAGTGTAGGCTAGGCAAGGGTGTGGGGGTGTAGATGACAGGATCTACAAGCAGCGTACATGTGTGAAGTGAGAGTTCTGTCTGAATCAATGGTGCATCCCAGGTTCTATGCTGAGCTGTATGCTGTGGGAGTGGGGTTTAGGGAGAACAGCCAAGGTGTGGGTTGGTGGAAGAGTGCTGCATTAACGCAAATCAGGATTCCACTTTCAGCAGGATTTAGGAGGAGATGGTTAGCTAGAAGTCAGTGTTTTGAAATCTGTGCTTCAGTTCAGGATATGGATTAGTCAGGGTCTTGTTTTTTTTTGGAAGGGTCTGGGTGTCATCTGTGTAGTTGTCGCAGGACAGGTCATGTGAGCGGATAAAGGTGGGGATGGAACTCAGGCACAGGTTAAAGAGTAGGGTTGATAGGGAGTACCCCTGCAGGACCCCTTTGGAGACAGTGAGGGGGTTAGAGGAGAAGGTTTGCAGGAACCCTCTTGATGCAGAGTCCATGATTCCTAGAGAGTTGAGTCTGTCAATGAGGATGCTGTTGTTGATAGTGTCAGAGGCTGCTGTTTGGTCAAGGAAGTTAAGTGCATCCAACCTTCTGAGTCTGCTGTCCTTTATGGGAGTGCAGCCAGAAACATAAAGCACATGCATGGATGATCAAGTGGATATGCACACACACAAACATGTGACACAACTGACATCTTCAGTGAAGTCACCATCAGCAAATCGCATTATCCATGCAGACCCTATGTATGCCACTGCATGACTGCATGCCACTATTGGTTTGCAGACATCAAAAAGCCATGAACACGATAGACAGTGCAAAACCTAACCTGCTGCAGAACTGTTCTTCTGTGATTTTCTCACCACCTCCACCTAACACTGTACCTCTGCATTGGGGTCTGGAGGGCCAGGGTCCAGCAGAGGGTATGGGGGCTTGTGTAAAAAAAATGGTGCTTGGTGGACCTTCCAGGGAGTGCAGATACTGGATGAGGCAAGATACCTATAACGACATTGGATTGGACCAGTCATTCATTCAGACTGCACATGTGTGAGTCAATGTCGATTGCAATCTACACAGTCCACTTAACCATGGTAGTTGACTCCACTGTGCATGTCTGTATATCCAGACCCCCACTCAAGAAGGCCTTGAGAGGGCAAAGGCACATCAATCAAGGTGACAAAAAAAAGGGTTCATCTTGGAAGCGTGCAAAAGAAAAATATGTCCACCCTGGTGGCGGTGGGGCGAGGGCAAGGGCAAAGGGGAGGTTAAAGGAGGTGTCCAAATAAGTGGGAAAAATCAACATAAAAACATAAAAATCATACCCCCTCATACCCCTTCCGTGGGCACAGGTGATAGAGGTGATAGAGGTGGCGTGTGTGGTCTGAGACTGCCACCCTGTTGTGGATCCAAAGGTAGTGGTGGGGTGGGGGTGCATCTTGTCCACTCAGTGCCAAAATCTGCCCTTCATTGGCTAGGGTCAATCATGACACAGATGCATGCATGAGTAACCCAGTGGCTGAAAGGTCACAATGAACTTTCTCCTCATTGGCCACAGTCTGCATGTGTGCTCACTCATCACTCATCAGAGTGTTGGAAGAACATCTGCCTCAAGACATCCATCTCCTGGTGGAGACGGGAAGTTGTAGCCAAAAACTCATCATGCAGTGAAGCCCTCAAGCTCTCCATCACACGGCAATCAGAGGTTTGAGATGCCAACATCTCCAGCCGCAGGCCTTTTCTCTGTGCCACTGCATCTCAATGCAGGGAATCCTGCAGAGAGGCCATATGAGCTGGCTGGCTTTTGATGTAAGCCTCTAACTCCAGTTTGTGGGAGAGACGTGAGGACTGCAGCTCATTATGCAGTGTCCTCGTCAGGCTGTCCATCAACTGCTACAGATAGTCCTGAGAGGCCAGATGCTGTACATCCCATGCAGCTGGTGAGGAGAGTTTCTCAACCAGGCGGGCGATGGATGTCCGTGGCCATCTACTGCATGATGTCACCATGTGAGATGATCACATGCAGCAGCTGCCACTTCCACTCGGACTGTCTGTCATGCACACTTCCATCATGTGTGCTGGGCATATGGCAGTGGGATACTGGGGTCCTGTCCTTGGCTGCAGGTCTACAACCCTCCATTGGACAACAGCCCCTGCTGCTGATTCGCGCACAAGCAAAAGCAATCTTGCAGCCGTAACTACCGTAGATGAAGGGCTTCCCACTGACCAGACCCGGGAATCCTAGCTCGCCTCCATGGACTCATCAGCCCCATCCAGACTGCCCTTAGGGGAACCCTCTATGTCCCTCCGTGATTCCTTCACATCTGAATCAGGAGCTTCATGTGAAGAGTCTGAAGAGTCAGGAGAAGTGTCTGCAACCTTACCAAGGGCTGCCTTCAGCACCAGGGGATTCTCATGGGGCACAATACCCCACCTCCTCTGGTCGTCTGTTTTGTTTCCCCCTTCTCTTCCTCCTCCACCTCTTCATCTGCTGCATCATCACCTGCACAAAGAAAGACAACAACATTCTCAGACATTAGTACCTGTCAGAACCTGCCTATGTGATTAATACAGACACAAAATGGCTGGCCACACATACATCACTCATTGTGACTGAGCACACTATGACTTGTACGTCACAAATAAATGGCATTTGCTGACCTGTGCAATCATGGCTGGGCATATCTGGCTGTGCAATATGGCATGGTTTGTGGTATCAACAGTACATACATACACACAGACATGATTGAGAATGATTCCCATCAGTGGAAAGCTGGAGGTCTGTGTATCATCAGTGATCCCCTACTCTACTCACACCTTTATTTGTTGCAACATGTAGAAGTGTGACCTGTACATTTGATGACCCACATTTCCATGCAGGCATATGTGTTGCCATGTTCTCCAAAACCACCATTGCAACATTGCCTCCAGCAAGATACCTGGTTGGTCCTAATCACATGCATCGCAACCATGTATGAGGAGACTATGACATGAAGTGACCAAAGCCGGCTTGCAGAGTGACTGCTCCATTTCCACTCTAAATGTGGAAAATACTACACTGAAACATCAGTTGACCACCCACATCTCGTCCCGTCTCGAAGACTGCCTCAGAAGTCTATGCACAGACATTGTTGCTCATCCATGTACACCAGCAGCCAGGTCCAGGGGAATGGATGACTGTGACATCATGCACACATTCCTGTGATTCTATGTGAGTCCTGATTGGCATCCAGAATAGACAATACACATGCATGACACTGAATGTGGATAATGAGATTTGTGTTGCATGCCATTGCCACACATACAAGTACTGGCACAGCAGTGAAAGCCAGGAGACAGCGATGTGACCTGTGACAGCATGTACCATCCACAGAAACCCTGAAACCACCTCACTAAATGTAGCTCAGGTGATGGAAGTGTACATAGTAGCATGCATGCAGTGCCCATTGTTGGCTGACAATTGTACTCCAACACATATTTGAGCATGTCATGCAAAATTATCATCACATACGATATGCACAAATGCCACTCACCAGATGTGTTGAAATAGGGATCCATGTACCTGCTCACTGCTGATCATTCCACTTTTGACCTCTTCTATAGGAGTCAGCTCCTTTTCCTCTAGTGGCCCCCATCCAGTGGCCTGTACCGAGGCCAGATTGCCACTGAACTTCTCCTTCGTCCTCTGAATGAAGTCCTCCATCCACTTGCAGACCTGTTTAGCAGTGCCCCTCTCCACTCAACAAGCATTGATGAGCTCCATGACCTACTGCCACATCCTCATTCTCTGTGCGGGATCATGGGTGCTACCAGCCGAGGGACAGAGGTACAGATGGTTTTCCTGTGCATAGTCTGTCAGGATTTCAAGCTCCTCATTGGTGAAGCACTTCTTCCTCTGTGGCACCTTCTCCTTCACTTATGCTTGGTCATAGGTGTTTCTTCCTGCTCTGTAGTGTGCCCCCTCTTGGCCTTGGTGGTGCTGGGCCAACTCTAGGCCTCCAACCATGTCTTAGTCCTGCTCCCTCCTACTGTGGGAAGAGCATGTGTTCCTCACCACTCCCCTGTTCTCTCCCTTTCAGGGTGAAAAGCCTGAAGAAGCACACCCCAAAAAATATACAGAATATGTGATAGACTATGTAGATTGGTCATGCAAGACATCAAGGCACCCCTCAAAAAAAAAGTATGTGTTACGCAATGCGTAGAGGGCACCTCTGCAAAATAAAGTAAGTATGCGATTCCGTAGAGGCACCTCAAACCATAAAAACGCATACGGTATACCGTAGAGGCATCACAAATACGAAGAATGTGTATGCAATGCGTAGAAGCACCCTGAAACCCAGAAAATGTGTGTGCAATATGTAGAGACACCTCCAAACCCAAGAAATGCATACATAATGTGTAGAGGCATCCCAAACTAAAACATGCGTAACACATAACATGAAGGCGATGGCTTGCGAAGCACCCCCAAATGCATGTCAGCGATAGTAAGCCCACTGTATCTTCTCGCGCATAACTGGGAATGCACATTGCACCTCCTCCCACCCCATATTGCCTCCAAACGCCACCATCTGCTGCTGCCTAGTGTTTGTGAGTGTCTGCTGCCCACCAGCACTGTCTTGGAGTGGCTACTGTTCCCCCATTGCATGTTCTCCTGTGGCTTACCTGTTTGGCTCTGTGACCACCTCTACTGCCTAGAAGGGACTTCCACCTCTCTGTTGCACCAACCCTGCTCCATGGCACATCATCAGGACCCAGCTGCCCAACACCTGACTTGAGGGTTGCTATGTCTAGCCCATCCTCCCCTCCATTGAGCGGCACTCCCAGGGTAAGGCAGAGGGCTGCCAACTTCGCCTCCACCGAAGTTGGCTTCCTGGTGAATCAGGTCCTCACCAACTTCAATGTCCTCTATAACCCAGCAACTCAGCTCAGGAAGGCCAGTTGTATGAGGATCTGGGAGGACATCATGGCTGCCACCAATGCGCAGGGTGGTGGGCAGTCCGTTCCTTTGAAACCGCGAAGAAGCGCTGGGATGACCTCAAGCACTTTAGCCCCAAGAAGGTAAAGGCAGCCCTCAATGCAGGTGCCACCATGGAGGTGCACCATACAGGCTGCCATTGGATGACACCCCTTCAGCTCTGGGTCTTGCAGAGGTTTTACCCAGCACTCCACTCCCAGATCCTTGAGTGCAGTCATGGCTGGAAGCTGCTGGTGAGTACCCATATGATGTACTGCTCTACAGTGTATGTGTGTTCTGCATGGGTATGCATTATTGCAGGTACTTCCTCTTGTACGCAGCATGTGTGTTCCACTGCTCTACACCAGAATGCAGCCTCTTGTCGATGCTGTGTGTATGTGATGCCAGACATCTGGGATTTGGACAAGTGTAGGTATATGCACTCTCAGTTTTTTTATGAGTTGTTCACTTGTGCCCATGCAATGTGAGTCGATGACTACATGTACTCATATAGGCACCGATGACAGATTGCGATGTTGGGGGAATGTGAGTGACATACATGCACAAGACCTGTATGGGTCACACATTTGCTGCTGAAGATTGCATATTCCATACTCAACAGCTGAGACTGACACATGTGTATCGGTGTCTGGAAATGACATGTTGGAGCATCAACCTCTCACTGACATCAGTGTGATCTGTCAGCCCAATGAATGAGTAACCAGAGATGATGTGTGATCATGCCATTTGTTTGGGCAGGGGGCAACACCATAGATGCATGTACCGCAGATATTTGTGCCTGTACATGTTGCATGCTTTCTTCTCAAATTGACATGGGTGCATGTAGCTACATTTAGCTGGATATAAAAGTGCCCAAGCAGGTGTCCTGAGACCTCTCCACCCACCTGCATGGCCATGCGGTACATTATCAATTCATGGATGTCTTGAGGGGTCCTGCATGGAACTGTGTAGCTTGCCAGCTATGGTGTGACCAGTATTTCACTCAGCTAGCCCGGGGAGGTCCCCTGAACCTGCTATGCTCCCACGCATTTAGTGCGTGGCCCCCATATCAAGGGACCCACTGCCCTGACCTTCTACCCCTGTGTTTTGCCTCCCGGGCCCAAGATCCAGGGAGAGATCTTTGCCAAGTGTCCAGGGCTATGGGCAGCCTGTGGCGATCTTGTTTCTTTGAAATGCTGGTTATCCACTCTCCATGCCCGGTCATCTGATGGTGGACATGGGGAATGCATGGCAGGTCCAGAAGGCTGGCCAGCTCAGGAGGTCCAAATGGGATCCAATCCATTCTGGAATGTACTCCTATAGTGTTAATGAGGAGTCATAACACTTTTTACCAAACCACCTCCTCTGTCAGGCAGGGTGCACAGTTAACATGTAAGCACTGTTGCCTTCCTCTAGCTTACTGGATACAGTGTGTAAGGTTCCTGTCTGCCCTCAAATTGGCACGTGCAGACACAACCAGGCTATACACATCCTCAAGATGGACAAGAACTGTGCCACACTTAAAGTGTCAACAGAGCTTTGTCTACTGGAGATGCTCTTCTCTGTATGCAAGTTAATTTATAGCCCACCAGGGTTCCTGGCTGATGAAACCTCAGAGCACTTGCACCACAGCAGCAGGGCAGCCTGTCCGCCTGGCTACCTGCAAACCACAGGTTCATTTTGCACACTTGGTTCAACTTGGGTTGGCCTGCTTGTCCAGCATGGTTGTTGAGACAGATATTAATTAACATGCCACCTGTGTTGAGACAGTGTTCACCCAAGAGGATGCCCCTTCTGGGAGTGCACACTGGTGTAACAGGGGCACCCGCAGCCCCCCTGGTGTGGGGGCTCCCGCCAGTACATGTCCTGGGAAGGGGCCTCACTTGAAGAAAAAAATAAATACAACAAAACATATATATTACTTTTTAATTTTTCTTTTAGAATTCACTCTGCATTCATAAAAAAATATTTCTGTAACAGAAATATTCTCTTTATGAAGACAGAGTGACTACAAAATGAACCTTTCTTTTTGAAGTCCGAGGGCTATCCCCAGCCCATGACATGGACGATCCTAGGCTGGAGACCTCCATGTCATGGGGTGGGGGGAGCCACATGGCTTCAAAAAGAAATAGTATATTTTTGAAGCCACTCTGCTTTCATAAAGACATTATTTCCATTATGCTTCGGTCCTTACCGGAAATAATGTATTTATGAAGTCAAACTGTCTTCTAAAAGAAACAATTTCTTTTTGAAGTAATAGAGCTCCCCTCAACCCCATGACCTGTGCATGTGTGAGTGTATGGTGAAAGGGTGCACACTTAAATGTATAGGTGGCTGCATGTGTGAGTTTTACTGAAAGGGTGCACACAAGTTTTTGGGTGGCTGGGTGTGCCTGTGTGCGTGTACAGTGAAAGGGTGCACACTTAAATGTGTGGGTGGGTTCCTGGGTGTGTGTGCCTGTGTGGTGAAAGGGTGCACACTTAAATGTACGGGTTGCTACCTGGGTGTGCCTGTATGGTGACAGGGTGAACACTTACATGTATGGACAGCTGTTTTGGTCTGCCTGTATGGTGAAAGAGTGCACACTTAAATGTATGGATGGCTGGGTGTGTGTGTATATATGGTGAATGGTGTGTGTGTGCTTGTGTTCAGCGGCACAACAAAACCCACATTTCGGGGGGGCAAACCCTTCACATGTTGGGAGAGGCACTAACTTCAAGGGCAGTGGGGGAGGGGAAAACTTATTTGTGTGGGGGCATCTAACTTCTTTATGCATTTTTATTAGACTATCCTAGTGCAGCTTCAATGTTACAATCGGTTAACACTCTCCTTTAAGTCTGAAAGAACCCACTTATGGACTGCTGTGAAAATGAGCGGTCTCCTGTTCCCTCTCTACCCTTCCACTCCCCTGGCATGCAAGTACTAAGCCCACATCACAATTTCAATTGCCTAAATAATTTGGCATTTGAATCCAGGTACTAACAGTAAAATGATTTACGTTAGTAATTGCTGGGCCCTTGTTAACAGTGAAACCCAGGTGCAGTTTTGCTTCTTTGTCCTTTTCTGTCCAGCAACTGCTCTGAAGGTTTCCCAGGTCGAGTAAAAATAGCCCAACATTTTTAGGGGGGGGGGTTTGCTGGAGCCCAGTCAACTCAATAGTGTTACACCACTACTTGTGTGTAATGCCCTGATTACTTATTGGTAATCTTCATTACTTCTAGCCCTATTCTTCCTCATCTCAGTACGTATGTGTGAGGCAGTACTTGTGTATGAGGCACTCTGCCTCATACACGAGCACTGGAATAAGGTAGAGGTAAATGGAAGTAAGGCCTAATTTAGCTACCTGTAATCTTCATTACTCCTAGTCCCACTCTTCCTTATCCCAGTATTTGCCTATGATGCATGTAGCCTCATACGTAAGCTCTGGGACAAGGAAGAGGGGCGTGAAGGTAATTCTGGGCCAAATAGCTGATTTTGGAGGTTGGGGTAGGGGTGGGAGCGAGAGGGGATGTGTGAGGGGGTGGGATTGTACGATAAATCTTAACTGTTGTGCAGGTAAATAAAAATAAAAATAAATAAATATCCAGGCTAAGCAGGCATGATATGTGGTATTAGTGGCTAGAGAGGCATCGTGGTGTAGCCAGTCTAGTCATTCCTCAATTTGGTATGACGTTGTTAACTGGGCATTTCTGATAAGGCAGTCCTGCTAAGTGTAATTACCTGGCTAGACTGGCATGTGGGTGCTGCCAGTCTAGCCGTTTCTTACTGCGGCATTGTATATTGTTCTGGGCATCTGTGATAAAATGATATAATATGATATGATGTAAGTCATTTATAACACACCTGAACAGAAGTGTTTCTAGGTGTGACAAGACAAGAGAGGGAAGATAGAGGGAGGACAAGAAAACCAATCTTACTAGGCCTTGTGTCATTCCGATCGTACAAGTGCGAGAACGAGAAGTGCAAGGGGAAAGGGAGGGGAGAAGTGCTAGGGAGAGTGGAGGGAAAATCAGGAAGTAATGCTCTGAGTAAGTGCCGTCAGGGCAGCGTGGCTCTGGGTAGTGCAAGGAGAACAAGGGACTGTAGGGTTGCAGTTACAGTCCCTAGGTGCGTGGTAGGCCCAGATGCAGTGCAAGGGTGACTGATCAAGAAAGAGCCTGGACTCATTGAGACTCTGAGGGAAGCCAAGCAACCAGTCGGTACAGCGGACAGGTAGGTCCAGTGGGTCAGCAGGGGAGGGAGAGAGAGAAAGCAGAGCAGAAGGGGAACATTTTAAGCTGCTTCCGGAACTTCAGGTTGTCTGGCTCAAGTTTCGGAGGGGCAGGGAGGACATTCCAGAGGGAGGCACCTGCAGAGGAGAGAGAACTACCCACACTATACCTGGAGCAGCATCTAACTCTTAGAGAGATGGAGATAGCTGAGCGAAGGGCTTGAGAAGGAAGGTATTTTGGAAGATAGCATTGGATGTAGTGTGGGTCCCTCGGCCCCAGAACACCTTGTGGACAATGTAAAGTGTCTTGAACTTGATCCTTGCAGCCACCAGGAGCCAATGGAGAGATTTCAGGGCTGAAGAGATACGATCCCTGGTCTTGAAGCCAAGGATAAGTTTCACAGTCCTGTTCTGTATTAGGTGCAGAGGGCGGAGAATAGAGGAAGGCAGATTGAGAAAGAGGCTGTTGCTGTAGTCCAGCCTAGAGAGAACCAGGGCTCTGGAGAAGGTGAGCTTCTGGGGGAAAGTGAGAAAGGGAAGAATGCCTTTGGGGAGGACAGCAGGTAGTGGGACTTATTGGCGACATACGAGATATGAGGAAAGAAAGAGAGAGTGGAGTTGAAGAAGACACCAAGTTTTTTTGCCTCACAGGAAGGTGAAGGAAGAGGGCCCCAGCGGGCAGCCAGAGTGAGAGAGGGAAAGCAGCGGCAGAGGTCCCAAT
Organism: Ambystoma mexicanum; assembly: GCF_040938575.1. Taxonomy (NCBI): domain Eukaryota; kingdom Metazoa; phylum Chordata; class Amphibia; order Caudata; family Ambystomatidae; genus Ambystoma; species Ambystoma mexicanum. The sequence continues at coordinate 1,041,333,729 of NC_090932.1, forward strand.
GAGAAGGATTTCCATCTTACTGGTATTAAGGCAGATATCTTTGGATGTGCACCAATCCTGAATCACGGATAGACAGTCAAGAAGGAGCGAGAGAGGAGAGGGGCCTGAAGAATAGCTGAGTGTCATCCGCATAACACTGAGAGTTAGAGGAGAAGGTAGAGATCAGCTGGGTGAAAGGGGCAAAGTAGAGGTTGAAAAACCAGGGTGAGAGGATAGTGACCAGGAGAATGCCACAGGTAGAGAGAGTAGTGGCTGAGAGAAACGGACCAAGTTGGCCCTTGGAAGGCCATTCCAAGAGGAAGGATGTCCTCCACTCCAGGGCCTGATCAGTGATGCCCAGGTTCTCACATAGTCGATTGATCAGGATGGCATGGTTGACTGTGTCAAAAGCAGAGGAAAAATCAAGGAGGACAGAAGGAGTCCTGGAATCAAGTTTAGAGAACAGATCTTCACTGGGGTTCTAGAGAGCAGTTTCTGTACCTCTGGCAGCTCTGAAGTCAGAGTGATGGTCATGAAGATAACCAACAGATTCAGTGTGGAGAGTACGCTGGGAGATGGCCAGCTTTGCCAAGAGTTTGCCCAGGAAAGGGGTGATGGACGTTGGGCAACAGTTTGTGGGGCAGGTAGGGTCGGCAGGTGGCTTTTTGAGGAGCGGGTGCACAAGGGAGTGCTTAAGCGAAGATGGGAGCTTTCCAGTGGCGAATGATTACAGAAATCGGCCAAGGCTGGAGCGAGGGTATAAATATGGTCCTTGATGGTTCTGGAGGATCAGGGGAGCACCTGTTTGGACAACACATTCATAGATCGGACTTGTCTAGAAACCTCATCAGGTGCAGAAAAAGAGGAGGAGAGGTAGAGATGGCCAAAGGGGGGCCGAGAGGAAGAGGGAGAGGAAGAGGAGCTAGAGGACAGGATATGAGAGGCCAGAGCTATAGAAAGGGCCTTGGAGGGAACAGGAGAGGTAGAGACCACCACAGGATTGACCATTTCCTTGCTAATTTTAAAGATTTTGGCCATGTTGTTAGAAACCGCCGAGATGCAGGCTTGAAAGTGTGCTCTCTTCTTGATGAGTGTTATTGCTACTACTTGCATTTTGGTGAAACCAGTCTAGGTATGTCTAAATGTGGCCTGACGTGCTTTACTCTAAACGTATTATGTGTCTACACTGATCTACATTGCGCAGCCAGTTGGACATGTTTTCAATGTGGCATGGCATTTCTAATAGCAAAGCAATAATGTTCCTGTGCACTGTTTGGGTCTTGCATGTATTGGAGTGGTGTTACCCTACAAAACAATGGTTAACACTCTGGATTTTTTAGCCAATTTTTCTCAGAAAGTGTGCTGTTATTTCATTAAAACATATATTTATATCTTTCTCCTAGTGCAGTGCATGGCATACCCCTTCAGCAGCACGTTTGTGCTTATTGCGCAAGCCTGATAATCTAGACCGGCCCAGAGTATAGTGCAACCGGTGATTTGTTGTCGAGTTGGGGGGTCCTCAGCATGGCTTGCATGGGGGCCCCACATTTTCTGTTATGCCACTGGGAGTGCCCCCTTACATAGGGGTCACCCCCCTCCAATCAGTGCAGAAGCAGGCCAGTGTAGCAGTATCCCAATGGACCTGTGAGAGTGCAAGGATGGTGGATTGACCAAAGGGCCTGACCAACAGACAATGGATGTGGACCCATGAGAGCTATGCCCCTGCACTTCTCTAACAAATTAATTTTCCAACTGCAATCTAGGGCGATGACAGTTCCATAGGGTGGCAGGCCACCATTCCCCACACCGATGGGGTGGGCATGCGAAGCAGCCACTCCGTTCTCACAGGATTGGTGCATGGGCCCAGGCTCTCCTTCCCACCCATCTACCTGGGCCCTTGGCACATGAGTGACCAGCAGGCACCCCACCCTGCAGCAATTGGAAATCCACTGCCACTGAGGTTACACAGAAAGGCCCAAGAGTATGATGCTCATCCCAAGGCCAGCCACCTGGGATACAGTCACCTGGATGCATACTCATGTCAGACATGGTGACTGCTACATTAAGGCAAGTTACTTGAGTGGATCATCATTCCATGTCCAGGAGTCCCTCTGTAACCCTGAGTGATTTGAGACATCCAAAACACTGTGCTAGTTTTACATCCAACAGCGAACTCGCAAATTTGGTGTAATGAGACTGACATCCCAGCGATGCTCAGGGGGCACTAGCCATTTTGATTGAGCTAACCCCACAGACAGTGTTATGCCACTAGCAGACACTGGCACAGTGTTGGTGGCTCAAGGCCGGACCCTGGATGGTGTCCTTATGGGTGTCTCTGCCTCGAGGTCCCATGTCTATCTGTTCCTTTGTCCAGTTCCTTCAGCCAGGCCTGACTGCCCATCTGGCAAGGCCGTCCCACCAGATGCCCTGAGTCACAGCTGGGTCTCATATTTGTCTGCAGCAAATCTCCATGGACCCCAATTAGTGCATGCATTGTCGTCTGTGGTAAGTGTCTCCCTGTGTCACAGGTATGTAGCATGGAGGCTTGAAGGGATCCTTTGTGCTGGTACCGGGGCTCCAGAGTAAGTGTGTTACTAAAGGCATGACTGCTTTCGGAGTGGCCAGGCAAGGCCAGCAGTTGGAGGGCCAGGCCGGACAGGTAGGCTCTGATAGGTGTCTCAGGAAAGTGCTAGTGGGGCGCTATAATGTAGTCATTGTCCCCAGGCCTCTCAGGAGGATACTGCTCTGAGGCGTCAATGGCATGGACCCAGTTGTGCATGTTGTGGCCCCACACATCTGTGCCACTGTGTAGGCCATGGCTGTAAGGTTCCCTTGTTCCATGCTTGACTCCTTGTGGCCATCCTGTTTGTCCTATTTATATCCTTTCCTACACTGGATGTTTATGCAAGCAGACAAGCTGATCTTACGAGCCATCCAATGGTGGTACTGTGACTGGTGCCCACGTGCAGTTCCCAGGTGAAGATTCAAATTGGTTCACTTTGGCAATGGTGTGGTGATATGTGAACATTTGTTGAAATGTGTATGTGGCCACACATCAATGTGCTGGGTTCACATGTGCATGTCTCATGATTGTAATTCATTGTTGGGCCTACACATGTTTGTCAGTATTCATGCTAATTGCATGGGCGTGTTTGTGTGTGTGTGTGTGTGGCAGTTTATGGTTGACTCATGCTGAATTCATGGTACTGTTAATGATGTGAATGTGACACATGCATTGTCTATGTTGACTGATATCTATGTTTTTGCCCCCTTTTCCACTGTTGCTGCAGCTGGTGAAGAGGGCAGAAACAGTGCTGTGAAGGAGAGGAGTAGGGACAGGGCCTCCAGACCAAGGGGCAAACCCCAGCCACCCACCATTGACACTTCCCCCCTAGAGAGTGATGTGGCTGGGGGAGTGTCAATTCCATCGGGCATGGCTGCTGAGGGTAAATACCAGGCGGTGGATGTCATCGGGGACTCCTCAGCAGCAGTGGGACAGGGTGCTGCCACACAGGGACCAACTAGGGTGGAGGGCTCTCTGGAGGCTTCTGGGGTGATGGAGTGGAAGTGGAGAAGGGGGCCTTTGCAGCCCAGCCTATGGGGTCAGATGGGGGTATCACAGAGGTTGTTAAGGCTGCACCCCTGGCCCAGAGACATGAAGTTGTGTAGTCCACCGTGGAGGTTTCTGCACAACCTCCTGTCCCTGGGCCATCTGCTGCAGCAGTGACCACCTTCTGTGATGCCTCCACCCAGACTGATCCCCTACTTGTGACCAAAGATGCCATCCAATTAGTAGTGCAGCCCCTGCTGGCAGGCATTGCCAGGCAGACAGTAGCTATTTGTGATGCCATTAAGGTTGCTCACATGGATCTTGTATAGCAGAACTCTGTCTTCCTGGCCCAGTCTGCTTCTGCACTCACTCAAGTGGTCTCTCTGGGCTGGGCACTGCAATGGCCCCCTCCACCACTTCCTCCTCTGTGGCCCAGTTGTGCGCCACTGTGGCTTCCGTGCCAGCTCCCAACATGGCTGCCTGTGCAACAGTCCCATTACTGCCCTATCTGGATATGCCCATGTCCCTGGTTGAGGTAGAAGTCCCTACATTGGCAGTAGAGGTGGTCACTCAATGAGACTGTCCAGGAGTCCACTCAGGAACAGGCAATGGAGGAACAGCAAGCACTTCAGGGCAGTTCAAATGCCATACTCCCCTGGCGACAACTGTCATCTGGTCAGAGGGAGTCCATCCATATGGCACTCACTCCGAGGCAGCAGCATATGGCGGTTGTGAGGAAGCGCATACTAAAGTGTATTGTCACCAGGAGAGGCAAAGTGGCGCATAGGTGGTACAACTGAAGCAGGGAGTTTAGATCCAGCTGGCCAATCTGGTGTTGGCCAGGGTGCATTTTGCGAGGCAGCAGGAAGTGGGGAGGTGGCGGGCAAGGGATGTTGCCATTCAGAGGGCCAGGGCTAAGGTGAATGTGTGAAGGGCAAAGGGGCAGGCTGCCATCCTGGGGTAGTCTTTCAGGGTGGTGAAAGAGGTGGAAGGAGATTTTTTGGGCACCCTGCAAGCCCTCCAGGAAAGCACAGAGGCCTGCCTGTGGGATGAGGATGTTGTGATGGAGTTGGCCCTGGTGGAAGCCCTAGCCAACATCCCATTGGACTAGCCCACTGCTAATGTACATAGTTTCATAGTGTTAGTTTTCATTTTTGACTTTTATTCATTTTTATCCATGGTCATTTGCCCCTTCGTATTTATGTGTAAATAGTTTAATACAAGTTTTCATGTTATTCATACCACACTTGTTGCAGTCTCTTTGCCTATGTGCACTTTTACTTTTTCCATGTTCTCCAAGTGCATAGTTCCTATGGCAGTCATGGGTTGGAGCCTCACTGTGTGTGTCATGTTGTTACTGTGATGTTTGCTCGGGGACATATGGGCATGCTCCTTGTGTGTGATGGATGTTGCATCCATGCTCGATGTACATGGGTGGGCTCTTGTAGATGTGGGGAGGTAAAGTGCTATTGGATTGAAGTTTTTGACAGGTTTGCTTGCCTATTTGTGTGCTTTGCCTATTTGTGTGCTTTGCCTACTTGTGTGCTTTGAAGCAGGTTGTTCAATTGTGCACATGGTGTGTATGTGATAGTCTTATGGCATGGTAGAGTTTGTACTCCATTGGTGAATGTGTTCATGTGTGTTTGTTGCTGTTGTGTGTTTTATCAGTGCTTGACATGCTGGCATTCTTTTAATTGACTTGGACATGTGCACATGTATTTCACATATAGGAGTGGATCCATCAGACGGCTTGAGGTGGCCATGGCTGTTTATCTGATTCCATTCCTTGTGTAGGGTCACTGTGGTTAATGTCAGTGTGTTGGTGTTGTTGGAGTGACGTTTTTGTTGTGTGTGTAATGGTGTGCATACAGGTTTGGTTGTAGTGATGTGTGAGATATGTAATGATGGTGTTTGTGGTCCCTCATTGGTGATGGATACTCACTTGCTCATGTGTTTTTGCCACATGTTCCACTTGGTTAAGTTGTGTGTTTTATTTTGTGACAGCTCATTCAACTCCACACATTGGTTACTGGAGTTTGAGTTTATTGTATGTTGCGTTACCTTCCGATCCACTGATGTTTCGTGTTCCTTTGGCACTTGCCTGACACTTCTTTCACTGTATGGGTATTTCACATTGTGGGTGTTCACTGTGGATTAGTGGGCTACACTCATCATGTTTGCATGCATTCAATGGGAGATGGCTGTATCCCTCCCAAGTTACGTCCACCCACATCTGTAATCAGCCACTACCTTCTCTCATGCATCACCTCTGCCACTGGAATACAGCCGAGTCCCATGATTGATTGTACAGTGTAGCTGGTCACATTATCAGTCTCCTTGAGTCGCAAACTCTCTGACAGCCTAGACATCACCCATCCACAGGCCTGTACATTTCTGTCACTGGCATGAGCATTGCCACCCCTTACTACCTACCTTTCTGTCTAACTTTGTACAGGCTGAAATGCACACAGGCATTCTTGATAACTCAGACCAACCAATGATTCCTCCAGGGCATTCTGCTACATCACGTTGAGGCCTTTGCAATGTCAGAACATTACTATACAAATGCCACATTGCATTGCATTACTAAGTAACATGTACATGGAGTTGTGGAAGTATAGGTGGTGCAACATTATGCTGCCCTGTTGATGTGCAGCTGAGTGTGATGTACCAGGGAATCTTTGAAGAAGCTACAGTCCCAGATGCAACATCAGTGCTACCAGTTGGTTGTGTTGGTAAAGGATATCTGGCAGATATACTTCATGGTGGAGGTAAGCCTGAAAAGTTGCAGTAGGTTGTAGCTCCACATTTGACTGGTAGTTGTGTAGACAAGGAGGGGGCTGCCTCTGGTTGGGGTGGAGGTGAGTGGGGGGAGTGATATGTGTCAGGACTAGAGAGGGCTGCCGGGATTGATGGGCAGAGGTGAGTGGGAGTAGTGGGAGTAGGACAGACTAGCAGGGTGCTGCCTGGGTTTGGGGCTGGAGGCGAGTGGGGGTTTTGGGAGGTGTCAGGACTTGAAGGGGCTACCATGGGTGATGGGCCAAGTTGTGTGTGGGTAGTGGGAGTAGGGCAGACTAGAAGGTGTCTGTCTGGAGTTGGGGCAGAGGTGAGTGGGGGTAGTGGGAGTGGTCAGGACTTGAGAAGGCTGCCAGGGGAGATGGGCGTAGGTGAGTGGGGCTAGTCAGAGGTGTCAGGACTTGGGGGCTGCTAGGGGTAATGGGCAGAGGTGAGTGTGGCAGTGGGAGTAGGGCAGACTAGCAGCGGGCTGCCGGGGGTTGGGGCAGAGGTGAGTGGGGATAATGGATGGTGTCACGACTTCTGGGTGCTGCCAGGGGTGATGGGCAAAGGTGAGTTGGGGTAGTGGGAGTAGTGCAGATTAGCAGGGGTGCCTGGGGTTGGTTGGGGCAGAGGTTAGTGGGGGTGGTTGGAGTAGGGTGGACTAGCAGGGGGTGCTTGAGGCAGTGGTGAGTGGTGGTGGTGGGAGGAGAGTGGACTAGCAGGAAACTGCCTGGGATTGAGGTGGAGGTGAGTTGGGCTGGAGGGAGTAGGGCAGACTAGCAGGGGGCTGCTTGGTGTTGGGGTTGGGGTAGAGGTGAGTGAGGTTGGTGGGAATAGGGTGGACTAGCAGGGGGCTGCCTGGGGTTGGGGTGGAGGTGAGTGGGGGTAGTGGGAGGTGTCAGGACTTTAAGGGCCTGTTATGACTTACGGGTGACCATCCAAAGTTTTGCCTTGGTTCTGCCTTGCGTTACGTGTGACGGTCTGCAGTTTAGATGGGGTGCTGCTTTCAGTTACAGGGATTGACCGCAGTTTCGCTGGTGTGCTGACTTGCATTACATGTGATGGTCTGCAGTTTCGCTGGGCTGCTGCTTTCAGTTACTGGGGAGGATACGCAGTTTCACTGTGGTGCTGCCTTATGTGAAATGTGGCAGCCTGCAGTTTCGCTGTAGTGCTGACTTGAGTTATAGGGGACAGTCTGCCGTTTCACCAGGGTGGTGACTTGAGTTGCAGGGGGCAGCCTGCAGTTTTGCCGGTGTGCTGGATGGTGGTGCAAAGGCAGGTGCAAAGGTTGCTTGTTGGTGCTAGTTTTTGTTTGTGTGGTGGTGATTTGTGGGCATTCCAGGCAAAACTCGGTGTTGTTTACACTGCAGGTAACTTTGCGCTTAGGAATCCATGAATCAGGGATCAACGCTACATTTTTCACACGTGCAGGTAGGCCCAATATTCTTTATAGCACAAATTAGTTAGCATAGACTTAGTGCTTTTTCTATGAATGTGCCCCTAACACTCATTGCAATGACTACTTATTTCCAAGTCTCAATACCCCATGGAAGATTTCTAGCCATATACACTCCAATTTAAAGGGAGCAACTTATTTCCATATTAACATGTGTACAGCATCAGCTTTGCATCTAACATTTAACATGGGCCCTTCTAAATCTATATGCCCGCCAACCAACGTGCATGCTTAACATGTCTCACCCAGCTGAATGTGTTAAAAAAAATGGTGACTTTGCACTGGTTGTGGGTACAAGAACATTGTAAAGGGAAGGCACACCATGGTATTTATATACACACAAACAAGATTTGCACAATAACATATGTCAAGTTCTTTTAACCTACACCAGCAAGGCCTTGTGGACACCAATCCTACTCTGATTCTCTGGGTCAAAAAATCAGTTGTTTTCGAAGAGTATTTTATTTTATTTAAAATATAGCATAAGGCAATTCACAAGTGATTCCTCGCTCGCAATACAAGGGAAATGAACCTGAAACACTGTTGGTAAATCAGTTAAGAGTTATTATATCGAATCTAAAGAACATTGTTGGGGAAACAATATTTGTTTTGCTGCTACTTGCTAGCAATCACAAAAGTTCTAGGACTGGTTTAAGTATATATAAAATAAAGTTTCAACAAAAATACATATATTAAAATAATTTCATATCATCCCTAAACTTCCTCCTGTATTGAAACTTGATATGCTATAGAGGAAGACAGCTAGTTATACACTGGCTTCATGCCAGAACATGTGAAGCACAGTGACCCTTAGGCTGAGGTACACACAAGGTCTAGCCTTGAGGAAGGACTATGTCTGAAACGCATTGGCCAAAATAGACTTGTGTATGAACACAGCTTCATTCAATAACACTCTTTTCATATATAAAAAATAATCACCTTACGTTATTAAGGTGTACACTTTAGACATTAAGGATTAGGTATTAATTCATGAAGATATGGCAAAGTGCGAGAAAAAAATAATGTTTCGCCAACAGTGTTCTTTTCTTTCAATATTATGACTGGATACTTGGTAAATCCAAGTTACAAATCCATAAAACAAATAATACAGTATTCCTGGCTGTATCTTTCTATTAACCCCTTAAGTGCTGAGGACAGGGTATCTTGTCCTCCGCACTATGTTTCCAGTGCAGGGGATGAGATACCTTATCCTATGCAATGCTTACCTTTGGGGGGTGGATCACCCACCTGCTGCTCCCTTGATGCCTCAGACCCCAGGCAATGAAGGGAAGGACTTCCCCTTCCATGCCTGGAGGTCGGGGGGTTACTGTGATGACGTCGGCGCACACTACATGAGCCAACGTCATGAGGAAATTAAATTTACTTGCTGAAGCCGAAAGGCTTCTGCATGTAAATTTATCAGAGTCGCATTTGCGTCCTGCAATTGCATTTCTTGCCCGATTTGGCCAAGTCAGGGCTCATTGGAAAGGGGAGAACCTACCCTTTCCAAAGAACCCTCACACACGCAGATTGCTGGTCGAGGATCATTCAATCCTCCACCAGAAATCCCCACTGGACCACAAGAGAATTGATTTTGGGGCTGGGACACCCCCCCAAACCAGACTGGCCACCACCCAAATAATAAAACAAGCCTGAGGCCTACTGTTTGCTGTTTGGTGAGTGGCAGAGTGCGGTGTGGCGAATTACTCGTGGGGCTGTTTCGTCTGCAGCAATGTCCACTGACCTTCAACAAAAAAACATGGTGGCAACATCATCAATGCCGAAAACGCGTGCACAGAAAATCGTGAGTGCACTGAGGATTGGGATGGGAGATCAGCGTCTCATTGTGTACGGCCGAACAAAGTAACTCGATATTACTCTTGTATATCTACAACCGAAGTCCCGTTTGAGCCATCAGCTCTTCAAGCCCAAAGCACTGTAATTCCACTGACGCCACTCGGGAGTGTTTTGCAAAGGCAGTGAGTTTACTACTGTCCAAACAAGGAACTCTGACCCACGCACAGTCGTGCGGTATAAACAACGAAGTCAAGCAGCCTAAGGCTCAGTCGACGGACACATCCATTACATCGCTTGAACAATTAGAACAAAACGAGTCGGTGCCCGACTTTACATATAACACACAAAACACTCAAAACACACTGTTGGCAACTTTACCTGAGTTAGTGCATGACGCGTTACCTCAGGTAGTTGCTGCTGCCGTGGGATGCGGAATCGGCGGAGAAGTGAATCAGCCCGCTTTGCTTCGAGTGTGGGCGGGGCGGGCTAAACTGTTGCTTGACGACGGAACTGGCCGGAACGGCACGCAACGAGAAATGTGGGCTGGCAAGACTAATGGCAAGACTAATGGAGTTGAGTGCTGCATAGTCGATGCTGGATCGAGTTTGATGCACCCCATCCATTCCGCACAGCCTGTTAGATCTGGATCAATTATGAGTGACTCTGAAGCATTAATCGGTCCTGTGCCGAATGATGAGGTATGCTGTGAATGGAACGTTGCCCATGAGCTTGCCATCAATGAAATGGCTCAGACTTGCCAACACTCTATGCTGAAACATACATTCAAGAAAGCAGACCCTCCAGTGTCAGCAATAACAACAAAGCACGTTGAGAGTCGTGACTCGTTGGATGTCATAAACAATGTGCTTCTCAATCTAGTTTCAATGAGTAAAACCTGTAGGATTAAATCAAAAGACACTGCTCCTTCAAAGGCCAACGTTGGGGAGAAAGTGTCGCTGAAGCAAAACAACACAGAAATAACTGACCTTTGTGAGGACACAAGGCCCAGTGTGCCTTACAAACGAGCAAACATGTCTGAAAAAGGCGAGCTTAAGGACCGGTCTCACGATTTATCTTATTCACAGATTACCTCTCAGAAAAGATTGTGCACTAATGAGACACGTGAGGCAACATGCAGGGACTTAACACCAAAAAGATTACATTTATCCTGCACTGATGACTCTGATTGCGATGATACATCTGACTCATCATTTATAGAACAGTCTTTTCCAAAAAAGTAGGAGAAATAGAGTCAGTACCGCTAGGGGGACTCGGTACTCCAAGGCTCAGACATCTGGTCCCAACACAGTATGGCGACACCATCAATGGAGCTACAAGCAATGTTAATGTCGTCATTGACCATTTTGTTGACACCGTTTATGAAATTGTATGAAAATATAAACGATGCGACAAAAGACTTGACAACCGTTGTGGCTCTAATCAATTCTACATTGATAAAATTGGAACAAATATGTGGTCAAACAAACACTAAACAATATGAGGGCTTTAAAAGGCTGGACGAATCATATAATTTGTTAAATGATCAAAGGAGAAATGACACAATCGATAAAAAAACTTTTTGCTGAAGTTGCTAGGGAAGCCCTTGCCTTATTTAAACACGAAGGTACAATGTAAAAAACAGTTGATCAAAGTGGCAAATCAGACAACGTTATAAGGCCGATAACAAATGTGAATGTTCAAGATACTGAAGGCACTGATTCAAATGCAAAGATAGCTTGCACACACACATACTGTGAATGAAAACTTAGAGGGTCGTCAAAAATCAACGGCCGCTGATAAAGCACATCACCAAAATCCAAATATAGCAATTCTGGTCCTGAATCTTGACAATAGTGAGACAACGATCATCTCACCTGATGTATTTAATATGACAAAGAGTAATGATGACTTAAGGATAGTGTTGGTACCGGTCGACAAAATTGTGGATGTTTCTTTTCATAAAGCTTTTGAGCAAGCAAGAAGCACGGCAAGTCTGGTTTGATGTAATACCCAAATGGAATCCACCTCAAATATGAACCCACAAATTGAGGGTGCAAGAAATGAGGATGGAACAACCACCAGAGTGCCGGTTCCGGCGCTCTTTCTCATCTTTAATGGTGGGGCTGGCACACCCAAAAGCATGGGCCCTTCAAAACGACCTAAAGCTCAACAAAGTAAAAAATCTAAAAACTTACCAGGAAAGAAATGGCATAATAACGATGCCCGGAAATTTCTTTGCAACATTAAAGTGGTCCGTGTGTTGGCCAAAGACAGAAACAATTTAACCTCAATTATAATGAAAAAATCTTTGCCCAAAATTTCTTCTGCAAAATCAATCGAAGTTGGTTCAATTGGAAAAGTGAGTGTTGAAGATCAAATCCTGAGTGAGTTGTTAAACATGTCAACATATGACGACACCGAATATGAGGATTTGCATTAGACCAACACTCCAATTGTGGATCCATGGGTATTGCTGTTGATGCTCTCGTGGACACAAAAGTTGTAAGAGATCAGGGTGCGGTCAGATTTGTAGTTATTGAGAAAGAAGAGCTAAATCAAAACCAGACAGGTCCACGTCTGTCAGAAAAAGAGCCTTTAGCTGAAAGACCTAACAGCCTCAGTGAAAGTTGATGAACAAGCATCTGTGTTATTGCTACCTGTGAGTCCTGTCTTCATAACAATGCACAAAAAAAAACTTAGGATAAACAGAAACTGCCATGAACATAACACAAGAGAGGTGGATTATAAAAACAATGAAAAGGAACCTCATGAGAAAGAGGATCAGTTAAGAAATGGAAATGTGGTGTCAAATCGATCAAAGCAACACGATAAACAAGATAACGACCTAATAAAAGAAATACACAAACGAGTCCCCCCAAATACAATAAACAACTTAAAGGGGGCAGGAGTCAGTAGAACAGTGGTTAAACTACTGGTTGAGAGGCTAGAGTCGTCTGATAATCTGATCTTAAATTGTGGTAACATTATCAGACTATTACACCATGTGCCTGGTTTACGTGCAATCACCTCCAACGACTTAAAGATAGTCGAGTTCCCAGACGAATGGCGAAACGATAAAGTAGTATTTCATGTAACCTCTACTTTAATAGTAACCACTATTCTTAATGCAAACGTGTCTCTTTTTTCATTGGGCTTTGACGTATTTAGACTGGAAGAAGTGCAGTCATAAATGTCCGTAAGAAGACAAAAAGAGGTGCCTCGGTTTTCATCATGTGCACAAACGTCAGCGAAGTCGAAAGAGCCACCTGTGGCAATCAACCATTACCTTCAGGGAGGACTAACCAAGCTGACCAGTAATATCATCAGAGACGACAACCCTAAACACAAAATGGTTCCAACCGAAAAGAAACAAGTTTCGTTTGTTGATGACCATCGTTCATCATTCTGAAATAGAGGGTGTAAATGAGAAAATAAGCATAACTATACAAGGCCAAAATCAGTCTGGGAGCATAACCGTATGCCCTCACAAAAGTCTTAACAACCAGGAAACAACACAGGATTGGCAATGGCTGGCAGTAACGTTAAACAACAAAACTCATCAATAATGCCAAATGGAGATTGTATCACAGTCCTGTATACTAGGTTCCTGGAATACGCGAGGTTTCAGTCACTTGTTTAATACAAAGTGGCTGAGTGGTCTGGCAATTATATGCTTACAAGAGACCTCGATAAGTGTTGCCGCACCTGTAGTAACTGACTTTGACCTGGCTCTAAACCCCACAATAAAACCTAAAAAGGGGCGCCCGATGGCAGGACTTATAACTTTAGTAAGGCGATCATCTGGTTTTGGCATCATAAACTCAGTCAACCACTCACCATTTATCCAGGAAACAACAATTGCTACAACGGGCATGAAGAACTAACATACAGATCAAATATCAATAATGAACTTGTACTGGAACCATTGCAGAGCTGGAAAACACAAGTTTATTGACGATGTCTCAAGTATATTAGATTGTTTACTTGAAGGCCGAAATGGGTCTAATATAATAATTTGTGGTGACTTGAATATTGATTATTTCAAGCTAAAGACGACCGAGAAAAAAAAACCTTGGCTACCTAGTGGATGACTGAAATGAAGGTAAGAAATTTACAGATGTTGAACGGTTGCACATTAGGCGATATACCGCCATCCCCTACGTGGAATCGGGCGAACCAGGGTTCCACGATTGATTATATATTCGTATCTGCAGCTCTACATCCACGGGTGAAATCGCTAAAAGTCGTCCAAAATGAAAATAGCGATCACGACATGCTGACCATGGAACTAGCGATTATGAATGACCACATAAGATCGTTGTAGAAGCAAGCAGGGTGAGGCTAAGACTCGCCGAGGATGAAGTTGCTCAGTTGTCCAGCTGTTATTTTCAAGCAGGGACCACTTTAGAATATGAACACCTACTGGCACACTTTAAAATTAAGAACGGAGGATCAAAACATATGAATCTGAGACGTACACATGTTTCGATTTGGACATATTAAAACAGAAGCGATTGATGAGATGCGCAATTAGACAAGTTCAGGCGGCAGACAATGACACACGTTTGCTGAAAACAAGGGCCACCAGACTAAGATATAAAAACTGGCTTATATCCCATAAAAGCCTAATGTTACAGAAGGACTCTGAACGAATGCTGAAAAGCCTACAAAATAAGAACACAAGAGAGTTTTGGAAAATCATCAATGACACACAAGCTCCCCAGGAGGCTCTACAAACTTCCATGGTTTCAGAAGCAGCATGTATAGCCCATTTCAAAGAGCTACACAAAGCAAATGCAACGACATACATTACAAATCACCCGATTTTGACAACTTGGGCATTAACATTTCCCAAAGATGACATTTTGAGAATAATTACTAAGGCAAAAAACTCAAGAGCTCCTGGCCCGGATGGCTCAACACATTTTACTATTAAGCAACATCGGGAACTATGGGCAAAAGTTTGTTTGGCCCTTTTTGAGAGGGTAACTGTGCATTGTTAAATGCAAAAATCTTGGAAATCTGCAGTGATTGTACCTGTGTTTAAAAAAGGAGACAGAAGCTGGCCAAAAAATTACCACCCCGTAGCTTTACTTGACATCCTAGGTAAAATCTACGCAACCATGCTACAGCACAAACTCGTCAAGTGGGCAATGCTATCTAATCACATGGATTTCAGACTGGCAGGATTTGTTAAGCAGGTTGGTTGCTCGTTAAATCTGTTGCTGCTGAACCTGCTTAAAATGGAGGCGATAAAATCAAATACAATGGTATATCTTGCCTTCATCGACTTTTCTTATGCCTTTGATACGATTGATCGGGCACTCTTGTGGAAAAAAATGCATGCCTGGGGTTGCCCGGATGACCTATTAGCAGCTGTTAAAGAGCTCCACACGGGAACCTCGATTAGAGTACGTCTAGATCGAACGGGTGTACTGTCATCGCCGATTAAAACATTTAAGGGAGTCAAACAGGGATTCCCCTTGGTGGCGGCAATATTTATCCTGTTCATCGGATATAGAAACCACCATAGAGGCAGTAAGGTCCTTTCCTCCAAAGATGCATACATCGCATTTAAGTTGGCTCCTCTAGGCAGATGACCTTATCATGTTGGATTTAACACCAATTGGCCTGCAAAGGAAACTCAACACCATTCAACAATATGTTATTGACAACCATCTGGTTGTTAATACGAAGAAATGCAAAATTCTTGTGCTTAAAAACCTTAAAGGCTATAAGGCCAGATTGGCTAAAAGAACATCATGGTCGATGGGGAATGAAACGCTGCAGGTTTCATCTTGTGTAAAATATCTTGGAATGACAGTAAGTTCCTGTATTAATGATGGCCCATGGATAACTGTGACAAATACAAATGCAGGTAATTGGCAAGTCAAGCGGTAGCGATAAAAAATAGATTTGGAAAGTTTTCTCTTAAAAATGTCCTGCAATTTTACCATCAAAAGGTAATACCGGTTCTAACGTATGGGGCCGAAAACGCCTTGGGTTGCCTCCTGGGAGGTTTGGTCCACATTTGAGAATATCTTTTGGACCAAAGTATTGGGCCTACCTAAAGGAATTTCAACGTCTTCTATACGATATGAATTATCGCTAATATCAATCCATGCACAGGTTTGTTGGAGTCTGTTATCGTTGTACCGCAAAACAAAAGCCTGTGAACAAATTTCACAATTCGAAATTTTCCACAATGCCTCTTCGACTGCGTCATGCATTAGGTCAATGTGGCTTAAACGATGTGAATGGCTGATGGTGGAATTTGATATCAAGTTTGACATGCTCCATGAAAATCCAAACGCAGTAAAGGTAAAAATTTGGCGCACCAATTGGGAGCAGACATGCTCCCAGAGAGCGACATCTGAAATGATGAACGATGCTCCACCTGAAGCTCAGACATTTGGCAACATTCAAAAATATATTGAACTGTTTCCTAATCCTAACACCAGAAGGCTGTTCATGGGACTTTGGCTAAATTCCTTTAAAACAAAAGAACGACTGCGAGCATGGTCGTCTAATGCAAACTTGAATCCGATGTGTCGCTGTTGCACAAAAGAGAAAGAAACTCTTAAACACTTGGTATTATTTTGCAGTGACCTACGAACGGAAAAAACATGTTATTTGGGCCCATGGAGCGCGATACATCCGTCCTTTTGTGCGGAAGAGTGGTGCCAACAAATGTTTAATGGAATAGATATGAAATTATTATTGCCTCTAACATCCTTTTTGCCGATAATTGAAAATCGGTTGACTTGTCCCTATTGACTCTAAACAGATGTAAAACTTACTATAATCTCACGGAGTATGAGAACTAGAGAAAGAAGAGTGTATATCTAGCAAGATTGGGAAATAGATTTTGTAATGATATGTTTTATTTTAAAGTTTTGTAATTAAACCAATAAAATTATTTAAAATTAAAAATAAAAAAATAAAACAAAGGGGGCACAATGTTTTGCCTTTGTTGTCTCGCATGTGGGTCGACCATCCTCAAGTCCAGCGGTGATCGCAGGGAGCACCAGCAGGGTTCGATCTTTCCCCAGAGGGACAAGCTCTAACGCATGTCAGCTAGAGGACCAGGTAGGTCAGGGGTGATGTCTCCCATGTAGGTCGACTATCCCCAAGTCCAGCAGCAGTTCCAGTGAGCCTTGGCAGGATCTGCACCCCTCCCCGGAGGGAAAAGCTGTAACGCAGCCTAGCCAGAGCTCCACGACGGTCAGGGCTGCTCTCTACCTTGTTGGTCGACCATCCACAAGTTCAACAGCAGTCCCAGGGAGCCCTGGCAGTGTGCCAATGCCTCTCCAGAAGAAAAGCTGTAATGCTGCCCAGCCAGATCTCCAGGACAGTCAGGGCGGCTGTCCCCGGGTCTTGGGCACCTGTCTCCCATGTGGTTTGACCATCTCCAAGTCCAGGGGCAGTCCCAGGGAGCCCCGACAGTGTCCCCATCCTTTCCAGGAGAGAAAAGCTGTAATGCTACCCAGCCAGAGCTCTTGAATGATGAGGGTGATGGCCCCGGACTTGTGCACCTGCCTCCCTTTTTAGTCGGCCATCCCCAATTTCAGCGGTAGTCCCAAGGTGGCCCCAGCAGGGACCCCATCCCTTCCTGGAGGGTAAAGCTGTATCACAGGCCAGCCAGACCTATAGGATGGTCGGGGGTGATGGCCCAGGACTTGTGCGCCTGTCTCCCTTGTTGGGTGACCATCCCCAAGTCCAGCGGCGGTCCTAGTGAGCCCCGTCAGGGTCCCCATCTGTTACCGGAGAGAAACGCTGTAACGCAGACCAGGTCTGCTGCTTCCAGATTTGGGCACCTGTCTCCATTGTTGGTCGACCGTCCCCAAGTTCAGCGGTGGTCCCAGGGAGCTCTGACAGGGTCCCAATCCCTCCCTGGAGGGAAAACCTGTAACACACCTCCAGGATGGTCAGGGGTGAAGTCCCTGGCATTTGGCACCTGTCTTCCATGTTGGGCGACCATTCCCCAAGTCTAGCGGCGGTCCCGGTGAGCCCCAGCAGGGTCCCCACCTCCGGGAAACCTGTAACAAAGGCCAGACAGAACTCCGGGACGGCCGGGGGTGCTGCATCTTGCTTCTGAACATGTCTCCCTTGTTGATGGACATGCCCCAAGTTCAGCAGCGGTTCCAGGGAGCCCCCGCAGTGTCCCTATCCCTCTATGGAGGGAAAACCTGTAATACAGGCCAGCCAAAACTCGAGGATGGTTGGGGTTGATGTCCCCGGTCTTTGGCACCTGTCTCCCATATGGGTCAACCATGCAGCAGCAGTCCCAGTGAGCCCCCGGCAGGTTCCCTGCCCCTTACGAAAGGGAAACGCTGTAATTCAGCCCAACCATAGCTCTAGGATAGTCGGAGGTGATGTCCCCGGCCTTGGACACCTGACTCCCTTGTTGGTTGACAATCCCCAAGTTCAGCGCTGGTCCCATGCAGCCCCGGCAGGGTCCCCGTCCCTCACTGGAGTGAAAAGCAGTAATTCAGTCCAACCAGAGCTCTGGGACAGCCAGTGAAGGAGGTCTGGAGCTGCCTAATAGGGAAGGACTCTCTGGGAATCAGGGTCACGCCGCCACCTCTGGATGTGAGCCTGTCATTGCAGTAGATGTTGTAACCGGAAGGGATGGCTAAGGATAGCGTAGGACCAGATGCTTCATAGAGCCATGTTTCGATGTGGTTATGGCATCCAGGTTAAGGTTGGTGATGAGATTGTTTGTTTCTAGAGCCTAAGCACTTAGTGAACGTGTGTTGATGAGGGTGCATGTCATGAGGGGTTAAATGTTGGTAGGTGTGGAGTGTGGGTCAGTTAGTGTGACATGCTTGGTGGGAGTGGCAGTGATGTAGTGATTGCTAGTTGGAGTCTGGATGAGGGTTGGTTGCATTTGATGTCATGAGTCCTGGTGTGAGCATTACCCTGGGAAAGTGTTGTGGATAGCATACAGCCAGGTGTGGAGGCATGAGGAGGTTTGGTGTTACTGCCAGCATGGTGTGCTTATGGTGCAGCAGGGGCAGATGACCAGTATGGCAAATGACAATTCAAGATGATGGTATCTGTAGACGCGAAGGTTGCAGGCCTTTGACAGTATTGATACATGAGGCAACAGGGCTATATTTGGAGCAATTAGGAGAGGTAATAGCATTGCAGGCATTGTACAGATGAACATTTGGAGGAGGGGCAGAAGGCGTTGTGCTTTTTGCATTGCAGCCATTCTGCATTTCAACATTTAGAGGAGGTGCAGAAGGCATTGTGGATTGTGCATTGCAGGCATTTTACATTTCAACATTTAGGGGAGGTGGAGAAGGCATTAAGCATTGTGCATTGCAGGCATTATAAAAATACAATTTTCCCACTAAACCTGTCCTTGAAAGCTTGGAAAATGGTGAATCCAGAACTGCAAACCATTTGTTCCCAGCTCTTACAAGAAAAAAAAAACACAGGCTTCTTTGTACATAATTTTATTGGCATTTTCTGAAAAAACTCAAAATGTGCTCTCTGTTTTGTTATTTTCTCTCATCCCCTGCCCCCCTACAGCACACTAGGATTCCTTGGTGCTGAAATCTCCAAAACAGGCTCAGCTCTGGGAGGGAACACCCTCAGCAGTTAAGGGGTTAAAGAGAATAAACAAAACACAACATAACTGCCATCAATTATTCAAAATAAAACCCACCTTCCTATCAAGCAGTTAAGGATTATTTGTATTACTAAATTAATATCATGCTGTAAGAGGCCTCCCCGTTTTAGACGTGTAAAACGAATAAATGAGACACCCCGTGATGGGGAATAAGGCTAAGAGAACTGGTTGCAAGAGTTAAAAAAATATCTTTATCTAATTGGCATCCAAAGAACTCTGCTGCCCGAGAGCACTCTGACAAATATCACACTTACATCATATTATAAAGAGAAAAATCATCATAGGTGACGCAATTAACATGGGGTACTAAGTCAGCTCAGGATTGGACAGTCATTATAGCACTATATAGTTGTGGTGGCACTGTTTAATCCGGATGGGTTGCTCCTTTGGCGGGAGGGTGAACATCACGTGGTCCAGTTGTCAGTGTCCAGGAGGGGTGAAGGTCAGGTTGCCGTGAAGCGGAGTGCCACTAAGCTAACATAATACATCTTTGTGAAGCATGCACTAAATAATGATCATTGCAACTCTTTTGAATAAATCATTGTAAACCTATAAACTTCATTCATATATTTATATCATTATAACCGCGGCTTATACAGGGCATCAGGTTAAGGGTTTTGACCACCATGATAACAATGATTGAAGCGAGGGTCTGGACTCGTAAAGAATCTAGGTACGTTGGCATTTGTTAGTAGTGAAAGGCAATATACTGCTACAGAGGTTTAATGTTAGTTGGTGGCCCGCTAGGTGGGTACCGTGGCAGGATCACATATCTGGTACATCAACAGCATATCTTGCGGGGACACAGGGTTAATTGGCAGTAATTTTCCAATAGCGAGGATGAGGGGGCATGGACAGATTTGTGGAGACGGATGAGCCACAGCACTTGGCTCAAGCCGGTTCACACGCGGGGCAGTGATCTCAGAGGAAGAGTGAGATGTTACATTTGTTCTTTGTTGCAATTACCTCAGTGTTCAGTGTAAGAATGGGGCTGCAGAGTTTTCCAGACACAGTGAGAGAAAAGGTGGGGGCCATGTGCGCTTTGTGCGCGGTGCTGCTTAAGGGAGAGAAGCCTTTTCGTATTGTCGCAGTGAGGTCTAGTTACCAAGATGGAGTTAAAGGGGCACAAAATGGATGCCCGTTTCCTGCGCAACGGCCCCATCTACGCAAGTGCCAGCTGATGCTGGCATCAGATAAGGGCAACAGGGGCACTCCCCATCATTGGAGGCACGTGGTCCAAGTTTGTACTAAGGAAAGGAGGGATGGGGGCCTACCTCACTCCCACAAACTCCCCCCTTTCGTTACATCTAAAGTAGAAAACTATTAGTCCTTGTGTTCTCCCTTTGATAATACTCAGCTTTGGCTATGGCTTCATCCCAGGCCGGTGTACCTTTTATGGGCATCCATGCCCTACATACACTCTTCAGACTGTGCCCTTTCCTTGCATATTCATCAGGAGTACATGTCATATATATCCCTCCATCCCCGTCCAGGCCCACCAACACTTCATTGTAGCATTGCAGCCCTCTTGGTTCCTTTATGGTGGTTTGATACAGATTGTCAACCCTGTCCCCATTCTCGCGTTATACTGCTGTCATGCGATATTTTGGCGGGTTAGGTTCCCCAGTTTGCATCTGCGCATCTATCATAGTTGTTACCGTTGCCTGTTGGCCCATCGTTACCATCATCATAGTTGAACTAGGCATAGATTTTGCACAACCTCGGATACCTAATTGGCACACACAGAAAAATAGCATTATGAAGACGATGGTAGGAATGAACATTTTCATCATGGTGTGGAACCAGGACGGTATCCAGCTGAACATGTTGTCAAACCAGGTGCTTTGTTCTACTCCCCTTCTTTCGACATCCTTTCCTCTAGGATGTGTACTGCTGAGATCACATGGGAAAGTGTTCCATTATCTGCATCTTCAGATGGCACAAATGTGCAACATTCGCTCCTGATTTTTCGGCAAACACCGCCGTCCATCGACGTGAGGAGATCTAAGACGTACCGGTTCTGCATTGTCATTAGGCGCAAAGCACGGAGCTCCACTTTTATCACATTGAACCCTTCTTCAGTGTCTTTGGCGAGTTGGATCAGCTCCCAGTGGACTATCTGTAACCACTGCCATTAGTTCGGGCCTGCAGTCCTGGCATTAGGAGTGAAGCAAAGAATGTCTCTGCAGAGTTGAAGAGTTTATACTTCGGTGGGATCTCAGCAAGAAGAGCAGATGATTCAGTGGAGATGTAATTGGATGATCTCCTTTTGCGAGACAGTTGGTTTTTTAAGTAATTTTCTGACAACAGTTCGTATGCTGGAGGCTCTGTTACCACTGGTTGGGGCGCTGCCGATACATCAGCCGATTGCCCTGCTGCCGATATGCCAGCCGATTCTCCTGCTGCCGATGTGCCAGCCGATTCTCCTTTTCCACCTTGGATGTGGCTTTCTGGTATTACCATCAGAGCCGAATGTAGGGTTGCTAGGGCGCAAGTGCCCTTCCATGACGACAGGAGATGCAGGTATGCTTGTAGACCCAAAACATGTCCATGAGGGCTGCTGTGCCTTTCTTCATGTCTGGAATTATTATTGTCTTATTGCATTGCTTGTTGGTGCCCATGGGCACTTTTCTTTTTCCGTGAAAACATAGTTCATGTGGTATTTCTTTTGTGTCTTTATTGGCTTTTATAGTGCACTGATCCACGTTAGTTTGGCAATGTGCTGGGAACAGGCAGGGGCACACGTTTCTTTTACCCATTGGAAGTTCTCTTCAGTTAGTCCTCTGAGTGCTTCAGCTTTGCATTTGATTGTTTCATCATGCCATTTGTTTTCTGCGAACCTTGTTCCTTTTATGACAAAGAATGGTTCATTTATGCAAATTACTTCTTGGCGTCTGCTTGTGCATGTTCTCTCATTCTGTAGCATCCCTATTGTAACTGTGTGTGCCTGGAAGGTGCTCCGAATTCTACACAATACGAGATGAATTAAACATTGGGCGTCTGACAAGGCCACTTCTTGTGTAACCAGTATTTTGGGCGTCCCTGATACGTGCGGAATGAGTGAGCAAACATAGCAGCTCTCATTCATGGTTGTTTTGCTGTGGCACTCATGTCCAAGTACCATTTATTTGACTGATCGGGGTGGCAGTGGTCCTCTATTTCATCTAATCCCAGGCCATGATAGATGTTATATCTTTTCCCACCCGCCCCCTTTTCCCTCTCCTTCTTTCCCCTTTGCGATAACTTCTAACCTTTCAATAGTGTTTTGGGACACCCCAGCCATTCTGTGTCATTAACATTATTCATTGTGTGTTCAGCTAGTGGTTCTGGTGTTTCATGAGCAGCAGTGATATAAAGTGAGGTAGGTTCTCTGGTTGTCTGTGCTGTGCTGTGTTGTCATTTGGTTGAGTTCATTTGGCCAAAAATAGTCACCATCATATTCATTGGTTTCATTGTCATTGTACGAGGTTTTAGCAGCAATTGGAAGGGGGGCTGTTGTTGTGTCATTAAAGTGCATCATAATGTAGGTTGTATTAGCATCATAGTCATTAGCAGAATAGTTTTCTCTCCACATTGTTTTTACCCCTGTCCATATTAGTACCAACCCTTCTCGTATTAGCTGCCCCCCTTTTTTCATATCATGGGCAATACCTAGGATGGTATAGTACCAGGCCATGAAAAATAACATTACGGACAACAAATCAGCCGAATACTTAAAAGCACACGTGACATTTCTATATTTATTGGCTCTATTGGCTATCCTATCACTAACTAACATTAGGCCATTCTCTGTGAGCACGCTCCTTTCAGCCATTGTGTCACCTGGAGGGGCGATATAAAATTGTTAAGTGACAAGCATACATCAATTATTTACATTGCATATTTCATGACTGTTTGTGATATTTTCTTTGTTATCTTCTTACGTGTTGGTATAAATATTTCAATATAACATATTTTACTTATACTAGGCTACTGGCATCATTTCTTTATCTACATAATTAATTTTACCCTTTATTCAATTTGATGGAGAGTGCAAGACATAGGAGCAAGAGATAGAGAGAAAGAAGGAACGGAAGAGAGGAAGCAAGAGAGAGAGAGAGATATTCTTGCACGCACATTCATATTCATTGTTTGTTTTTACCCGTTCTGCAATTATTTTTACACTTCATTAACTGTTTCAGTGTTGCTTATTTGCTCACACTGAGGGAGTGCACTATCGCATGCCTTTCTCATATCTTTTAGATGCACCCAATATTTCAGAACCTTAATTTTCCCTGCAGTGGGTGTGCAATAAACAACCTCATAATGTCCATGAAATCTCGGCGAGTTCCACCGCCGAACAAAACTTCTTATACATTATCACCTGGCACTAATGGGCCACCTGGACTGTCTGGGGCCGGCATTGCAGTGTCTGTCGCAGCATTTTCAGTGAAGGATGGTGCAATTTGTTGCGCTATGCTCCGTACTGCGTGCGTCAACTGGGTGAGGTATTCCTTAAATTCTTCCCCCAGCACTGTGACAGCCTGGTGCGCATCTGATGCTTTTCTTATTGGGAGAGTGGCGTATGAATACACCTCACCATCACAATTTCATGGGGGCTTAAGTGGTGGTCTTTGCTTGGCTGTGTTCTGAGATGGAACAGTGCTAGGCGAAGGCAATACATCCAGTTCTTCTTGAGTGTGTTGTACAACTTTGACAATTTACTTTTGAGCAGGCCATTGATCTTTTCCACCATTCCGTTAGTCATTGGATGGTAAATAGAACACAGTTTGTGCCTAACCCCCAGGAGCGATGTCACTTCCTTGAATAGTTCATTCACAAAGTGTGTGCCGTTGTCTGATCTTATTACATCGCAAAGTCCCCACCTTCAGAACACCACCTGCACCAAAAACCTTGCCGCACATTTCGCATCCAGGTGGGGATATGATCATGCCTCTACACACCTTGAGAAGAGGCACACCACTACAATCAAATAACCTGCCCCATTACATCTCTTCTCCATGTCCGCATAATCAATGTGGAGCTCTCTGAAGGGCCCCACAGGACGCGGTAGAGTGCATCGCAATGCTCTTAGGGTCATCCCTGAACTGTATGTTTGGCATGTGGTGCATTCTATGGTCAATTTGGACAGATGTTCCTGCAGGTTAGGAACAAACCAGTGCACTTGTATGTCTGCTGCGAAGTGTTGCTTCGCTACATGGGTCGGGAAATGCAGCTGCTGGAATGCTACATCCAATAGCTCGACTGGCATTACTACCTTCCCAGTTACTTTCTGTCTCCATACTAGATTTGTTTGTGATTGCTTGCACCCTCATTTGGCCCATAACTCTTGCTCTTCTATTGGTGCCGTCCTCTGCAATTCTATTATTTGTGTTATTGGTGTGTTGCTATATCCTTCTTCTAATGGTTGTGTAGTGGGTGTTGTGATGATGCATTCAATTGTTGGGGGCACATGAAATATGAGGTGTCTTTCGCTGCTGCATCTGCTGCCGCGTTTCCCAATGAGATGGCATCTGTGTTGTTGGTATGGACTTCATCACCGCCACTACTGATGGTTCTGCTAGTGCTTCTATTAGTTCATTTAGTAATGTGGCGTGCTGAACTGGTGACCCATCTGCCCTTCGAAACCCTCTCCGTCGCCATTGCGATAATCCTGAATGTACTGTTGTTGTGGCATATGCTGAATCTGAAAAGATTGTTACTGCGCACCCTTTAGCTGTGTGCCGTGCTTCAATTAATGCCACTAGTTCTGCCGCATGTGCGGAATAATGAGAAGGGAGGCGTTTTTGGACAATCGTTTAATAATTGTCTTCTTTCATTATTACCACTGCCATCTCCACATGTTTTTCCCCTGTTTCAGTATCTATAGATGCTGACCCATCTATGAAGTATATTTCCCCCTCCTGTAATGCATTCTCACTTGCTTTGGGGATATCATCTTTCTCTCCCTCGTATTTGGCACAGTCGTGCTCCTGCATGTCTTCTACAGTGCATGGTTCTGTAATGAACGTGGCTGGGTTTACTGTTTTGCATCTGACCATGTGCACATTTGGGCTGGAAATTATTATTTCATACGCTGCCTCCCTCTGTGTTGTCAGTGCAGATTTCGATCTTTCTAAAATGGCAAAGAGTGAATGCTCTGCATACAGTGTCACCGAACAACCCATTATGATTGTGGCACTTTTTTCAATGGCTAAGGCCATTGCAGCGAGAGCTTGTTCGCATGCAAAGTGGCCTTGCATTACCGCGTCCAGCGTTGTGCTGTAGTAGGGCAATGGCTTGAGGCCTAGTGACGTTTTCTGTGTTAACACTGCAGTCATAAGTGTACAGTTGCAGTGTGAAAATAGGTAGAATTCCCTGTCATAATCTGGGTTTGCGAGAACTGGCACGTGGATAAACAAGTCTTGTAACTTGAAGTATTGCGTCACCATGTCATTTGTCCATTTTATTGGGACATTATTCTTTTGTGACTCGTTTAGTGCTTGTAGCAATGGGCGCGTGTATGCTGCGTAATCAAGTATCCATGCACGGCAGTAATTACAGATGGCGAGAAACTTTTGCATGTCTTTTACTGTGTTCGGTATTATCATGTGGCATATAGCAGCTGCTCTGTCAGGAAGTATTCTTTTGCCATTCTTTTGGATATTAGTTGCCCTAGGTACAGAACCTCGGCTAGGCAGTATTGCAATTTTCCTTTATCTACCTTATATCCTTTTGTCGCTAGCAGTGTTACATAGTCTTCTCTGCACTGTTCTCCGCTTCTGCTGCAGATGAGCAAATCATCTACATACTATATTATTGTGCTCTCTACATCAATATTTCCAAGATCTTTGTGTAAGATCCTATTAAAATTGCTGGGGCTTTCACAATATCCCTGCGGTAACCTGCAATGTTCGTATCTGTTTCCCCCTAGCATGAATGCCGTGAGGTACTGGGAGCTTGGGTCGAGTGGTATTGAAAAGAAAGCATTTTTCAGGTCTACCACCTTAAAACACGTGGCCTCTTTGGGTATGCTGCACAGTATTGATGCCGGGTTAGGCACTAATGGGAACTCTTTCTGAATGACGTCATTGAGTGGGTGGAGATCTTGTATCATTCTCCATGCCCCACCTTTTGCTTTTTTGATATGAAAAATCGCTGTATTACATTGGGAGTTGGATGGAACTATTATTCCCTGTTTCAATAGAGCACTTATTGTTTCTCTGATCCCCTCCTCCGCTTCTTTTGATAGTGGGTACTGCTTAACCCTTGGGGGTATAGCACCTGGCTTCAATTTTATCTTAATGGGTGTTACTTCATGCACTAATCCTACGACATGCGGTCCTGTTGTCCAAATCTCAGGCAGTACTCTTTCCATCTATTCCTCACATACTGTGGGTGGCACATTAACACTAGCCATGAGTGGGTTTTGTATCTCCCTGTATTGAATCATGATGTCACATGGTATACTTATTTCCATTATTATTTCTCCATCACTCTCACTGTCAGTGAACAGCTCTTCATCAGTTAAATAGTGCAACATTATGTTTGGGTCTATGCACAGTACCGTTCTCCATTCGCATCCATGTGTGTCCAGTCCTATCACTGTGATACGTTTGCTTGAGACCTGAACCCCCTCTAGATCAATAGATAAAATGGTTTCTGGCACACGTCTGTATTTACAATTGGACAAAAGATAAAGTCAGAGGGTACCCTCGATTGCTTTCTTGTTATCTCTGGCACTACCCGAGCTAACACTCTGATGCCATAAATGAACATATCCATGTCAATGGGCACCCCTCTTACTGCAACTTCGTTTGTCATAGTCCTGATCATTAGCATTGCTTGTACAGGACATACTCCTGGGGTTGAACACACTATTCCCCGCTCAGTAAAAGAGATAGTCATATTTAACTTACTCAACAAATCTCTTCCCAGCAAATTGATTGGCACGTCTTTGTGATATAGTAAGGGTGCGCGCACTGTCTTTTCCCCCACTGTTATGTCTAGATCTTTTGTGTAAGGAACTTTTAAAATAGCCCCAGAGAACCTCTGTGTTTCCAAATTTCTATCCCGAGAGCGGAAACCGCTCTTCCATGAGACATGATTTTTCCGCTCCTGAGTCTACCATAAAGATAAACTTCTTGGTTCCTATCTCTGCTCCCACTAGTGGTTCCTCTTCTGCACGTAGGGTAGTGGATAGGACTGGACACGCAAGTGCTCTCTGTGGGCTGTCCTAATCTGCATAATTCTCAGTTCCTGGCACTGAGAAAACGTTATCTACTACCACCGGTATGCCGGGAAAAGGTGCAGGCGCACCATTAGCTGACATTGCAAAAATGTTATTGTTCACGTTCCCAACTGTGTTTTGTCTGGCCATAGGCTGTTGCGCTCCCTTCTGTGGTGGTTGCTGTTGCAGGGGTGGCTATCTTTGTTGCATTTGGGATCATTATAATATTGATCATTTTGCCCACCCCCTCCCATAGGTAACCCGTAAGGGCTGCCTGGGTGTGGATGTCCATATTGCTGCTCATTTCCCATAGGGGGCTGCCCTTGGATGTATCCCATGGGTCGCATTCTACAATCTCTTGAATAGTGTCCCCATCTCCCACAATTCCAACATGACTCTTGTGGTCCTCCTCTCATCCCAGGCCCACCAAATCCTCTGTTTCCCATTCCTCTGAATCCCCCTTGTGGCCCCTGGTAGCCACCTCATCCTCTTGTTGGTCTCCCTTGCCATTGGGGCCCTCCGTATTGTTCTTCTCCGTCCCACTGTTCTTGTCCTCCTACAGCCCATGTTGCGGACATTCTGAATGGTATATTTCCTTTTCCGTCATCCCCTTCACTGCTTCTATCAGTTGACGTGGTTGCGTTCAGCGCTGCGACCTTCACTAACTTATTCTGTACTAATTTCGCTTTGTCAGCCAACCTGTATTGCGCTCTTTTTCTCTCTCTTTGATCCCCCTACAGTGGTGTACAATTATGCTTTGAATCTCAAGCCAGCCCTTGGCTTCTATCCAGCTATTTTATCAAAGGTCTTCTGTACCTCCTTCGGAAGCCCCTTTTTAATTATAAAATAAAACAGGGCAGTGGATTGATCCCACGCCGTACCCGTTTCACTTCTCCACAGGTCTTGCACCCGGAGGATAAATTGTGTAGGCTCCTCCTCCTCTCCCATCGTGCACTGCATTACTAAGTGAAAATCTGGAATGTCTGGAAACGTCTGCCGCAACGCATCCCACACTTGCGCTCTAACGTTATTGAATGGTGATCCATCATGGCGGTCACAACTCATGGTCACTCCTGGGAACCCCGCCTTCACCCACACTGCATCTGCTTGATCACCAACAGCGGACACCAACAAACTTTTTACGTCCCCTATTGCTAATGGGACTCCTGCTGTGTTCTTCTCGAATGTTGGGTATCCATTTCCCCGCCCCAACCGAGAGTGGGGGGAGAAGTTTCAACAAATTGTTCTTGTCCATTTGGGCCCACAGTATGTAGTGCGGCCTTCCTGCCCCTTTGTGTATCAATGGCATTTATAATTTGTGCTTTCTTCCTGTTTTACTTACTGTCCCCTTCTTTGTCTTACTTACCAGCATGTTTCCCACTCGCTGTCTTAACCTGCCCTGCCATCTCGGTGGCAAACTTTCATCTAGGTCATCAAAATGAAATGACAGTGGGTATCCCACCACCGCTACCCCATCTTCATATTCATAAAGATCGCGTCACACCTCTTCTACTTCTTCCTCTTGCTCCCTTTCTTCTTCTTGTCTTTCCCCACGCTGGCTATCTGGGGTTGTCGGGTGTATTATTCTCACGGCTTACCACTTAAATGGAACACAAACTCTCCCGATTGCCACTCCTGTTCTTGACCTTTTGGTATTGGTGTCGATTGTGAGGGCGCCAATTGTGACGGTGCTGGCTTTGCTGGCGCTGAGTCTCCTGCAACATTGGGAGGGGGGCGTGAGGTTTGCCGCTGCCAATGGTGGCACTTCTCCCCCCCCTGTTAGCATCTGGCCCCTGTTGCATAGTGCCCTTAATCGCGTTATTTCTATTTGCGCGTGTGCAAGCTGTCTGTCTAAATCCCCAGTTAGTCGTGCTAGATTCACTGGTGGGATGAAGTGGGGCTGTAGAGCCCCCCTCTGTCATATGGGGGTGGGGCAGTGGCTGCTGCCTCTGCTGGGGTGGCCGGGGTGGTGCACGTGGTCACATACTGGGGCTCGCTGTATCCTACTGCAGGCCTTGTCATCAATTGGTATATTTTAGTTGTATCATTCTCAGTTGTGGTTGTCATACATTCTCCTCTTGCTGCCCCACCTACCTCTTTGGACGACTTATCTTTCTCGGCTGCTTTGTTTGTACTTACCTCACCTGCGGGTGTTATTTCCTCGATTATCCGCCACAAATCTAATACTTCCCTCCTGTTCTGTAACTGTTTTCCCTTATATCTCGCCAGCAAATGTGTGGATACCAGATCCAGCACCCTTTTATCGAAAGAACCTCCCTACAGCCATATGGGTGTTATGCTATCTCCCTTTATCTCTGTGACCCAATGGTCAAGATACTTCTTTATCTTCTCACTATACAATGGGAGGTGTTGGCAGATGTGCGCTAATGGTGTTATTCCCCCATGGTGATAGAATTCCCTGCATGCAGTCACACAGGCACTTGGTTGACACTCTTCTCACCTCAATTTCCTATGCACCCTCCTTCTTACCTTTTGGTACCAACACTTTCTCAACAACCTCTTTCCTTCTTCACTATTTACTAAAACCGTAAATTATTTCAATTATGGACATTTGTCATTTACCATTACTTACAACTTTTTCGCATACATTGCATTTTCAATTTTCTTAATCAACCTTAGTTATCTTCTTCAATTTATATGCACATAAACAGTTACCAATAGATCAACATATTACGCGTTGACATACATGGAAACGTAAATGTAAAACATATAACATATAACATGTACTACCTGCGCGTTTTTATTCCCCTTTTTCCAATTAGTTTGGTTTGTCACCCCCTGTTCTAGTTTCCTCATGCACTCCCCACCTCTTAATTCCCCTCACTACCTTGCCAAGAATCTTTCTTACACGGAAAAAGAATATTCTAAATGACTACTCCGAGTCTACTACATATACGAGACTCCTACTATTTTCTCTTTATCTTCACTTATTTATCTGCACTGGATGAGGCAATGCTACACAGTGCTGCCTTCTACCCCATTCGGGCTAGGCTTCCTCACTCTTTTCTTACTTCTTTATCTCCACAAAACCTAATGGCCATATAAAGGATAGATCAGAAAAGCCTCAGTATCATTCACACAGACCCTAACTACCTTTTTTGCCCACTTTTACCTGTTCCCCTTCTTCCTTAACCCTTCCCTTACCTCTTGGGAACTTTTGCAACCGGTACTCATGTATTCAGTCGGGTGGTCCGAGAGTCACCGTTCACGGTCTATCCACAATCTGGTCCGCACACCAACCAAGCCGTGGCCTGCCACAGTGAGCAGCTTTTACAGTTGGTTATTCGTTAACCGGGAACCCTTGGCCCCTTCTCGTTGTGCGCACAGTCTGGTCGACCGCTGAAGCGATGGTTTTGCTGGGGGGCGTCCCGGATCTCACTGCACTGCACAGGCCTTGAGGCACCTGTCCTAAATCACGTCGTGGGGTGTCACCAAATGTAAGAGCCCTCCCCATCTTAGACGTGTAAAAAGAATACATGAGACACCCCCTGATGGGGAATAAGGCTAAGAGAACCGATTGCAAGAATTAAAAAAATATCTTTATCTAATTGGCATCCGAAGAACTCTGCTGCCCGAGAGCGCTCTGACAAATATCACACTTACATCATATTATAAAGAGAAAAATTGTCATAGGTGACGCAATTAACATAGGGTACTAAGTCAGCAGCTCAGGATTGGACAGTCATTATAGCACTACATAGTTGTGGCGGCACTGTTTCATCCGGATTGGTTGCTCCTTTAGCAGGAGGGTGAACATCACGTGGTCCAGTTGTCAAAGTCCAGGAGGGGTGAAGGTGAGGTTGCTGTGAAGAGTGGTGGCCACTAACTAAGCTAACATAATACATCATTTTGAAGCATGCACTAAATAATGATCATTGCAACTCTTTTAAACAAATCATTGTAAACCTATAAACTTCATTCATGCATTTACATCATTAATAACTGCGGCTTATACAGAGCATCAGGGTAAGGGATTTGACCATACTGATAACATTGATTGAAGCGAGGGTCTGGACTCGTAAAGAATCTAAGCACGTTGGCGTTT
Source organism: Ambystoma mexicanum (assembly GCF_040938575.1). NCBI lineage: Eukaryota > Metazoa > Chordata > Amphibia > Caudata > Ambystomatidae > Ambystoma > Ambystoma mexicanum. Next base: position 1,041,365,204 of record NC_090932.1, read on the forward strand.
GTTAGTAGTGAAAGACAATATACTGCTACAGAGGTCTAAATGTTAGTTGGGGGCCCGCTAGTTGGGCACCGTGGCGGGATCACATAGCTGGTACATCAAGAGCATACCTTGTGGGGACACAGGGTTACATTGGCAGTAATTTTCCAATAGCGAGGGTAAGGGGACATGGACAGATTTGTGGAGACGGATGAGCCACATCGCTTTTCTCAAGCCGGTTCACACGCGGGGCAGTGATCTCAGAGGAAGAGTGAGATGTTACATTTGTTCTTTGTTGCAATTACCGCCGGCTTCAGCATGAGAATGGCGCTGCAGAGTTTTCCAGACACAGTGAGCGAAAAGGTGGGGGCCATGTGCGCTGTGTGCGTGGCGTTGCGAAAGGGAGAGAAGCCTTTTTGTATTATCGCAGTGAGGCTTAGTTACCAAGATGGAGTCAAAGGGGCACAAAATGGATGCCCCATGTCCTGCACAACGGTCTCATCTATGCAAGTGCCAGCCAATGCTGGCATCACATAAGGGCAACGGGGGCACTCCCCACCATTGGAGGCACGTGCTCCAAGTTTGTACTAAGGAAAGGCGGGATGGGGGGCCTACCGGCCCCTCACTCCCACATAATGCTCACCAACTTTATATGGAATGTGGAATAAGCACAATAGCATTTGAATGCGTTTTCACATAAACATGTCTGAAGAAAGTAATGCTGGGAAAGAGAATCATGAGCTTGGACACAAATCAAAATAGGAAAATATTTAGCAAATCACCCACTATTTGTCTCAGATGTTCACTTTTGAAACACCCTAATTTCTGTAATGCATTAAATTGCAATGCAGTTCAAAAGGATTGTTTATCAAATTATGATGTATTTCTCTGGGACAAATGAAAGGGAGAATCTGCCTCAATCACAATGGTCCATGGATCATATGTCACCTATCGACCCCAGCTTTTGAGATCTTCTATATACTGTACAAAATATGCTTACTAATTACTTTCTTTTGACTCATGCTTTTTTTACAGTGACAGACCTTGCAAATCAACTGGAGATCTGCAAAGTCGAAAGAAGACACACATCCCAGGTCGAGATTGGACCTTGCTAATACAACCACTATGGTTGTGGATACATGTGTTTCTAACCAGCATAGGTGAACTCACCCTGCACCATGTTTGATTCTATGGGGTTGCAACTTTAAAATATCAATTGAGGGACTGACATCACTTACTTTTGCATTTCTTCAGTTGGCACAGGCCATCAGGGCTTTACACAGACTGTCCAATCTGAATAACCATCTCAACCACTCACAGGAACCAATTTCACCATGAGGTACTTTGTCTCTCTGTCCGAGCACTGGATTCCATCTGCATTTACTCCACTCTTGATGTGGTCTTCCCTAATGAAATCAAGCTCCCAATCGCAGATCGACTCCTGTTCTTTCCTTCCTGATGAAATTGAATATCTTTTCTGTACTGTGGGCAGAACATTTCTTTGCCATTCTTTAACTGTCTTACTATCAGTCTATATACAGACTCTAAACCACACTATATTGATGTGGTGTGATGTGAGGAACTTTGTATTGGTTCCAGTAATGGATTGGATATGCTGACTCTATGATATCTTAGGTTACTCAACCCTGTCACCTGGTTTGCTATGGGTGCAAGGAATGTTTGTGGTGGATGTGTTTTGCTCAGAGATACATATCGGGATTTCTGGTGACTGCATCACATTCAAAGATCATAACTCCCACTTCAGTATGACCTAGACATTTATACAATAAAACGTTTTACACATTTGGTCTGCATTAAAATTCCAATGTCAAAAGGTTACTATGTTAAAAGAAAATAGAAATCAATTAGTCTTGAGTGTCTGTCCTCTTATTTCACTATGTTGAACCTTAGTCCAATTCGTCAATGACCCGTCTCTTCATACTCATCTACTGAATGTTCCCTTTTTGTTTCATTAGTTTTTCTAGAAGGTCTATTCCTATACACGTTACTGTGTGTTTTTCCCTTGAAGAATTTTGCACCACCACTCTTCCTTCAATCGTAACCTGTAGTTTCTCAGCTGTTTACTCAGTACTTTGTCTCTCTCGTCGTTTACTGCTTCACATTCCAGGACATGTGCTTTAAAGTTACCCGTGTATCATCAGCGTTACAAAATCTGCATTGCCCATTGTTAGCACCCCAGCAACCTCTAGTGTGTACAAATTAATTTGTTGGATAAGCATCCAACCTTATTTATAATAGCTTTCCTAGGTGGAATTTAGTGGGATATCTCATTAGATATTCTTTTGTCATTTGTCATATTTTTTAATGTTTTATGGGATTTTTTTTGTTCTTGTATTCATCCAATCATTTCTCTTCAGTTTATCCTAAACTTTCTCCAGATTTTCAATAAGTTCTTTTATGGTTGGGTCAAGATATTATAGATATTTACACCGAAGTTTATTTCCATTGATTTAATAATATGGCACTCTTCCCTTCACCCTTTCCTGCAAGAATTTGATATCCAACTACCAGCTCATGTAGCGTTATTTTCCTTAGCAAGGCTAGTAATTTCCAGCATATTACCGAGTGTAAAGATTGAAGTCCTAACTCAGCTCTTACAGCGACTATGGGCAGACATCTTGACAGCTTCAAGACCAGTTTCCAAAAACTGCTTTCTATCTTGTCCCAGACCTTCCATGATAGACTGAGACTGGCTTCTCCTTCATAAGTAATTATTGGTAAAGCTTTCTGGATATAGAAGGCCCGCAATGGTATTAGTGAAAATGTTCTGTATCTTCCGTTCAGTTTTATTCCTTGTGAGCATAGCATCTTTATTTTCATCATTAGATCTTTCTCCCATGTGTCTTAAGCCATTGCCTAAATACTGAATATATTTTACTCTTTCTTGTTTCTTAGATCCTATCTTCCAATTAAAGATTTTAGTCCATACTCAGTAGTTGTTACCAATGCTAAGGATTTTCGATTTGTCGGTGTTAATCACTAGATTGTTTAGATCCATACAGATTCTTAGTGTATCTAGTAAGTGTTGTGACCCAATGTCTGTTTGGTTTACTAGTATAAGGTCATCTGCATAGCATAAGGTCACTATTTCACTGTTAATTATTTTTGGAGGTTGGTGATGTGTGTGTTTCAGTGTGCCTGGCAGGTCTGCTATGTATAATTTAAAAAGGGTTGCTGCCAAACAATAGCCTTTCTTCTCTGCCTTTTTTGTTTTTATTGCTGCCGACAAGGCTCCTTTGTTATTTGTTCTTACTTGTGTTGTCATATTATTGTGTGGATCTCTAATAGGTTGTAAAGATCTCTTTGTGGAGGTCCTAGTTTTTCAATTTAGACCATAGTTTTTGATGATTCACCCTGTCGAATGCCTGCCTTAGGTCTATAAAGGCTAGGTGTAGTTTTTCTTTCACTCTCATTGCATTCAGCTTTAGCATTGATAATATGAACAATTTGCGCTCTGTTCCAGTCCCCGTCGTAAGCCCTGTTTGTCTTGGCTCAATTCATTTTGCTTTTTTTGCCAACTCCACAAGATTTTTCTGCAGAATTGATGCATATAGTTTACCAATAACGTCAATTAGCACTATCGGGCGATAGTTGGCACGATCTTCTTGTTGGTCTTTTTTAAAGATTGGTACTATAATGCTTGATTGCCATGACGGTGGAATTTTCTTACTCTCCTCAATTTGTCGAAAAATCATACTTACGAACACTGCCCAGCCGCTGGATCTTTTTTCAATTCCATGTTTGTCAGACCATCAGGTCCTGCAGCCGCTGAGTTTTTTAGCTTTTTTTATCATGTTTTCTAATTGATCTTTCTCTATTTCCAACGTCCAATGTTGGCAGCTTGTCTTATCTGTCACAATTGCGACTATGTCAGTAATACCAAACACTTTGGAGTAGTGGGATATCCAATTTGATTCTGTTACTCTGTTATTAAGTCTACTCTGTTGGTTTAGAGTCTGGTTGTTAATTAACATCCATATATCTCGTGCCCCATTGCTCTTAACATAAGTTCAGCTTGTTTCTGTTCTCGTTGGCTCCTAAATCCCATCAGCCAATTTGTATAGTATTGTTTCTTTGTTTTTATTTGCCTTAGTTGTAAAAGGCTATTTTCACCACTTTTCTTTATTTGTGCAATTTCCTGTTTTTGTTACTTTCTTCGTATGACTACCAACTCACTGTACTTGTGTGTAGGCTCTAATAATGGAAACTGCATTACTGTTTTCCTTATTCGATACGTCGTTACCAGTCATTCATATGAGATGTTGTCTCTCTCATCTCTTATTTGTTTGCTAAATTTGGCTGTTATTGATGCTATGTCAGATTTTCTCAATCTAACTCGATTGCCTCCATGATTTACTTCCAGTTGTTCATTGTTTCCACTCATGGCATGTTCTTTCCTACTAGTCCATGTTACTCTTAAAATGTATTGGTCACTTACTAGCTGGGCAAGAATATCTAATTGTTTGACTTCATGTAGGTGTTGTTTCAATATCCAAAGATAGTCTGTTATAGACTTCTGGTTCCCATTTTGCCAGTTAGTTCTAGCTGGAGTATCCCCTATAATTTGCCCATTCATCATAAATAAATTATGGGCATTTGCCATCTGCACCCACTTAGAATCTTTTGCATTGCCATTCCTTAGTTGTTCAAGCCGTGGCACCCTCGCTTACAAAGGCATTTTATATTTAGGTCCCCGCACACAACAATTGTTGGATGTCTCCCTTGTCTCTGTGCTTCTCTTACTAATTCAATTATCACACTCAGAAGTTTTGTTTATTAGCATTACGTGTCTGTTACTTATTCGTATTAAAGCCCATTGTACATAGGAGTTTGTATTTCCATGGTCAATTACCTTGACATTTGTTAATCGTTTTATCAAAATCATCAGACCTGCATACGGTCTTCCATTTACTCCTTTTAATGCCCGGTTAATTATAACCTCATGACTCTCACATGTTGGTGCTTTCTGCAACCACGTTTCCTGTAAGCAAATTGTTATGGCAAACTCCAAATGTTGATCTTGTTGATTTAATAAGTGTCTAAAGCCTCTGGTATTCCAGGATATATGCGTATTGTCTCCTCCATCTTCTTCTTTTATTTGTTAATCCCTGTCCGATTTAGAAAGAGCTTTTGCTTGCCAGAGCCATTCGTTTTCTCCCTTTTGTTGTTCTGATGTGACATTCGAGTTGTCGTGGCCTTTTTCTTCTTTTCTTCTGTTGCTAAATGTCACTTTTATTGGATATCCTTGTATTCCCTCCATGTTTTTTATTTAGTTACGTTATCATGCTGATAGCTCTGTTGAAATACCTATGATGTTTACTAAACCTGATTTGTACTCACTTCACAATTTTGAGAAAAGTAATTTTAAATTGGTAAGGCTTAACTGTTTTTAAACACATGGGCCCTCATTACAACCTTGGCGGAGGACCATGGTGCTATTAGCACCATGGTCCATGCCGCTAAGGGTACGATTCCGTCATGGTGGATGGCGGAGTTACCGCCCCATTACACGGTGAGTGGGGCGGTAATTCCCCATTCACCAATGGCCCCTTCCCCATTCCCATTTTTGCCCAATAGGGCATAATGGGAGTGGGGAAGGCGCTAATTATGGCACCATTAACCCATTAACGCCTGAGTTGTAATGAGGGCCATGGTTTATGTTTCTCTAGAATGTGCATAGTGTGTCAGTCCAGAAAATGTAAGTATTACTGCCATCATCTATCTTCAAAGGGTGTGTAACATTTCTCAGTACAGAATGTTACAAACAAAGTGTCTGCTAGCAAAAATGCACTTACAGTTAAAAAGATAGTGCCTGTTTCTTTCTTAAAAAAAAACACATAAATGGACATCTTAAAACACACATGTTAATCCAAGTACTGCCCAGACAGAACAAACTTTCTCTAACCCACTGCACCATACATCTCCTAGGGTGCTTAAACCTGTTTTACCTCCTAAATATACACAGGCGCTTCACATGGAAAATTCAGGAGTCGCTGTTTTCATGACCTACGCCCGTTTGTCTACCAACCCAGAACATGAACTGCATGCTGGTGTGTTGCAGAGCCAAAACCCATTAGTTTATCCCAACAGGGGCAGCTAGGCTCTAATTATTCTCCCAAGCACTCCTTGATGGGAAATACTGGTCTTACTTCAAACTGCCCTGTTGGTGCTCACAATTGCAACTCCGCTCAGGTGGCAACTAACGACTCTGCACCACTGGAACGGTCATTGGATGCCTTGGTAGAGTGCGTGTGCAGACTATTATCTCTTCTTTGAGGGTCTGAACCATGGGAATACAAATTTGTATAAGAGAGCATTAGTTATAGCCCTGGGAGAAATTCTGGGGGTCTCGGATATATCCTTCAGAATCCTTTCTGTAACACACATTTTGTCTGATTGTATGTTCTGTGGCGGATGCAATATCAGGTTTGGACTGGCAAATAGGTTCATACGTTTGTGCATTTTGAATTGTGGTACTTCCCTGTTTGCAAAAGGTATTGAAGTTCATCTGGATTCCAAGCACAATGTCTGCCATGTACATGATACTTGGATGGTTCCACTAAATGATAATAAACTGTATGGTCCTGATGTTAGTGCCCAATGACCTCTTACAGTCACCCAAACAAACAAGCACTGTAATGGACTTGAGCCCGGGATAGGTTGAGGCTATCCTAAGGGAGAAGATATTCACTACATTTGCGGCCTCAGCTAGTGCAAGGGACTTAGTGTATGGTTGTGTGAAACATAACCCACCTTCTTCTTCCTACCACAGAGAAAACCTTTTTTTTCACCTAAAAAATATGTCTTTTAATATTGCAGGTCTGGAGAGCAGATTTAGTGAACCTGAGTTGATGAACTTTTTGAGCCAGCTTGATATTATTATGCTGCAAGAAACCTGGTCTGCTGATCCCCCAGACCTAATTAATTATTCTTTGTTTTATGTCATTGCTACTCCCACCAAACGTGGTAGGAAGCAGGGGGGGGTTGGCCATTTATATTGTAGTGTGGTTGGGCTGTGTTAGCATACGTTTTTCTCATCTGATACCCTTCTGATTGTAGATATTACATTGCCCATTGCCAAGAAGTTGTGTTTGTTGAACTTTTATAATGCAGGGAGGGAAAGATATGGGGACCCCGCTTGAGGAGTTACTCCTCAAAGTGGGAGTGATGTGTACCGGTGACAACTCCCAAAGTAAGCCCTCATACTGCATAGGAGGGGACTTTAATTTAAAGATGGGAAATGCATTATGTGAGATGGCTTCACAAAGTGAAGAAGCTATGGACTTGCATCTCCCCATCCCGGTTCTGTCTGGCCTAATCTCTGTTTCCCCTGTCCGGGAATTCCTGCTAAAGTTATATGAGTTGGGCCTACGCCCTATAAATGGCAGCTGCTCCTCTGATGTTCCAGCTAAGTATACTTTCAGTAACTCCAAATTTCGTTCTATTATTGACGACTTTATTGTAGATATATCTAGCTGGAACTTGATATATGATTTTGAAGTGCTTCCTCATTTGTAAAATGATCGCAACCCTTTGATTTTAACTATTAATGTTCTGTTGCCTCTGAGTGGTAGACACTCATTCTCAGGGTAAATAGAAACTATTGTTAACGTCATTTACACACCATTATTGTGGCCCAAATGTGATCATGAAAATGTTATGTTGAAATGTATTACAAATGCCCTGCCTTGTCTTGAAGTGTGTCTGAATCCCCTTACTGTCTCAAGCATGGTGTTACATTTATGGGGCCTTATAATGAGGACTACAGGTGATGCTTTTGTGGGACGTAAAAGGAAGCCAAGGTAGGATAATAAACGTCTAGGCTAGTTTGGAAATGAGTGTAGGTGTGCTAAGCAGGCTCTCCTCATAGCCTTGAAGCGGCCAACTAGGTCAGCAGGGAAATTACAGCCTCTGGGCAAATTTACAAAAATGCAATTATCAAGGGCAAAGCTGAATGGGCTCCAAAGACATGGAAGGACCTGGAAATTGCCACTGTCTCTGGCGATTACAAATTATATTGGAGAATGCTTGCTGCTGGTTTAAATGACAATTGCCTCAAAGACAGAGGGGGAACTGTGGTGATTTTGGCAATGAGTTGGTTTGAACATTACTCAAGTCTATGTAATCCTCCTAGTTGTCATTCATCCACTGCAGTATTTAGGACCCCACCCAAGTGTAATAAATGGAGCAGTTTATAACACCGTGCAAGATGATTATCTTTCTTTTTCTATAAAGGATCTAGATAATGCACTTACTCATCTACCGGGAAAGCGGCTGGTCCAGATATTGTGCCAATCACATTTTTTTAAATTTGAATGGGAAATTTGGTTTCCATTATTTACAAAGGTGCGTAACATTATCTCACAGAACAAGACGTTCCCACATAGTTGGAACAAGGCTATCACTCTGCCGATCTTTAAGAAGGGGAATACTGCAGGCGTAACCTGTTATCGTCCCATCTCCCTAATTGACACAACAGCTAAATGGTTTGGCTGGCCACTCCACAGGAACATCATGGACTGGGTAGAGGAGAATGCCATTTGATCACATATCCAATATGATTTCTGCAAAGGTGTGGGGACAGCTGATGCAATCTTGAATTTGTCCCTTATTCTGTTAAAGTGCGCCCATGGCTCTGGCGTTCCCATGTATGTAGCCTTTAGTGACCTAGTTACAGATTTGGACCATGTAAATCGTGGGCAACTGTGGACATATCTGAAATCCCTTGGCATGCCGTCTTCCTTACTGGATTTGCTTGTGGGTATAAACACAGACCTGTCAGTTAGAGTACGCATTAACGCAACAGGGGAGTTATCGGACTTCAAAAATTCAAGTCGTGGCGTCAGACAAGGATGTGTGCTGGCCCCATTTCTATTTAATTTGTATATTAATTCCCTGGTCTGCCACTTTGAATGATCTCTCAAGTGATGTACCAAAGTTAGCTGGAAGGCGCCTTCCAGTACTAATGTATGCAGATGATGCGGTTCTTATTGCAAAAACTGGAAGGGCATTCCAGCAGTTGGTGAAGGACTTTTGCAAATCATATGTCCACAAGAAATAAATAAATGTGGAAAAATCAAAAAGGATGTGCATTGGGTGTAAAACAAAAATAATATTGGCTGAAGGATATGCTTTGCAATGGGTAAGCTCCTTCACGTACTTGGGCGTGAAATGTTCTAAAAGCCTGGAGTGGCATATGCAGATTGAATCGCAGGCTATTAAATGTGCCCAAATAAATTGCTCCATATTGCGCTTTGGGCAGGGCATGGGCGGGCTCCCAGTTGATCACGCCATACATATTTACAAAGCAAAGTCTGTACTGGTGGCCACGTATGGAGCAGCAGTCCAGGGGCACGCGGTGGTATTGTCTATTCAAATGAACGAAAATCAGTTCCTTAGAAGAATTCTAAGGGTGAATGAGGGCTTTCCTGGTTTTATACTTCATCAAGAATGTAGCATGATGTTTGTTTTAGACCTTATTCCGCTTAAACCGCTGTTGTACTGGCTGCATCTTTGGAGCAACCCAGCTCTGTCACTGACAAGTTTATTAATTCAGGACATTCTGAACTCAGATGTACAACACAAGTTGAAATGGCTCAATTATATACGTGTAACTCTTACCTAGCTTGGTCTGGTGGATTACTTCCATGGTAAACCATGTGGGGGGATGAGGTCACAGAGACTCTGACCAAGGTCTTTTCAAAATCAAAACAATTAAAAAAGAGAGGCTTGTGAATCTCATAAAAAAGCACTGCAGGTTATCTCAGTAGTAGGAAAGATCTGGGACCATCAAAATATATTTTCTGGTTTAATGATGAAAGGAGGAGGGCAGTTTTCATTCGCCTGAGATCCAACCTACTTTTTACAAAAGGAACGTTGCAGGATAAAAGAACGAAAGGTTTGAACAGCTGCCTTTGTAATCGGCATGACGTGGATGATGTGTTACATTTTCTTGTAATATGACATTTATACACGAAACTGCTTGCAAATATCTCTGTCTATTGTTTAGAGAGGGGGGTTGTCTATGTAATAATTATGTATATTTATGTTGAGTGTGCGCTGGAACTGAGAGCGTTTTTATTGTAGTGTATGTAGCTTCATCATGGTATGTTGAAGCCTTTGCATTGAGGCATGTTATACTTGTATTGTTCTGGTTCCAATGTACTTTTATGGGCACTGCCCAAAATAAAGTGTTATCTGTCTATCACGTTCTTACGTTTCTTGTGAATGGCACTTACACAAGCGATCTCAGATTATTAGGGTCAGAGGTGAACCTTGCATTAGTCATGGAAAGATAATATATGTTATATTTTAAATTACAATGAATTGCTCTGCCCTGAATATTAAATATGTTGTTATCAGCTGACATTGGACTTTGAGAATAAGAAATATCCCAGTTACACTTTACAATGTTCGGTTCTAGGATCTGGCATGTTGTAAATACTATACAGTTGGAATGATTATTCATTAGATATGTCTGGCACAGATTTGATCAATTTAAACATTGAAAATGTTTCTATAATTTAAGGGTAATTTGTCAAGAATGATGTTGAAGAGATAGTGGGCACTTCTTGAAATGTATCTTGTAAAATCCAGCACGTTATCTTTCTCAGCACAAAATTAATATATAACAGGAATATCTGTTTTTTTTTTAAAAGTTGGCTTTGATTTTCTTAACATGAAGCTGGAACAACAGCAATCATTGCTTCAGTAAAAGGCCTGAATGTTAGTATTGTTTAGCTCAAAAAGAATACCCCACCATACCATTCCATAATTTCTTTGAGTTAGAACACAAACACAGTCTTCACTTTTTTTATTACAGTTCTGCTCCCTATGAGCAGTTATGTTTTCCGTGCTCCTTTCCTTACATAGGGCAACACATATGTCTTACCATTGAGGACAATCAAAACTATAAAGTTTGTCTAAAGGATTTCTGTTGAATATAAAACATGGTACTCCTAACTTAGTCAGCAGTTTATCCGTATGTCTGTGTAGCATTAGAAACCATGATAAGCTGATTCCACCCGTACGAGTTAGTCTAAAAATAGACTACTTTCCCTATCTTGTGTTATTTTCAAGATGCTTTCTTAGCGATACATGTGTTGGCATGCGTTTTCTTTTCAAGATTTAAAGGTCGGTCCAATGCTATCTTTGAACAGAAAATAGGCCTTACTGTCGGTTATGTGTAGAATGCCTTCTTTACATTTGCAGAACATCCTGCAATACTGAAGACTGGCATAGTTTAAGGACTACTGGCAAACACCCCAAGGGAACCTGAAAAAATACAACAAAGGCAACAACATGTCACAACGGAAAGGATCTTATTCCGTCCAGAACACTTGCCAGACTGCGGGAGACACCACTCATAGGGCCTCATTACAACTCAGGCGGTAAGGGGTTTACGGCGCCGTAAACAGCGGCGACCCTTACCGCCTGAGTACGAGGTCCCTTAGCGCCATGGCGGATTTAACACCTGCTTTTAGCAGGTGTTAAAATCCATGGCGCTAAGGGACCATGGAGTTAATTACGCCACCGTAATTTACGGTGGCGTAATTAACGCCTTCCCCACTCCCATTATGCCCTATGGGGCAAAAATGGGAATGGGGAAGGGTAAATGGGGATTGGGGACTTACCGCCCCGCCAAACTCGGAATGGGGCGGTAAGTCCGCCAACCACCATGGCGTAAACGTAGTTTACGCCATGGTGGTAAAGTCACGGCCCAGGCGGTAACTTACCGCCTGGGTCGTAATGAGGCCCATAGTATGTGTGAATAGCAAGGAACTATGTATCACCCCAGAATTCAGCAGAAAGCAATGGGGTATATGGGCAGGATCTGATAAAACATTAAAATGGACATCAGCAAAATAGACTCAAAGTAGAGGGAATACATTTGGCTTTATTACATACCATGTGCAGCCTCGTACATTCAGATACAGATATTCTGCACCCAGGGCAGCATTCCATATCCACATATGCCTTCATATGACAGATACAGAATTAAAAGGGTCCCATACCGGTATCATACTTGCAGTAACATGAATATATGACCATTTACAGCCAGTTTATGCCCAGATCATCACCCCAACGGAAAAATATATCTCACTAAACCTTACAGCCAGGTGCAGTTCTGATAAATGATCTTCAGGTAAGAGGACCTGAGAACACGTACTGGGTCTATAATCTGTATAGTGATATTAAATGTCACTGCATACATGTATCTATAAGCACTATAAAGTAGTCCTGATTGTGGTATTAACTCAAATGCCTTGGAATTGCCATCATATGTTTAAAACAATGTACTTTGTTAATATATCAGGTAGGTTTAGGCTCTAGGAATGGAACCTGCCTGTGCTAAGCTCCATTTGTATTGTGATTGTGAGTTTTAGCAAGATTACAGGAGTGGTTTTGGGGTTTAGCCTGAGCCCCAGTTTGGTAGGTAGGAAAAAAGTCTTTTTACTCCCGGCTATCTTGTTTGGAATATCCAAAATAATTATTTGTAACACTCTGGTTAGTACGAAATAATCAGTTTTTTATTGGTGTTTTCTTGAGTGGTTCATTCAATAGATACATTTGTGGGTGTTTTAGAAACACTGTTTAGGACTTGGTGTGCAAGTTCGGTCAGCCGACACGTGTTTCGACCCATAGGGTCTTTCTCAAGGCATGTATTATTCGCTGTGTGCCCTCAGTGGGGTTCTGTTGGAATTAAGACTGTCCTTACGGCAGTCTTGGCTCCTGTTGGGCCTTGTGTGCGCGGTCCAGCATCCTGGGCGGTGCTGTGCTGTTGTTAATATATCCTCAAAATAACGGTTTATCTGATTGTATTAATATTAATAGCATGTGAAGAACCTTTGTCAAATCATAACACATAATGACAAGAGGCACGATGAACTTACAGGAGGCATACATTGAAGAGGGGGCACTGTGTAGTACTATGTAGGGATAGCTGAAAGATTGGCTTATTACATTTGGGCTTTAAATTGGGTCAGTAGAGCAGGCAAAACTGGTTGCATGAGAGATGAGGGTTTGTAAATAGTACCACATTACTGTTGTTGGCAGTCTTCTAGGACCGCCTCACTGTGAGCCCCACACTCCCCTGACACAAGACACAGAGTAGTTCGTGTGGGCTCCCCGGTGGCCCTGAGGCCGCCGGGAATGCCCCGTTTATTTATACCGGCACGCGATGGAGTGGACGGCACTCTGTCGCGTGCGCGCCCTTAAAGGGCCAGCGCCACACTCCTCCTTTTCCATAACAAGAAACTGAAAAGGGAGGCTCTAAACTAGAAAAAATGAACAACACACATTGGCAAATCCCAACTGCCCCCGTTTATTGGCAACCACCCTGCATCCCCAGAAAGCATCCCACAAAACCGGCATGACAGTCTCTACAACACAGCGCCACCGTCTTAGTCCGTCACATAGTCTGTAAGACCACGCCCTGTTCTCAGGGGGTACCTCCTGCCTGTCTCTCTGGTCCGTGTTCCTTCGTTTGGCCCCCCACGGGCCAGAGACTCCACTTGCGAGGGGCGACCCCCTCCTTCGTCTGGTGCTTCCTCTGGGTCCATGTCCCCCATAGTCTCAGCCCTTGGCTCACCCAGCCTCTTAAAGAAACTGATGTTTCTGGTAACAGATGCTGTTCCGTCAGACGCAGTTACCATAGATCCCTTGACCGCCACCATGTCCAATGGAGCCGGTTCATAGCTCAGAGACAACTTGCCCTGCGGGTGACGATTCCTCACTAGTACTTCATCGCCCAGGGCAATCCTTGGTGGTCTTAGACCCCTTCTGTTGTTTTCCATCTCTGTCCTTGCCCTTCTCTCTTCCTCCACCTGGTCCTTATTGATGGCGGCCGGCTCTCGCTCCCCCACCTCCGGTATTATGTCCCTCAGACATCGCTGAAATAATGCTTCCGCTGGTACCAAGCCCGTGGACGAGTGTGGTGTGGTCCGGTACCCCGTAGGAACACATAGAGTGCCCTTTGCAGGCACTCGTCCTTTCCTTGAGCAATCCTAAACACCTTATTCAGTGTGCGCATCATGCGCTCTGCCTCTCCATTTGCACGGGGCCATAGCAGTGTGACCTTCCTGTGATGGATGCCATAGTCCTTCATGAGGTCAGCAAAACTGTCACCTTGGAACGGAGCACCATTGTCGGAGCATAAGATTGTGGGCAGTCCATGGGTGGCAAAGATCTTCTCCAGCGCCACCACAACCCTATCAAAAGCCACAAACTCTACCTCCGGGCATTGGGACCATTCGTCCACTACCACTAGAAAATGGGTGCCTCTAGTTGTGGACCCAAAGTCTATGTGGACCACTTGCCACGGTCTCGTCCCTCGGGGCATCGTCTCGATGGATGGCTCACGTTGTGCTGGCGAGGCTGCCTTGCACCACACATAGGAGGCCACAAACTCCTCCACCCTCCTTTCTAGTTCAGGGAACCACACTTTTTGCCGGAGGCGTGCTTTTGTCTTGGGGGCTCCTTGGTGTCCTTGGTGCGCCAGAGCGGTTATTTGATGAACCTTGGCCTGGGGGATCACAATTCTGTCTCCTCTCAGCAACAGTCCTGAGTCCGAGAATGTTAGTTCCTCACAAACTCTCCAGAGCTGTTCCAGCGCCACCTTTGCCTCATTCGTCCTCCGGTTTAGGGCTTCTAGCACGGTTTTCCAGGCTCCCTGTTCCATTGCCATCTTCAGGATTCCAAAACACTTGTCACTCTTTGATGCCTGTTCTAGTTCCTCCACCTGCATCGAGTTCGGGGTGGCCGTCTCAATCACCAGCCGGACATGCTCATCCACCTCCTCTGCACATGCGGACGGTTGGGAACCCCTCTCGGGTACCTGGAGAGGTAGTCCGCAGCCTTGTTACACCCCACGCGGTAGACCAGTGACACTCCATACTAGAAGAGTGCCAGCATCCAACGCTCTATCCGCACCGGTGGTTTGGATGAGGAGCCAGCCATTATGATCAGTAGGGACTTGTGGTCCATAATGACAGTAACTGGCCTTCCCAAGATGTACAGGCGGAAATGCCTGCAGCCCCATAGCACAGCCAGTGCCTCTGGCTCAATTTGCGAGTATCACTGCTCGGTCTCTGAGAGAGCCTTACTGGCGTAGGCTATCGGGCGGATCTCCTGGTCATTCCCCACTTGCGTGAGAACTGCCCCTAGGCCGTAGGGGCTGACGTCCACAATGATCTCGGTCTGTAGGCTCGGATCAAAGAATGCCATGGTGTCCTCAGCAGCAAGGGTGGCCTTGATGTCATAGAAAGCCGCTTGCTCGAGTGGCCCCCACTGCCACGTTGTGTCCTTCTTCATCAGCGTCTGCAAGGGCTCCGAGCGTGACGACAGGTTCCGGATGAAGTGGCCACAATATGTAACCATGCCCAGAAAGCTCCTCACCTCGGCTCCATTCTCCCATGGTCTTGCCTCCTTTATATCCCTCACCTTGCGCGGATCAGGTAACACGCCATCCGCCTTAAAGACAAAGCTGAAAAACTCAAGTGTGGTTTTGATAAATTCACAATTGTCCCTGTGCAAAGTGAGTCCCAGGGAGCGCAGGCGCTCGAATGTCTTAGCCAGACATGCCAGATGTTCAGCCTCTGACCTCGCAAACACTAGAATATCATCGCTGATGTTGAGGACTCCCTCCAGGTCCGCAAGTGCCCCTCTGATGATGTTTTGGAACACCTCAGCTGCCGAGGAGACACCAAAATGGGTTTTTTTATACCTGTACAGACCCCGGTGCGTGGTGAATGTTGTTGTATATCGAGATTCTGGGTGCAGGACCACCTGCTGGTACCCAGCCCTGAGGTCCAGTTTGGAGAAGAACCTCGCCACTTGCAGTTCCGTTATAATATCGTCAATGGTGGGGGTTAAATGCTGTTCCCGCTTTATTGCCTTGTTGGGAAGGCGCACATCCACGCAAATTCTCACTGCATCAGGTTGCTTGGGCTTGGGGGCGATCACAATGGGAGACACCCACGGGGTAGGGTCCTCCACCTTCTCGATGATGTCCAGCCCAACAAGGTTATCCAGTTCCTGGTCCACCAGATCTCTGAGGTGGAAAGGCACTTGCCGATGTTTGAGCGCCACCGGTGAATGGACTCATCTATATGTAGCCGTACAGGTTAACCCGCCATCAGTCCTATTCCTTCAAACAGAGGAGCATGCTTGTCCAGTAGTACCTGTATGTCGTCCAGGTACACTGATTATGCAAATGTGACGATGCCATGGGCCTCTGCCGCAGCACAGCACAGCAGGGTGTTGTTGCTCAGCGGTGTTACATAGAATCTGACCCGGACCGACGTGTTTCCATACTTCATGCTTGCCACAAATGCACCATCTAGGGAAATCGGCTTTTCGCCACCAAAAGTGAAGATGCGCGCCTTTGGCGTAGCCAGGACCAGTGGGGACTACATAGTGCCATAGTGCTCCTTGGCCATTACATTGACTTACGCCCCCGTGTCCACCAGCATTGGTATTGAGTCTCCATTCACCAGCATGTTGCACCTGGGCTGTCACTTGGAGTTGGCTTTCAGGATGCCCACACTGGACACAAAGAACATGTTTTCTTCATCTTCTTCTTCCTCATCACCCTCGGGGGACACAATTGTCTCCCTGGTCCACTTAGGCCACGTTTGATGATCGCTGGGGGCGGAAGAAACTAGCCCGGAATGGCCCTCTGGGAATGACTGTGGGAGTTACCGCCCTACACATCCGGGCATAGTGGTCTGCCCTCCCACATCAGCCGCACGATTTCCCGATGGCTGGGCATTCTGCTGGATGCGGGAGATTGTATCCGCATTTCATGCATGAATTTTTCACTGCTTGTCCTCTTAGCCCTTGGCCACCCTCCGGGCGTCTGGACCTTCAGCCTCTGCCGACAGCGCAGACATCTTCCGTCTTGCTGGAGAGCACTCCAGCCTCCATTCTGGTTGCCCGCAATTCAGAGACCTCATGGCCCCGACCCAGCTATAGGATGTAGGGAAGGGTGATGCCCGGCTCTCTCAGGATCTGACGGCGCAGTTTGCCAGACACGCACCCCTGGATGAGTTGGTTTCTAATCACGGTGTCCTGGTCATTCCATGCTCATGGTACTGCTAGTCTGCGCAGCCGCCCATAAAACACATTGAGTGTCTCATCATCCTTTTGGCGAGCTGCACCCACCAGGAAACGTTCATTATCCGCATTTGCCATGGGCAGAAAATGATTGTGGAGTGCATCCTTTGCCGCCGCATACGACCCATCCACTGGTTGCAGGGACAGGAATATTTCATGCACTGCAGGGCCTGCACAGTACAGGAGGTACCCAATTTACTGTCATTGCTTGTCTCCCTTGTGGCCCTGCAGTACTTTTCTATCCTGTCCTGGCTCATGGTGGCAAGCGCACAGGCACCCCAGGGATATAAAAGAAATGGGGCTGCAACTCACCACCACACCAGTGAGTAGTCCTCTGCAGTCAATGGACCCTGGATGTAGCCACTGGCAACTTCACAGATACCAATGGTCCTCAGGTGCAGCCAGGCCTTGGCAGTTCCACAATTGAGCAGGGTGGGCCCCAAAATGTGAACACAGCAGGCCTTCCTTGGTGCCCCTCGGTGAAAAACAGTGAAACTGTGAAGAAATCACTATGAAAATAGCAGGTGCTCCTTCTAGTGGCTGTCCACCACAAGATCGTCCAAAAATTAAGCCTGGATGGCTCACCGATGCTTCGTTATGAAGCCGTGACCTCCCAGGGCCTATTGTGCAAAATGGCCACCGCGTTTGTCGTCCCCCTCTCTGCGGCATATTTCAAAAGGTGCGCCTCACATAGGATCATCCGCGCACCTCTAGAAGATCACTGCCTGTCCCGGGTGGATGTTCAACACTCAACGCCACTGTTGGCAGTCTTCCAGGACCGCCTCACTGTAAGCCCCACACTCCCCTGACACAAGACACAGAGACTCTGTGTAATTCATGTGGGCTCCCCGGTGGCTCTGAGGCCGCCAAGAATGGCCCGTTTATTTATACCCGCACGCGACACGTGCCCTTAAAGGGTCAGCACCACAAGTGTAGCATGTACTGTCTGGAAGTAGGAGGGGCCTCCGATAACAATGATCTCTTACCAAATGCCAGAATGCATGCTATTTCACCAACTTTCCACATTTCCCAAAATACACTATGCTTCATTCATTCTAGGTAACTTAATGGGAGTACATTTTCAGGTAGGAAAGAAGGCCAGTAATACTACATTTCTCGCAATGCATTCTGGCTTACGATGCACAGTAGCCCAAATAGGATTCTGTATACCAAAAGGCACTTTTCAGCACTCAGGACTCACTGTAGCACATGTCCCAGAACACAGAACACTCAAAGGGAAACATTGACCATGTTCAACTCTTTAATCATCTAGCTTTATTCCATGGACACCCACCCAACCTCATTTTGGTTGATGCTTTTGCATGAATGGTGGGAATTGAAACTGGTTAGGGATGGTTACAAGGGAGCTAAGTAACTCGTGGAAAAGAGGATGTGATGGCCATGGAAACTCGAACTTGCCTTAGGATAACTTGGGAGAAGTATAACAGCAAATTGAACAGAATGTTAAAATTAACTTTCTCTGGAGGTTCTAAAAAAAGCCAAAAGTAACACAGAAAATGAATAACTCTGTACTTAGAATGGCAGTGTGCCACTAATATCCAACAATCTTTTACAAAAAAAGTGAAAAGTCTGCGCTAAGTAGTTAGCGCGAGCCAGAACATTGCGTGGAACAAATGAACTGCGCTGGGAGCCTATTCATGGAATCAAAAGCACCCAGAAACTTGCAGCACAAAGAAAAATGAGTATCCCCAGGCTCACCCTCAACACTCCCCCTTGGCAAACAGAACATAGCGCTGTCAAACAACTTTTGAGCCAGACCCACGGGAAAAAAGTAATCATAGGTTACTTACCAGAAATCACCATTACTTCCACTCCTCTCCTGCAACTGACAAGTCCTCATCTCACTAGTACCCCCACTAATCTGTGCCCCAGCCACCTGTATTAAGGTTGAACCCACTAGTACACCCTTGTTGCAGTGCCCTGTCTCATCTGGGCATCAACACTGTACATTAAGGCTGAACCTACAAGTCCATCCTTGTCCCAGTACCCCAACTAATATGAATGTTGTGTGGGAGTAAGGGGCCAGTAGACCCCCCACGTCCCTCCTTTCCTTAGTACAAACTTGGACCATGTGCCTCCAATGGTGGGGGGTGCCCCCATTGCCCTTATGCAATGTCAGCATTGGTTGGCACTTGCATAGATGGGACAATCGCGCAGGACACAAGGCATCCATCTTTGTGCCCCCTTGACTCCATCTTGGTAACTAGGCCCCACTGCGATAATACCAAAAGGCTTCTCTCCCTCGTTCAGTGCCGCACACACAGCACACATGGCCCCCACCTTTTCCTCACTGTGCCTGGAAAACTCTGGAGCCCATTCTCACGCTGAAGCCGGAGGTAATTGCAACAAAGAACGAATGTAACAACCCACTTTTCCTCTGAGATCACTGCCCTGCGTGTGAACTGGCTTGAGCCGAGCATCCATCTACACAAATCTGTCCATGCCCCCTCACCCTCGCCATTGGAAAATTACTGCCAGTGCAACCCCGTGTCCCTGCAAGGGGTTCACTTGATGTACCAAATATGTGACCTGCTGAGTAGACCCCCGACTAACATTAGGTCCCTGTCACAATATATCACCTCCCAATACTAACAAATGCTAACGTGACTTCGAGTTTTTACGAGTCCATACCCAAGGTTCAATCAATGTTATCATGATGGACAACATAGCTCTTTAACCTGATGTTCGATAAACCTCTGTTATTAACGATGTAAATACATATAAGACATTTATAGGTTTATAGTGATTTGTTCAAACTCATTGCAAAGTAATTATCTAGTGCCTACTTCACAGAGATATGTTATGTTAGCTTAGTTGAGTGATCACCCCACCTCACAGCAACCTGACCTTCACCAATCCTGGACATTGGCGACGGATCATGTGAAACCCATCCTCCCGGCAAAGGAGCAACCAATCCAGATGGAACTGTGTCGTCATCACCATATGTGCCTATACTGACTAACCAATCCTGTACCGCTTCGACACCCTACACTAATTGCGTCATGTATGACGAAATGTACCCTTTTAATGTGATGTAACTGTGATATTTGTTAGAGCGCTCTCAGGCAGCAGAGCTCTTTGGATGGCAAAATACATAAACTATTTTTTGAACTCTCGCAACCTGTTCTCTTAGCCTTATTCCCCACCTGGGGAGTGCATCATTTATTCTCTTACATGTCTAAAAACGGGGAGGGCACCTACATTTTTGGTGACCCCCGCTATGTGATTTATGACAGGTGCCTCGAGGCCCGTGCAGTGCGGCGAGATCCGGGATGCCCCCCAGCAAAACCATCTCCTCCGCGGCGACCAGCCTGTGTGCACAACGAGAAGGGGTCAAGCGTTCCCAGTTAACGAATACCCAACTGTAAAAGCTGCTCGTCGAGGCGGGCCACGGCTTGGTTGGGGTGCGGACCAGATTGTGGATGAACCGTGAGCGGTGACTCTCGGACCACCCGACTGAACACGTGAGTACCGGATGCGAAAGTTACCAAGAGGTAAGGAAAGGGTTAAGGACGAAGGGGAACATGTAAGAATTGACTAAAAGAAAGTTAGGGTATGTGTGAATGATACTGAGGCTTTTCTGATCTATCCTTTATATGACCATTAGGTTTTATGGAGATGAAGAAGTAAGAGAAAAGTGAGGAAACCTAGCCCGAATGGGGTAGAAGGTGGCGCCGCATAGCATTGTCTCGTCCAGTGCAGATAAATAAGTGAAGATAAAGAGAAAATAGTAGGGGTCTCATATATCTAGTAAACTCAGAGTAGTAATTTAGAACATTATTTTTCCGTATGAGCAGAATTCTTGGTAAGGTAATAAGAGGAGGTAAGAGGTGGGGAGTGCATGAGAAAGCTAGAACAGAGGGGTAAGAAACTAAAATAATAAAAAAGAGCGAGTAAAAGCACACAGGTAGTACATGTTACATGTGGTATGTCTTCATGTTGTATGTTCTCACGTGCGTCAAGGTGCTGCATGTTGACCTGTCAGTAACTGTTTACGTGCCAATAAGTGAAGAACAAATTAAGGTTGATTAAGGAAATTGAAAATGTAATGCATATGAAAATGTTTTGAATAATAGCAAAAGACGGATGTTCATAGTTGAAATAATTTATGGTCTTGGTAAGTGGTGAAAGACGAAAAGTTGTTGAAAAATAGTGGTACTAAAAGGGAAGTAAAAAGGTTGTATACAACATTGAATCAAATAGAGTGAACGAAGTGTTTGTGTATTCACGCGCAGGAAACTGGGTTATCATGGGGGGAGTAACACCCTTAGCGCACATTTGTCAATACCTCCCACAATATAGCGAGAAGATACAGAAGTATCACGACCAGTGGGTGACAGAGATAAAAGGAGACAGTGTGACTCCCAAATGGCCAGAGGGAGGATCCTTTGACAAGAGGATATTGGACCTAGTATCCACACATTTGTTGACCAGATATAAGGGAAAACAGTTACAGAACAGAAGAGAAGTGTTAGATTTGCGCGTATGTTTGAAGAAATAACACCTGCAGGTGAGGTAGGTAAATACAAAGAAGCTGAGAAGGAGAAAGCACCAGTGGAGGTAGGTGGGTCAGCTAGATGAGAGTGTACAACGACCACAACTGAGAGTGATACCACCAAAATATACCTGTTGTTGACACAGTCCACAGTAGGATACAGCAGCCTCGATATGTGCCAGCGGGCCCTGCCCCGACCACCTCAGCGGCCACTGCACCTCCTCCGTATGACCCAACTAATGCACCAACCGTAAACTAAGCACGGTTAACCAGGGATTTAGATAGACAGCTTGCACACGCACAGATGGAAATAACACAATTAAGAGCGTTATACGATAAGGGCCAGATGTTGCCAGGGGGAGGGGAAGTGCCACCAGTAGCAGCAGCCAATCTAACGCCCCCACCGAGCGCCGCAGGAGAATCAGCGCCAGCAACGTCAGCACTGTCACGTCAGCACCATCACAGTCGGCACCTATACCAAGAGGGCAAGAACAAGAGTGGCAATCGGGAGAGTTCCTGTTCCATTTAAATGGCAAGCCAGTAAGAATAATATGCCCAACAACCCCAGATAGTCAGCGAGGAGAAAGACAAGAAGAAGACAGGGAACAAGAAGAAGAAGTGGAAGAGGTAAGGAGCGATCCCGATGAATATGAAGAAGGGGTAGCGGCGGTGGGATCTCCACTGCCATTCCATTTCGATGACTTAAATGACCAATCACCACCGAGATGGCAGGCCCGGTTAAGACAACGGGTAGGGCACATGCTGGTGAGCAAGACAAGGAAGGAGACGGTAAGTAAGATAGGAAGAAAGCAGAAACTACAAATGCCATTGATACACAAGGGAGCAGGTAAGCCGCACTAAATTCCTTGGGCCCAAATGGACAAAAACAACTTGCTGAAGCTTCTCCCCCCACTTTCGGGTGGGATGGGAAAATGGATACATGCATTCGAAAAGAACACAGCAGGAGTCCCATTAGCAATAGAGGATGTGAAAAGTTTGTTGGTGTCCGCTGTTGGTGATTAAGCTGACGCAGTGTGGGTGAAGGCGGGGGTCCAGGGAGTAACAATGAGTTGTGACCGCCATGATGGATCGCCATTTAACAACGTTAGAGCACAAGTATGGGATGCATTGCGGTACACATTTCCAGACATCCCATATTTACACTTAGTGATGCAGTGCGCGATGGAAGAGGAAGAGGAGCCTATGCAATTCATCCTCCGGATGCAAGACCTGTGGAGAAGTGAAACGGGTACGGCGTGTGATCAATTCGCCGCCCTGTTCTATTTCATAATCAAAAAGGGGCTTCCGAAGGAGGTACAGAAGGCCTTGGATAAAATAGATGGGATTGAAGCCAAGGGTTGGCCTGAGATTCAAAGCATAATTGTACACCACTGCAGGAGGATCAAAGAAAGAGAAAAATAGATAGCGCAGAAAAGGTTGGCAGACAAAGCAAAATTAGTACAGAATAAGCTAGTGAAGGTCGCATTGTTGAAAGCAACAACATCAACTGATAGGAGAGGCGAAGGAGATGACGGAGCAGGAAACACACCAGTCAGGATGGCTGCAGCATGGGCTACCAGAGGGAAAGAACAGTGGGATGGAGAAGAACAGTACGGTGGGCCCCAGTGGCAAGGAAGACCAGCGAGAGGACGAGATGGGTACACAGGGCCACAAGGGGGATTTGGAGGAATGGGGAACAGAGGTTTCAGAAGGCCTGGGAGGAAAGTAGGACCACAAGTATCGTGTTGTAATTGTGATAGATGTGGGCACTATTCAAGAAATTGTAGCATTCGACCTATGGGGTATTTCCAAGGGCATCCCAGAATGGGAAATGAACAGCAATACGGACATCCACATCCAGGCAGCCCCTATGGGTTACACATGGGAGGGGGTGAGCAAGGTGATCAATATTACAGTGAGCCCCAAATGCAGCAAAGACAGCAACTCCCGCAACAACAGCCACAGCAGAAGGGAGCACAACCGCCCATGGCCAGACATAATACAGTAGGCAACGCGAATAACAATATTTTCACAACATCGGCCAATGGTGCACCAGCACCTTTCCGCAGCACAACAGTGGTAGGAGATAATGATTTCTCCATGCCAGGAACTCAAACATATGCAGACTAGGACAGCCCACAGAGAGCGCTTGCGTGTCCAGTCCTATCCACTACCTTACGTGCAGAAGAGGAACCACTAGTGGGAGCAGAGATAGGAAACAAGCAGTTTATCTTTATGGTAGACTCAGGAGCAGAAGAATAATGTCTCATGGAAGGGCTGTTTCCGTTCTCGGGAAAAAATTTGGAAACGCAGGGGTTCTCTGGGGCTATTTTGAAAGTTCCTTACACAAAAAATCTTGATATAACAGTGGGGGGATAAACAGTGCGCGCACCCTTACTGTATCATGAAGACGCGGCAATCAATCTACCGGGAAGAGACTTGTTGATTAAACTAAATATGACAATCACATTTCCTGAGCGGGGAATGGTGTATTGAACTCCAGGAGTGTGCCCCGTATGAGCAATGCTGATGATCAGTACAATGACAAACGAGGTTGTGGTGAGAGGGGTGCCCATTGACATGGACATGTTCATTTACGGCATCAGAGTGGTGGCCCGGGTGGTACCAGAAATAACAAGAAAGGAATGGAGGGTGCCCGGGATTTAATTTTCTGCCCAATTGTGAACACAGATGTTGCACCAGGAACCATTTTGTCTATTGACTTAGAAGGGGTTAATGTCTCAAGCAAATGTTTTGCAGTGATAGGACTGGGCACACATGGCTGCGAATGGAGAACAGTACTATGCATAGATCCAAACATAATGTTGCACAATTTGACTGATGAGGAACTGTTCACTGTTAATGAGAGTGATGGGGAGATAATAATGGAAATAAGTATACCATGTGACATCATGATTCAAAACAGGGAAATACACAACCCACTCATGGCCAGCGTTAACATCCTGCCTACAATTTTTGAAAAAGATATGGAAAGGGTACTACCAGAATTATAGATCACAGGTCCTCATGATGTTGGGTTATTGCACAATGTAACACCCATTAAGATAAAATTGAAGCCAGGTGCCATACCCCCAAGAGTTAAGCAGTAACCCCTTTTCGAAAGAAGCAGAGGAAGGAATAAAAGAAACAATAAGTGCTCTGTTGAAACAACAGATAATAGTACCATCCAACTCCCTATGCAAGACATCAATTCTTCCGATCAAAAAAGCAAAAGGAGGGGCGTGGAGAATGATACAAGATCTCCGCCCACTCAACAACGTCATTCAGAAAGAGTTCCCTTTGGTACCTAACCCGGCATCAATACTGTGCAGCATTCCCAAGGAAGCTACACGTTTTACCAAGGTGGATTTGAAAAATGCTTTCTTTTCTATACCAATCGATCCAAGCTTCCGTTACCTCATGGTGTTCACGCTAGGAGGAAACAAGTATGAACACTGCAGACTACCACAAGGATATTGTGAGAGCCCAAGCATTTTCAATAGGATCTTACACGAAGATCGTGGAAATATTAATGTAGAGAGTGTAATAATACAATACGTGGATGATCTACTTATCTGCAGTCCAACTGAAGAGAAGTGCAGAGAAGACTCAATAACGTTGCTGAATCTACTAGCTACAAAAGGATATAAGGTAGATAAAGGTAAATTGCCATACTGTCTAGCCGGGGTCCTATACCTAGGACAGCTGATATCGAAAGATGGAAAAAGAATACTCCCCGACAGGGCGCCGGCCATACGCCACATGATAATACCAAAAACTGTATAGGATATGCAGACATTTCTCAGCATCTGCAATTACTGCCGAGCCTGGATACTTGATTATGCAGCCTATTGACGCCCATTGCTACAGGCATTGAAAGAATACCAAAAGAATAATGTCCCAATAAAATGGACAAAAGAAATGATGACACAATACTTCAAGCTACAAGACATGATCGCACGCGCACCAGTTCTCGCGAACCCAGATTATGACAGGGAGTTTTACCTATTCTCACACTGCAATGGCACACTAATGACTGCAGTATTAACACAGAAAACGTCCCTAGGTCCCAAGCCATTGGCCTACTACAGCGGAACACTGGACGTGGTAATGCAAGGTCACTTCGCGTGCGAACAAGCTCTCGCTGCATCGGCCTTCGCCATTGAAAAGAGCACCACAATTGTAATGGGCAGCTCATTAACGTTGTACGCAGAGCAGTCACTCTTTGCAATCTTAGAGCGATCCAAATCAAAGCTAACAACACAGAGGGCGACACCTTACGAGATAATAATTTCCAGCCCAAATGTGCATGTAGTGAGATGCAAAACAGTGAATCCTGCCACGTTCATTAGAGAGCCAGAAAAAGAAAAAAAAGAAAAACAAATGAAAAAAGCTGAACTACGTTTTCAGCCACGGATGAACTGCAGAGGACATGCAGGAGCACAATTTTGCAACATACGAGGGAGAGGAGGATGACATCCCCAGAGCAAGTGAGAATGCATTGCAGGAAGGTGAAATATAGTTCATAGATGGGTCAGCCTCCATAGATACTGAAACGGGGGAAAAACACGTAGGGATGGCCATGGTAAGTATGGAAGAAGACAACTACGAAGCGATTGTCCAAAAATGCCTCCATTCTCATTTTTCCACACAAGCAGCTGAACTAGTGTCATTTATTGAAGCACTACTTGCAGCAAAAGGATGTTCAGTAACAATATACTCAGATTCAGGCTATGCCACAACAACAGTACATTCAGGATTATCACGGTTGCGATGGAGAGGGTTCCGATGGGCAGATGGGTCGCCAGTTCAACATGCTACATTACTAAACAAACTAATAGAAGCATTAGCAGAACCATCAGTAGTGGTAGTGGTGAAATGCCAGGCCCATACCAACAACACAGATATCATCTCATTGGGAAACGCGGCGACAGACGCAGCAGTGAAAGACTCCTCGTATTTCAATGTCCCCGCAACAATTTAATGCATTGTTAAAACACCCATTACACAACCATAAGAAGAAGGGTATAGCGACACACCAGTAACGCAGATAATAGAATTGCAAATGAAAGCACCAACAGAAGAGCAGGAACTATGTGCTAAACAAGTGTATAAGCAATCACCTACAGATCTGATTTGGAGACAGGAAGTGAGTGGGAAGGTAGAGATGCCAGTGGAACTATTGGAGGTAGCATTCCAGCAGTTGCATTTCCCGCCCCATGTGACAAAACAACATATCACAGCAGGCATACAGGAGCATTGGTTCATTCCCAATTTGCAAGAGCACTTATCAAAATTCATCATCGAATGCACCACATGTCAGACATACAGTTCAGGAATGACTCTGAGAACATTGTGAGGAACTCTACCACGTCCAGTGGGGTCCTCAGAGAACTCCACATAGACTATGCTGATATGGGGGAAAGGTGTAACGGAGCAAGATACTTGATTGTGGTGGTATGCCCCTTTTCGAGATGGGTGGAGGCAGGACCATGCCCCCACCCAAACGCGAAGTTTGCTGCCATGTTTTTGGTATGGGAGGTGTTCTCCAGGTGGGGGGTTTGCGATGTTATAAGATCAGACAATGGCACACACTTTGTGAATGACCTCTTCAAGGAAGTGACATCGCTTCTAGGAGTCAAGCATAAACTGTGTTCTATTTATCATCCCATGGCTAATGGGATGGTGGAGTGGATCAACGGCCTGCTCCAAAGTAAACTGTCCAAATTGTGCAACACACGTGCATTGCCTGCCCCCAGCATTGTTCCAACTCCAAACGCAACCGAGCAAAGACCACCATTTAAGCCCCCATGAAATAGTAACTGGAAGGCGTATTCACACGCCACTCTCCCCGATAAGAAAAGCATTGGGTGCGCATCGAGCTGCCACAGTGTTGGGGGAAGAATTTAAAGAATACCTTACCCAGTTGATGTGTGCAGTATGTAGTATAGCGTGACAGATTGCACTGCCCTTTACTGAAAATGCTGCAACAGACACTGTAACTCAAGCCCCAGACAGCCCAGGTGGGCCATTAATGCCAGGAGATAATGCATACGTGAGAAGTTTCGCTTGGCGATGGAACTCGCCGCGGTTTCATGGACCTTATGAGGTCATAAACTGCACACACACCACAGTCAAAGTGAAGGGACTGAAGTATTGGGTGCACCTCTCAGGTGTGAGGAAGGCACGCGATACAGCACTCCCTCAGTGTGAACAAGTGAGCAACACTAAAATGGCAAATACAGATGGAACGTAATTATAAGGGATGTAACAGGAACAGTGCATAACAATGTGCTCGCATGACTGTCTCTCTCTCTCTCCCCCTCTCTTTGCCCTATCTTTCCTCCTGTTCTTTCTCTCTATCTCTTGCTCACATGTCCTGCACCCTCTACCAAGGGAAAAAAAAAGTGTATGGAGTATATATATATATGAATGCAGAAATGATATTCGTAGCTCAATATAAGTAACGTGCACAATCAAAAATGTTTATAAGATGTATATGAATGACTACTAAGAAGAATATCACAAACAGTAATAAACTATGCAATGTGAAAAATGAATATATGCTCGCCACTTAACCATTTATATCGCCCCTCCAGGTGACACAATGGCCGAAAGGAATGCACTCCCAGAAAATGGCTTACTGTTAGTTAGCGATAGGATTGTTAATAGAGCTAACAAATATAACACTGTTGAATGCACGTTGAAGTACTCTGAAGTTTTGCTGTCTGTGATGTTATTCTTTGTGGCGTGGTACCACATGCTCTTATGCCTTGTTCATGATATGAACAGAGGGGGGAGTGGGGCGCAGCTGATACGAGAGGGGTCAACGTTAATTTGGAAGGGTGTACAAACAATGTGGAGAGAAAACTATTCGGCTGATGACACGATGACAATGTGACCCAAATTATGATGCACTTTAATGATATGCCACCTGTCCCCCTCCCATCAGTTGTCACCATAAGGGAGTGTAATGACAATGAAACTAACGAAAATGATGGTGATTATATTTTGTAAAATGAACTAACAGAAAGAAACACCAATGTATAGACAACCAGTGACCCTACATCATTTTGAGGCCGATTTATGGAATTAATGTGCACTGAAATTTTCGGCGCAAGCGTGCGAAAGCGTGCGAATCGCAGTGTAAGTGCGAAAATCGCAGCGAAACCCATGTATAGCGATTCATGGAAGTATGTACGCTTGTAAATCCCTGGATGTGCGCTAAAATTCTGCATGGCGCACGCTAGCGCACACGTCTCCAAACAGCGTGCTCTAAGGGGCTAACGCTTGTGCCAAAAAAGATGCGCTAATCCGGAAACACGTACGCCAGCAGGAAGCAGGCGTACGTGGACCCGCGCAGCATAAAAGTGCGTGCAAACAACAAACAAGCTCAGACGCTAAGATGAGTATACCGTTCCTTGCAGCAGTGGTCGTGGGATACCGCAGGAGGAGAAGGAGGATAGTCAGGGTCAGAATTTTTACACCCAGAACCAGCGTTTTGGGATGCCTGATGACCAGGTGTATGGGAGGTACAGGTTTGCACCTCACATAATACTCGACCTGGTGAGTGAGTGGGAGGATGACCTCACATCACCCACCCTGTGCTCCCAAGCACTGAGCCCCTTAGAAAAGGTGCACAATGTACTGCACTTCTTGGCCACTGGTTCATTTCAGCGGACAAGTGCCATAGTGAGGGGGGTGTCACAGGCCACGCAGTCACGCTGCCTGTGCCAGGTGTTGGCCATCATGACTGCACACCCATCAGTCCGCAGGCACATATACCTGCCAAAACACCTGCAGAAAGGCAGGCTGCCGTCCAGGATTTCTATTGGGTGGCACAATTCCCCAAAGTGCTAGGTGCCATTGATTGCACCCATGTGGCTCTACGTCCCACCAGGGCATCTGAGCACATCTATAGAAACCGCTATAGAATACAAGCACTGGCATTCCATCAACGTGCAGGTAGTATGTGATGCCAAGGGAATCATCACCTCAGTATATGCCAACTATCCAGGGTCCACCCACGACAGTTTCATTTACAGAATATCAACCCTAAACCGGGACCTAGAAGCTGGGCGGCATGGCGATACATGGCTGCTTGGTGAGTATAAATGCCACTGCACATGCATGCATGTCAGATACTGAGTAATGTCACAACCCCACTAATGATACCCATCACCACCTCCCCAGGGGACAGTGCCTACCCTCTGAGCACCCACATGATGACGCCAATTCGGAACCCCGCCACGCCACCCGAGGTAAGATACAACACAGCCCATATTGCAACCCGGGGCATAGTGGAGCGCACATTCGGAGTGCTCAAGTCACGCTTTTGCTCCCTTGACTGCTCTGGTGTGCAGCTGTTATATGCTCCCCCAGTAGTGCGCAGGATGATAGTGGCAGCATGTGTCCTGCACAACGTTGCAACACGCTGGGGCCTGCCGGTGGACATGGTGGTGCCCCCACATACCCAACTACATGCATGGCCGTTGCGCATGGGAGGGGAAAGGGCACGTGGTGAGGCAGCCTGTACGCAGCTGGTGGCTAATTACTTCACCTAAAATCACACCCCTGTGGAGTGCACACAGCCCTGGCACATACCAGCTGACAATCAATGATGATGACATAAGGGACACTCAACTGTCACAACCATACCATACTGAGATTGGTCACCTGGAAGTGTTACATTGTGTGCATCCCTACCTACCCAAACACCACCAATGCTGTGTCATCGAAAAACATACATCTATGCTGCTAAATTCATTACCCCCTTGCTAAATACAACATGAGAACAGCACCATGTCACCCAAACCCTCCCCAGCTCCACCACCAAATACACCACGGCATGTCATGCAATGTGAAAGCAAATAAAGCAATGCACAAGACCTGACACAAGTGTCATAAAGTACACTGTCCCTAATGGAAACTGCCCACACACAATATGCTCCCAGTAATGTAAAACTAACAGCACACATTACCAAATACCACCAACACAATGCTGCAACACACCATGGAAAAATGCAAAAACATGACAGTACTAAGTTCAAGTAGTGGTAGTCTTACAACCTGAATACGCCAGCACATCAACCCCTTACAACTGTAGAGTGTTGCTGCCACACAAATGTCTCAGTGTACTGCATACAACATGAACTGCACGGCCTCGTGAAGACATGAGGAAGGAACCTGCAGATTAGGAGGAGGACATGGATGCACAAGCACATATCAATACACCATGCAGTGTACAATACAACAAAATTATCCACTAGGGATGTCTACATAGTATTGACTACAGACTGCCCACACAGCTCATGGGAGCCCAACGTCACTGTGTAATTCACTGTCACTTGGTCACACCCTTTGTAAGCCCATGGAAACGGGAAGCAGGAGGGGTGTGTGTCTCACGAAACCAAGCATCTAACCCAAACTCAGGACAAGCGTTCATGTGCCCAGCCGGAATACAGTGGATGCCCACGGGAGCCACACAAGGCAACACACTGTAAAAAAAAAAAAAAATGGCCATGTGGGGGCCAGCGAGTGTGGGGGAGGCCACCCAGGAGGTTCGAGGACAGGGTGCACACCAACACCCACCTGCGTGGATGTTGCGAAAAAAAAATTAAAAAATCCATGGGCTCATGGCCTGCACAGCTATGCCATTGTGGGAGAACTGCTGTGGCTCTGTTCATCCTCTGCTGCTGCATCAGTAGGCAGTGGCACTATGGGAGGCAGCCCACGCAAAGCCCTAGTATGGTCCTCCATGGCAGCAAGCATGCAGGTCTGGAAGGTCTGATTCTGTAGGATTAAAGTGCGGAGATCCCCATGCAGCACATCTGCATGCCTGGCCTCGCGCGATGCCCGGATCTCCTCACGTGTTGCATGCAGCTCAGCTGAGAGTGAACGTGTGAGCTGCTCCAGCTGCTGTTCTGCCCTTAAATTACTGGAAGCCTCAAGTTCAACCTGAGGTTATGTAGTTCTACCCTCAGGGCTTCCCTGTGGCCCTGGGACTCTATTGATATGGATTCACGCAGAGTCTCCAGTGCCATCCGTCGGTCCCTATTTGGACGCCAACATGTCTTCCCTGTGTGATTGGCAAATGGAGTCTTTTGCCTGCTGTTGTTGCTCCATCTGCCTTTCAGGGGGGATAATGGAAGTGTCCACCCTCTCCATTGCCTGAGCCATCATTTCAACTGATGCTGCCTGTTGGGTTGCCATACCGTGCATGGAGTTTTCCCATACAGTATTGACTGGTGGCGCACGCCACCGCGTTGACGGGCACCACACCTATTTGGGGCAAGGCGATCTGCACCTTGCTGTGCTAGCACTGCCTGAGGCTGCAGGACTGCATTCCCTCTCTGATCTGCTGGCCCAGGAACAGGATCAGATGCTGTGGAGTGTGACCCTGCATCCATAACCGCCAAAAGCGGACCTACCAACACTGACACCCCCATAGAGGGTTCTAACCCTGGCCCAGGTGGGTTGGACAGAACAGAATCCCTGCCAGAAACACTTACCTGCGACGGCACATAAGTCTCATCATCCGACTCAGCACCTGAATAGAGGTCTGGGGAGGTGCACCCAGAGGCACCCCTGGACAGTATGGTCTGCAGTAACATTGGGTTTTCACCCACCACCACACCACGTCCCCCACTGGTGCCCGGTCGTGCCTGAGATTCCTCCTGGGTCTGCACCATCTCCTCAACAGCACCAAGTGCGTCACCACCTGCAAAAACATGAAAGACAACAAATGGAAACAGACAGGAGCACCATAGCACACACATAGGCCGTGACAAGCCAGAGATCTAGTACATGATTTACACATGTCCCACATGACTATAACCTTGCCATGCATGCACTGTCAAAGAGTTGGAAGTGGAGTCAAAAAGGCAGACACTGGGGAGAGCAAGATGGAAATGCAACACATTTGCAGCATGTTGGGTAGCACTGGCATCAAACATCAGGCTGTGACAGGCATGTCCAATACACATACATGACACATGCCACCACACAGATGTCATGTAGCATAGCCACGGTAAATTACAAAACTATAGCAATATGTCAGTGAATTAGTACTGTCACACATCCATGTCACATCGACATGGTGCGAAGATTGATGCTGAATAGTGTTGCAAAATATGCATGTGCCACACACTGAAACACATCCAGTGTCCAATAACACAGTCATTGTGGGCTGATCAATGGTTGGTCACTTTAACATTATAGGAAACATCTGTCATCTTCCACATGCAAACAGGCCCTAATAAAACTTTTCTGCAGCCCAATACTCCATCGGCCTGACTGGTGTAATCATTAACGTAACCAGGTAAAAATAGTGGCCTAGTGTGGGCTGTAAACAATGACCGAAGCATATCACATATGTTGCAATAGGGCAGAATAATGCGTAGCAAAAATGGGAGAGTGGAAACAATCAGCCTGAATGAACACTTACAAAATCTGAACAATGTAGTTGCAAGATGACAGTTCAAGGTAAAGTGCACTAATGTGGGCCTAATTGGCAACTGTGGGCAGAAGGGATACAGTCATACCCAAATCCAAGGCACGTGAATGTATGGGAGGAAGCAAATGGATGACCCATAACACTCAGGAGTACACACCCTCACCTGGCACTCAATCAGAACCCGTCACCCAAACAACATACACATGCACATACACATGGATTACACACAAACGCATGGGCACTCACCGGACAATGCGTCGTACTCAGGTAGTTCTCCCACACCTTGGATCTGTTCCTCTGTGACAAAGGTCCCAGCAACAGACTCATGTTCAGTGAGTTTGTTGTCCTCTTGTGGAGACCCACCGCCAGTCACCAGAGTAGCGACATGATTTGAGGCCAGTTTGTTCTTTGCTCTGCGTTTCAGGTCATTCCACCGCTTGTAGCAATCATCAGCTGTGCGCCTCACAAATCCAAGGGCACTTATGTGGTCCGCGATGGTCTGCCAGTGTGCCCTAAGTTGACCAGGTGTGGTCTTGCACCCTGCAGTCACCAACATTTTGCGGCTATGTGCGGACACATAACTCACAAGTGCATCATGTTCGGGGTCATTAAAGCTTCCTTGACGTGCCGGACTGTGTAGCCGTGTCTGGGGTATCAGCCTTTAGTGCCAGAGCACCCTTCTTCCTCTTCTTCAAAGGTGGAGCAGAGCCTGAGTGGCTTGCTCCGCTCTGGTCAGTAGGGGAAGATGCACAGGTGGACTGGGTACTGGGAGTGTGCAAAGGCACAATGACTATAGGTCTTGCTGCAGGCATTGGCTGAAGTGTGATGTTGGCAGGGGCAATGCCAGTTTGATGGACCAGGACCGACACTGTCCCGGCTGGGAGACTCAAATCTGGGGTGGATAGAGCTGCAGCTGCCCCTGCAGCCTCCCCACCCTGCCTACTTGGGGCAGCAGATGACATTGCTGCCCCAGATCCATGTGGCCTGGTGACACCAACTTGCACCGACACATGTGGCTTAGACTTGCTGACCTGGAAGTCAGCCTGGGAGTCATCCTGTGCTGGCTCAGGTGCCACAATGGGCTGGTCCAACAAGGGCTGAGCTGGGATGGTGTCAGCCACATTTCCCTCAACCATGGGGGGGCATGGGTGTCCCTGATTGGTCCTCCACACATGGGGGTCTAGGGGCACCCTGTAAATCCTGGCCATGTACCCTACCGCGCCCACCACGCCCATCTTTTGGAGGTCGGCCACCTTTGCCTCCCTTACCGCTAGATCGCCTCCCAACCATGGCACTGATGTTGTTGTGCATATGGGAATTGCAGTAAACAATTGTCCTGGGCAATTGGGGTGAAAGGGGTAGGGTACTAGATGCAATTCGTACCCTAGTGCTCTAGCAAGGCTCTCTGTGACCCCAGGGGGAAGATGAAGGGTCATGCAACGCACAGGCACCCCAAAAACAAAAAGTAACGTGCATGCAACCCCTCGTAGACCACGTTTGTGGAAAAATGAACCCACACTACGCTGTGGCACCCAGAAACACAAAAACAAGTGTATGCATGTTACACGCAGCCTACAATGACCTCTGAAGGGGTCAGCGACACACGGGGCAAGCACAGTTGGTAAATGTGTGCGTGACTCACCATCTGCCTGGAAAAAGAACGTGAAAAAATCACGCGTGTGTGTGTAGGCAACACCCCCGCCAAAAGAAGAACTGTACGCTGTCTGAGGAGACAGGACAAAAGAAGAAGTGAACGCTGTTTGAGGAAACAGGCAAAAAAAAAAAAATTAACGCTGTCAGAGGTAACATGGAGTACGAACTTGAAACGCTGTGAAGTAATCGCATGTGAACCGACAAGAAGTACAGAATTCACCCACTCGCTCTCCACGAAAAGCACGTACAAGGGAATGGGGTCCTACATGTACCCTTTAAAGCGGCCCATACGTACAGCATCACTTACGCTTGTACACGCTAAGGCCCTTTCCTCCAATTACACGAGCTGACACTCGGACATGCAGTTTTTGGACGTATGTTGACGCGCTTACGCGCGAAGGGCCTTTCCTCGAATTACACGCTGACGTGCAAGATTTTCACATGCCAAATCACTCTGTATCAAGCTGGCTACGCAACAACACATGGAAGACCACGGTCCTGCCCAGAAGGCCGAATTACTGCCCCCCAGAGCCGCGAGCACGCTCCCACCTGCCATCTGCTGCTGCCTGCCTGCCTGCTGCCCACGTGCCCTGCTATTTGGTGCCTGCACGTCAGCCAGGGTGCCAGTTGCTGTGTCCACCCCTGCTGGAACAGGAGACTCCCGACTGGGATACCATCGCTCCACAGCCCAGCCCCAGGATCCAGTTACCCACCCACGCCTGCCTCGGGGGTCGCCATGTCGGAGCACACACCATCTGAGACCACTGGCGACCCCCAGCCAGAGAGGCAGAGGGCCACCAGCTTCAGTGTGAAGGAAGTTGGTTTCCTGGCGGAGCATGTCCTGGGGCATTTTGATGCCCTCTTCGGAACATCACGCGCCAACAAGGAAGGACTGGAGAGGATCTGGGACGACGTAGTGGTTGCCATCAACGCAGAGGGGGTGGCAGCCCGCGACATCAAGCAGGTCAAGAAGCACTGGGAGGACTTGAGGTCCAGGACCCTCTACAAGGCCTGGCGACTCACGGAGGGGGGCCGGGACAGCATGAGTGACATCCAGATGAGGGTCCTGGAACGCATAGGCCCAGCGCTCAACGCCCAGATCCTGCAGAGGAAGACCCGTCTGGAGTTGAGCAGTAAGTGGCCAAGCATTGGTGTGTGAGACAGGGCATGTTGCAGTGTGCTGGTAGTCTGATACTTGCCTGTATGTGTGGCATAGGCCATGTATGGATCTGTGTGTGCAGGGACATCATGGTCATGCATGTGAGACCAGTAATGTGTGAACCACATGGTTGGTGCATGAGTTACAATGCAACATGGGTAGCTCTATGGACAATGCACACATGAAAGCATGCCAGTGTCTGTTCTTGCACATGGTGGGGGTGTGAGGGATGGGTGGTGCTGTCATGTACATGTATGGTGCACATGTCTGCGTGTCTGAAAAGTGTGTGTGTGACTTAGGTACGCCATGGATTCATGACACATGTCTGTGATGATGTGTACATTCACTCATGCAGTGTGGTCACCGTTGTATGCACTGTGTCTATCCACTGTGTCTGTGGTGTGCAAGGCATGATGCATGACCCTCCGGTGATGTGTCTGCATGGGATCATTGTGAGCCATGATGCATGTGAGTTTGAAGGCAAGATTTAGGTTAATAGAGGCCCTTGTACATGGATGCTGATGTTGATTGCAGGCGCCGTGCCTGTTCATGCATGTGTGTTGCGTGCATTCACCCATGTGTTTTTGAGGGACAGGATGGAAGTGACGTTCGACACTGCAATTCATGTGTTACTGCTTCCTGTCTAGGGGAATGTTATACTGTACCCTGATGCTTGTGTTCTATGTCTCCCCCTACGCAGTGTCAAGTGAAGAAGAGGGATGAGACGGCGCTGTGGAGCCAAGTGGCGGGGATGCCTCCACCGGGTGGTGACGCAAGGCCCAGCCACCCTCCCAGGACTTGCCATCATCCGGGAGCAAGGGGGCTGGTGCTGCGTCTGCCACTACGGCTGTGGCGGAAGTGCCGGGTGAGCCCCCACAGTGGCTTGCAATGGCGGAAGACGGTACGGAGAAATCCAGGTTGGTGGTCTCCACAGAGGAGGAGGAGCCCGCTACTGAGCCGCACATGGGGCCTGGTGGGGGTAGTACCACTGGTGCAAGTGGTGCAGTCCAGGACCAGAGTCAGGAGGCAGCAGAGGTCACCGCGGAGGGGCCTGTGCATGTCCCTGTCCTTGACCCTGTGACTACACCACCATGCACCAGCAGGGATGCCCCGTCAAAGGCCCGTCCACAGGTAGGGGAGAGTGCAATGTCATCTGCCTCTCCACTACCTGCGGACGAGGGGTCCCATGACCGTATGGGCTCCGTCCTGATTGGTGTTGCATTGCGCACACGTGACATTCGTGATGACGTGCTTTCGTCCTGGGCAGAGAACGCACGTCATCACGAACAGCAGTGTCACGACGTGGCACTGTTGGGAGGGGCCCTGGTCGGTGGGTTCCTACATGTGTCGTGCACTCTGGTGGACCTCTCCTCCTCTGTGGAGACTATGCGCCAGTCGTTCTCCCTGCCGTCTTCCGGTCCAGATTCCACAAGGGCCCCCTGTGGACCTGGCCCGACCAACACAGCCAGCTTGGTGGAGCTCACATCCCTGCCACAGTCGGGAGTCGACGGTCGAGCAGGGGTGGACACCACAACTGGAGACCAGCTGATGGAGGATGTGCAGGCACCATCGGACAGGGCACATGGACAGCAGCAGCAGCAGGAGCAGGCTGTAGGTGGGAGCAATGATGGCTCGGGGCCATCAACATCGGACGGTCAGGCATCGGCCAGAGGGCAGGAGGACCCAGGAATGGGAGTATCTTCTGTGTGGCAGCGGTTGGGCCAGCGGATAGATGCGGAGCGGCGGCGGCCGGAAGAGGCGCGGCTCACCATGGTCAGGGCAGAGTTCTCAATGTGTCGGGCGTTGAGGCGGGCAGAGTGCCTCGAGGCAACTCGTAGGGAGTTGGAACAGGCCATGAGTGCCTCCCTGCGAGACCTCTGGGCCAGGGCAGAGGCCAACCTCCGGGACATCGACATGGATTTCGATGATGCCCTGGCCCGGGACAGCACAGAGTGAGCCGCAGGACTTGCCAGCCGCCATTGTACATAGTTAGATAGTGTTAGGTTTCCTTTCTGTTTTTTATTATTTTGGGGCACTTGGACAATGCACTACGTTTTTGTATATAGTTCTTTATTAGGTAGTCTTTTTTTGTAGGTTTCATTTCATTTGTTGGGCTCATGGACCCTGGATTGGTGATTTGTATATAGTTGAACAGTGGATTATTTTTTGTTTTTTTTAAATTTCACCATAGAGCAATGGATTTCACTTATTTTTTTCCCTTGGAATTGCTTTGTTGGACTGAGACTTTGGACACATTTTCATTTGGATTTCTTTGGATTCTGATTTCATATTTTTGATTATTTTCTGGGCATGCTGCGTTTTATTTCTTCTTCACTTTATTGTGTGTTTTCTTTTCATTACATTCATTTTGGGTTCAATACATTTTTGTTTCATACTTCGATGTGTGGTATTCTCTCATTGATTTCATGCATGTCATGAAGTGGGTTTTCACATTCACTTGCACCCATTGTGTGTGTGTGACGGACATGTGTTCATTTACATACTTGCCGTTCGGGTTGTATCATGTAATGGGCATTTCTATATTGGTGGATTCAATACTTGGTTGGGTCATTGGGCTGGGGTGGCGTGGGGTGTGATGTGGCTTGCCATAAGGCCCATGATTGAGGATCGTCATGACGTGGGGGCAGGGGGACATGAGTGGGCGTCTGCTGGCAGGTGTCCCTGACTGCTGGGGGGTGGGGGTGCTGAGGACATGAGTGGGGGCCTGCTGGCAGGTGCCCCTCACTGCTGCGGGGGTGGGGGTGCAGGGGGACATGAGTGGGGGCCTGCTGGCAGGTGCCCCTCACTGCTGGGGGGTGGGGGTGTAGGGGGACATGAGTGGGGGCCTGCTGGCAGGTGCCCCTCACTGCTGGGGGGTGGAGGTGCTGGGGGACATGTGTGGGACATGAGTGGGGGCCTGCTGGCAGGTGCCCTGCACTGCTGGGGGGTGGGTTGCTGGGGACAGGAGTGGGGGCCTGCTTTCAGGTGCCCCTCACTGCTGGGGGGTGGGGGTGCTGGGGGACATGAGTGGGGGCCTGCTAGCAGGTGCCCCTCACTGCTGGGGGGTGGGGGTGCTGGGGGACATGAGTGGGGGCCTGCTGGCAGGTGTCCCTGACTGCTGGGGGGTGGGGGTGGCTGGGGGACATGTGTGGGACATGAGTGGGGCCTGCTGGCAGGTGCCCCTGACTGCTGGGGAGTGGGGGTGCTGGGGGACATGAGTTGGTGATCACTAGTGCAAGATGACATGTGGCTTGGCTGGGGGGCATGCCCATGGTGGATGGGCTGCCTGCGGGACATGACCAGGGGTGCAGGGTAGTCCCCTGTGGTGTGGGGTGCCTGCAGGGGCCATAGAGGATGTAGAGGGAACACTTGGGAGGACCCACACTGCCAATTCATGTGTAGGACTCCCCGTGTACCCCCAAAAATCACGTACCCCACTATGACAGCAAAATCGCGTGTGAAACTTCCCGCGCACACCAGGAATACATGTACCCCACTCGCACAGGGCATTTTGTGTGTGAAACTTCCCGTGCACCCCCGAAATACACGTTCCCATCTCCAATCGCGTGTGAAACTTCCCGCGCACCCCAGGAATACACGTACCCCAATGACACAGGGCCTATCGCATGTGAAACTTCCTGCGCACCCCAGGAATACATGTACTCCACACGCACAGGGCCTATCACGTGTGAAACTTCCCGCGCACCCCAGGAATACACATACCCCACTCGCACAGGCCTATCGCATGTGAAACTTCCCGCGCACCCCAGGAATCCACGTACCCCACTCGCACAGGGCCTATCACGTGTGAAACTTCCCGCGCAACAGGAATCCACGTACCCCACTCGCACAGGGCCTATCGCGTGTGAAGCTTCCAGCGCGCCCCAGGAATACACGTACCCCATCGCACAGGGCCTATCGCGTGTGAAACTTCCAGTGCACCCCAGGAATACACGTACCCCACTCGCACAGGGCCTATCACTTGTGAAACATCCCGCGCACCCCAGGAATACACGTACCCCACTCGCACAGGCCTATCGCATGTGAAACTTCCCGCGCTCCCCAGGAATCCACGTACCCCACTCGCACAGGGCCTATCACGTGTGAAACTTCCAGCGCACCCCAGGAATACACGTACCCCACTCGCACAGGGCATTTCGCATGTGAAACTTCCTGCGCACCTCAGGAATACATGTTCCCCTCTCCAATCGCGTGTGAAACTTCCCACACACCCCAAGAATACACGTTCCCCTACTCACACAGGGCCTATCGTGTGTGGAACTTCCCGCGCACCCCAGGAATGCACGTACCCCACTGGCACAGGGCCTATCACGTGTGAAACTTCCCGCGCACCACAGGAATACACGTACCCCACTCGCACAGGGCCTATGTAATGCTTACCTGGTTCCCACGGGGGCGCTGGTCTAGTCTGGATTGCTGTGGCCTCTTCTAGCGTGATGCGCAGGACCCGGAACACCGATTGGACAGGACCTCCAAATCGTGCTTGCCTGGCCCGTAGGAATATCCTTCTGCAGATGAGAAGGGGGATTAACAGTCTGCAGAATAGTGTGCTAGCTCCCCACTTTCCCCCTTCGTTCCTCTCTAACTTCCTCCAAAACCTGGTTTAAGCTCACCTTATGGTTTGGAAGGATGAACTCTCCATCCTGCTTCTGGTGCAGGGGCGCGTGTTCGTCCAGTTACTTCACTGGTTTTCAGAATGGCGCTGGCAAAATCCACTTGACTTTCCTGAGTGATGCGCCGTAAGTATGAAAGTTCAAAGTTCAAGTGAGGCCCCTTTATGTTGTCTTTCTAACCTGTGATCTGTCCTTTATTTCAGGTGTAGAATGAAGGCGATGCGTCGAGGGGTTAAACTGCCGAGGTGAGTAGTGATGAGGGCGATCCCTCTAAATGTCCTTATCATTCCCCAGAAATGTCTCTTGTCCTTTCCCCATAGGGGCCGGGGTACGGTACCTGCCAACGGGGCGGCGCCGACCCGAAATGTGGAAGAAAAGCCGGTAAGTATTATGGCTGTTAATCAGGCTTTCCTTCTGTGTTCCTTCTGCTCACCTTTTGTTTCTTCCTCTCTCCCCTAGGTGCAGAGATGTGGCGTCCGATGCTGACAGCCGCGATGGAGCCGGGAGATGTCTCGAGGACAGGTGAGTGAAGCGTGGCGCTGCAGCGAGCAACGCAATGCTTTTAAATGGAAGTCTTTCTTCAGGGATGCTGGCAAGAAGATTCCGGATGCAGGTAAGAAGTTTGAAATAGTCCTTGGTTTTCACCTTTCTCTTCTCTTCCTTCCTTGCAGGTCTTCCAGGTTCGAGGCGGGCGTGGCTGGAGTCCAGGAGCAGGAACGGTGAGCGTTAAGCTGCAGGAAGCAGAACAACGCGAAGCATGAGCTGCTGTCTGGGCGTGGCTTAAATAGCCTCCAAAGAAGTCCCAGGTATGTATCCTTCCCCAACTAGGTATGTATCCTTCCCTGGCCACGCCCGAGTGAAAAAATAGAACCTATGAAAAAATAGTCCCTTTCAGGTCTCAGGGAGGCCTGAAGCGTGCAGCATGGTCTGCATCAGGTAAGTGCACAAAACACCTCCCTTTATGAGCCTGGCGCCTATGGCAGCCGGACTGATGTCCAACATGAGCCTGGCGCCAAAGGCGCCAGGACTGAGTCCAAAGAGCCCCTATAAGGGGCCGCTAGGCTTTTACCTGAGGGCATGATGCCTGCTTCCAGGGGTGCTGGGCCTGGCCTGGTGCTCCGGGGGTAGGCATCATGACACCTATCATGTGTGAAAGTTCCGCGAACCCCTGTTATACACGTACCCTGCTCCAATTGAGTGTGACACTCCCCGTGCAGCGGGGTACGTGTATTCAGAGGGGTGCACAGGGAGTTTTACAGGCGTTTTCATGGTTGGGGGCCTGTGCGCCATGTACGGGATTTGTGCGCTGTGCATGGAGCACAGGGAGGGGTTGGGGGCGTAACTGGCACTGCTTTAGGGTCGCTGCACCACTCTGCGCCACGGCTGGTTTTGGAAACTAAAATCCATGAATACGATGCATGCGTTAATGGATTTTAGCGCATGCGGCTGGCGCTGAAATTCACACGCACACACTGTGCGCCAGCCGCGTGTTCCACTTGTGCGCTGAATTCTATGAATTACCCTCTTTATGTTGCTGCTACCCACGAACCACCAGGTCCACCAATCAAACACACAATAAATAACATTACTGACACAGCGTGCTCTGGGGTGTTCCCAATACATTATCAGAAGGTTAGGAGTTACCACAAGAGAAAGGGAAAAATGGGGGTGGATAGGAAAAGGTATGACATCTACCATGGCCTGGGATTAGATGAAATAGAAGATCCCCGCCACCCCGATAAGTTAAATAAATGTTATTCAGACATGAGCACAACAGCAAAACAAGCCACAAATGAGAGCTGTTACG
Organism: Ambystoma mexicanum; assembly: GCF_040938575.1. Taxonomy (NCBI): domain Eukaryota; kingdom Metazoa; phylum Chordata; class Amphibia; order Caudata; family Ambystomatidae; genus Ambystoma; species Ambystoma mexicanum. The sequence continues at coordinate 1,041,407,540 of NC_090932.1, forward strand.
TTTGCTCTCTCATTCTGCATGCATGAGGGAGCAAAATAATTGTGCCACAGGAGGTACCCTTGCCAGACGCCCAATGTTTAATTCATCTTGTATTGTGTAGGATTCGGAGCACCTTCCAGGCACACACAGTTACAATAGAGATGTTGCAGAACGAGAGGACATGCACAAGCAGACGCCAAGGAGTGATTTGCAGCAAAGAACCGTTCTTCATCATAAACGGAACGAGATTCGCAGAGAACAAATGGCATTATGAAACGATCAAGTGCAAAGCTGAGGTACTTAGAGGACTGACTGAAGAGAACTTTCAATGGGTAAAATAAACATGCACCCCCGTATGGTCTCAGCATATTGCCAAACTCACGTGGGTCACAGCACTAGAAAAGCCGATCAAAACACAGAAAGAGATACCACAAAAACTATGTTTTCACAGAGAAGGAAAAGTGCCCATGGGCGCCAACAGACATTGTAACAAGACAATCATAATTCCAGATATGAAGATAGGAATGGCAGCCCTCATGCACATGTATTGAATCTGCGGCAAACAAGCATACCTGCATCTCCCGGCGTCATGGAAGGGCACTTGCGTCCTAGCAACCCTACATTCGGCTCTGATGGTAATCCCAGAAAGTCACTTCCAAGGTGGGAAAATCGTCTGGCATATCGGCAGCAGGGCAATCGGCTGACATATTGACAGCACCCAGACCAGAAGTAACAGAGCCTCCAGCATATGAACTGTTGTCAGAAAAAGACTTAAAAGACAAAATCTCTCGCAAAAGGAGATCATCCAACTACATCTTCTCTGAATCATCTGCTCTTCTTGCCGCAATCCCACCGAATTACAAACTGTTCAACTCTGCAGAAACATTCTTTGCTTTGCTCCTGACACCAGGTCTCCAGGCTCGAACCAACGCTAAGTGGTTACAAATAGTGCGCTGGGAGCTGATCCAACTAGCCAATGACAATGAAGAAGGGTTTAACGTGATAAAGGTGGAGCTCCGTGCCTTGCGCCTAATGACAATGCAGAACCGGTACTTCTTAGATCTCGTCACAGCGATGGACAACAGTGTTTGCTGAAAAATTGGGAGTGCATGTTGCACATTCGTGCCATCTGAAGATGCAAACAATGGAACACTTTCCCATGTCATATCAGCAGTACACAGTCTGGGAGAAAGAATGTCGAAAGAAGGGGGAATAGAACCAACTACCTGGTTTGACAACATGTTCAGCTGGATACCGTCCTGGTTCAACACCATGATGAAAATTTGAATTCTTATCATCGTCTTCATAATGCTATTTTTCTTTGTGTGCCAATTAGGTATCCGATGTTGTGCAAAATCTATGCCTAATTCAGCTATGATGATGGTAAGAATAGGCCGACAGGCAACGGTGACAACTATGATAGATGCCCAAATCCAAACTGGGGAACTTAACCCACCAAAATATGGCATGACAGCAGCATACCACCAGAATGAGGACAGGGTCGACAATCTATATCACACAACTATAAAAAAAAAACAGAGAGCTGCAGTGGTACACTGAGGTATGGGTGGACCTGGATGGGGATGGAGGAATTTAAATGACATGTACCCCTGATTAATATGCAAGGAAAGGGCACAGCCTAAAAAGCATATGTAGAGCATGGATGCCTATAAAATATACACCAACCTGGGATGAAGCAGTAGCTGAAGCTGAGTAATATCGAAGGGAGAATAAAAAGAACTAATAGTTTGTTACTTTAGATGTAACGAAAGGGGGGATGTGTGGGAGTAAGGGGCCAGTAGCCCCCATCCCTCCTTTCCTTAGTACAAACTTGGTCCATGTGCCTTCAGTGGTGGGTGGTGCCCCTGTTGCCCTTATGCAATGTCAGCATTGTTTGGCACTTGCGTAGATGGGACCATCGCGCAGGGCACAAGGCATCCATCTTTGTGCCCCCTTGACACCATCTTGGTAACTATGCCTCACTGCGATAATACCAAAAGGCTTCACTCCCTCTTTCAGCGCCACACACACAGCACACATGGCCCCACCTTTTCCTCACTGTGCCTGGAAAACTCTGCAGTCCCATTCTCATCTCTCAACATCCATCTCCACAAATCTGTCCGTGCCCCCTCACCCTCGCCATTGGAAAATTACTGCCAGTGCAACCCTGTGTCCCTGCAAGGTATTCACTTGATGTACCAAATATGTGACCCCACCATGAGACCTGCTGACTAGACCCCCGACTAACATTAGGTCCCTGCCTGTCACGCTCGGCCGCCGTTGGCGGCTGTGGAGACGCTGGCGATGGGGCGGCCATTGATTCGGCTGTCACGCTGCCGGCGTCCACTTGCAGCGGTCTAGTCTTCCGCCCCTCCTCTGCGGAGCCCATTTAACGTCATCCAACCCGGAAGCCTGCGCGTTGCAACCTTCGCTCCAGGCTTCGGGTTGGTACGCTGCAGTTTTCCGTCCCGTGGCTGCTGCCACCGTTCTCTCCCTTACCTCTCTTTCCTTCTCTGCCATCTCCTTCCGTTCCTCTTTGCCTCCCACGTCCTTCTAGTTCTTTCTCTCCCTCGTCTGGGATAGTGTGTGTTTTTTCCCCGTGCACTCTCTCTGTACCCGGTCCCTGCTGGCTCTCCACTTTGCTTAGCCGCATTACTTTCGGAAGTGGTCCTGCCAAGCCCTGCTACAAGACCTGCAACAAGGGGTTTTTTGTGCCCGCTCGGCTTTTTCCCCTACACCGGTCTACCCCGGTTCGGGGGCCCCTATGCCCCGAGTTAGAGGGGCAGGGTGGCTTCCTCTCGGGGTAGGTCTTATCATCAGACAAGAGAGCAAGCGGTCTGGAGAAGGAGATTTGGAGCAGAAAAGCAAGAGATACCCCCAGGTGAGCAGGAAGGAATTAAAGAAAGACGGGGAACAGGGGTGAAGTCGGGAGAAAGGAGGAGTTTATCTGACAGATTGCAACGCCAGGAAGCAACTATGGCCACCCCCGAACAAGTACAAGAGTTGGTGGCCGCTGTCCAGGCCTTGAACGTCGAATTACAGAACGTTAAGGCTGACAATCTCGCATTGAGACAGCTGATCACAGCTCGAGAACCCAGGGATCACGATTTGCCTCCCATGGCTTTGTCTACTGGCAAGTTTGACGGGACCCCGAAGCGCCTCAAAGAATTTCTGGAAGCATGTTCTATGTATTTCACGTTCAGACCAGGTTTGTTTTCAACTGATCACACCAAGGTGGGGTTTATGGTATCCAACATGACAGGGAACGCATTAGCATGGGTCACTCCCTGGGTGTCAAACAATGATCCTGTGATTAATAATTACGGTGGTTTTGTGACCTTATTGCGCCAGACTTTTGAACAAGCTGAGATTACTCATGTGGCAGCAGAAGAGCTATTGGACGTTCAACAGGGTTCTAGTGACCTGTTGATGTATATATCCACCTTTAAGCGCTTGGCTTCCACCGCAGGATGGCCAGAACAGGCCCAGTATACTGTATTCCGTCGTGGACTGAAGGAGGAGATAAAAGACGAGCTGGCAAGAATAGCTCGTCCCACAACCCTGTCGGATTTGTTCTCCATAGTTACCCAGATTGAGTATCGTTTGAACGAACGCAAGGCAGAAAGAAAGAAGCATAAGTCCCCTGTCTCCCTTCCTCAAGGTACCCATTCCTTACCTTCTCTAGCTCACCCCAGCAACAAGGAAGAACCTATGCAAGTCGGTTCAGCCAGAACTCCATTGTCATCCGAAGAGAGAAGACGCCGTAGAGAATTGGGGCTTTGTATGTACTGTGGCTCGGATGCCCATGTGCTTCGAAATTGTCCCGAAGTACCGCCGAGATGGTCGGGAAATGAACGACCTCGGAACTAAAGGGGACGAGTGACCGAGGCCGGACTATTAGTCCCTATCTTACAGTGACGGTGGCTCCTCACCCAACCACACTGGACTCACGTCTCATGGCAGTCCCCATCCAATTGACTACCTCGACGGGGGTCCTTACCACCATGGCCCTGTTGGATTGTGGTGCTGGAGGAGTGTTTATGGATACGACGTGGGCACATAAACAAGGGCTCCCTCTGGTACAAAGGGAGGAAGTCCAGAAGGTTGAAGGAGTCGATGGTTCCCCGCTTTCGTCGGGTCCTATCACCCACTCCACAGAAACCATGACGGTTTGCATCTTCCACCATTCGGAACAGCTACAGTTCGACTTAATCCGAGCAGCGCATTTCCCAGTAATTCTTGGAATCCCCTGGTTGAGGAAGCATAATCCGCTTATAGATTGAACACAGAACACTTTGGCCTTCACTTCCTCTTTTTGTAAACACAATTGTGGACTCCCTCCTTCAGGAGAACCGGTACAGGTCCTTACTCCTCTACAAGAAGGAGTAAACGAGATTTGTAAGGTCCCTCCGGAATTGACCAAATTCTCGGACCTCTTCAAAGACAACTCGGTTTTGGAACTACCCCCACATCGGCCGGAAGACTGTGCCATCGAGTTGCTGCCTGATGCCCTGGTGCCATTCAGTCGCATGTTCTCCTTGTCTCTTATGGAAAAGAGGGCCCTTCGCAAATATTTGGATTCCCATTTAGTGAATGGCCTTATTCGACCTTCCAAATCCCCGGCAGGTGCTTCTCTCTTCTTTATACCTAAGAAGGATTCCTCGGAGCTAAGGCCCTGTATTGATTATCGTGGCCTGAACAAGGTCACGGTGCGAGACCGTTACCCCATGCCCTTGATAGCAGACATTCTAGAAGCCGTCCAAGGTTCAACAATATTTTCTAAATTGGACCTCCGTAGTGCTTATCATCTCCTACGAATTAGACATGGGGATGAATGGAAGACTGCCTTTCGGACCCCGTTTGGGCTTTTTGAGTATCGGGTGATGCCGTTTGGCCTAGTAAACGCACCCGCCATATTCCAACGCTTTATGGATCACCTGTTTTCCGATCTGTTGTATTGCAGTGTCATAGTTTATTTGGATGACATCTTGGTGTTCTCGAAGACCGACTCTGAACACGTGTGTCATCTGCAGACAGTCTTCCAGCGTTTACGGTCGCAACAGCTATTGGTCAAGCTTGAGAAATGCCTCTTCTACCAGCCTTCTATTCCATACTTAGGATACATCCTCTCTCAAAATGGAATCTCGATGGATCCGAGGAAAGTTTCTGCCATCTTGGACTGGCCAGTTCCTGCATCCCTAAAGGACGTCCAACGGTTTCTGGGGTTGGCCAATTTCTATAGAAAATTTATCAATCACTTCTCACAGATCGTGCTTCCCATAACCGCTCTACTGAAGAAGGATGCCAAGCCCTTTCTTTGGTCGGAATCGACCAACCAAGCCTTTATGGACCTGAAGAAAAGATTCTGCTCAGCGCCGATTCTGTCTCAACCGGATCAGGATCAGCCCTTCATTGTTGAGGCCGACGCCTCGGCCAACGCCTTGGGAGCTGTTCTCCTTCAACTCAGTGATGGCAAGGAACATCCGTTAGCCTATCTTTCTAAAACTCTTTCAACAAGCCAACGGAATTACTCCGTAATAGAAAAAGAACTTTTGGCTCTCAAGGTCGCTTGTGAAGAATGGAGACACCTACTACAAGGCGGGACCCATCCTTTCGTACTACGTACTGACCATAAGAACCTGAAGGTACTCAGAAGTATGGATTGTGTCAACTCAAGGCAGGCCCGTTGGGCACATTTCTTTAGCCAATATGATTTTACTATAACGTACATACCAGCCACTCAGAATAGTCTGGCCGATGCTTTATCCAGAAGTCAGTCTTCCGAGTACCTCACACCTCCAGTCTGTAACCCTCTGCTTCCCCAAAGCAGGATTGTGGGATTAGTTTCTTCCTTCCTGCAAGAAACCAAGATGGTAACCAGACCGGACTTAGTTACCTTAATACCTGGGAATCTACATCCACAGATCCGTTGGTCGGAAGGACTTTTGCTTGTGGGACAGCGTTTGTATGTTCCCTCCAAAACCTTACAGCAGAAGGTCCTGGTCTGGGGCCATAACCATGTGACCGCTGGACATAGAGGTGTTAAAGGAACTACAGAGTTGATCTCTCGCTCATTCTTTTGGCCATCGCTCTCCCAGGATGTGAGACGTCACTGTAGAACATGTATGGTGTGCGCACAGAATAAGAATACAACCCGCAAACCATATGGGTTATTGACGCAACCAGAATTACCCAATAGACCGTGGTCTCAAATCTCTACTGACTTCATTGTAGACCTGCCCTTATCCCAGGGTTCGACCTGTCTCATGGTTACTATAGACTCATTTACTAAACTGGCGCATTTTTCTGCACTACAAGGAATACCGTCTGCCGCCCAGATGGCGGAGGTTTTTCTTAGGGACATATTCAGACTCCATGGTCTTCCCGATAAAATCATCTCTGACAGAGGTAGCCAATACACATCTCGGTTTTGGGGAGCCCTATGCCACCGACTAGGAATAGAAAGAGCTTTATCATCTGGCTTCCACCCCCAGACCAATGGTCAGACGGAGCGACTTAACGCCTCCCTTGAGCAATACCTTAGGTGTTACATCAACAAGAATCAGGACAATTGGGTTAACCTTCTGCCCACAGCAGAATTCGCCTACAATAACGCAGTACATTCGGCGACGGGTCTTAGCCCCTTTTTCTGTTCTTATGGGTTTCACCCTCGTAGTGTACTTCCTGTTTTTTCCTCACCCTCTAATATACCCACTATTGAATCTACCTTGGATCAGGTAACGGCCGCACACTCTACCGCTCAACGGAGTTTGGCGGCCGCTAGGCACAAGTATAAGGTTTTTTCTGATAGGGCTCACTTGCCCTGCCCTGATTGGAAGGAGGGTGATTGGGTTTGGTTATCAACCAGATTCTTGCCTAGATGGGTACATTCGACCAAATTGACCCCCCGATTTGTAGGGCCTTATAAGATCATCAAGAAGATCAATCCAGTTGCTTATAAATTACAACTTCCCAAGTCCATGCACCGGGTACACCCGGTCTTTCACTCCTCTCTCCTCCGTCTGGTTGATCCCCACCTTTCAGTTAAGAAGGCTACAGGGCTGTCCAGTTATGCCAAATCCCTGCCCGAAGAATACAAAGTATCGGCCATCCGTGATTCCAGATATCGTAGGGGCAGGTTGGAATACCTGGTTTCCTGGAAGAACTACCCCAGTTCCGAGGATTCCTGGGAGCCTAAATCCTATGTTCATGCACCCAGACTAGTCAGGAGTTTTCACCGGGCTCATCCGGGTAAGCCCGGGGGGATCGGCTCTGGAGGGGGGCATACTGTCACGCTCGGCCGCCGTTGGCGGCTGTGGAGACGCTGGCGATGGGGTGGCCATTGATTCGGCCGTCACGCTGCCGGCGTCCGCTTGCAGCGGTCTAGTCTTCCGCCCCTCCTCTGCGGAGCCCATTTAACGTCATCCAACCCGGAAGCCCGCGCGTTGCAACCTTCGCGTCAGGCTTCGGGTTGGTACGCTGCAGTTTTCCGTCCCGTGGCTGCTGCCACCATTCTCTCCCTTACCTCTCTTTCCTTCTCTGCCATCTCCTTCCGTTCCTCTTTGCCTCCCACGTCCTTCTAGTTCTTTCTCTCCCTCGTCTGGGATAGTGTGTGTTTTTTCCCCGTGCACTCTCTCTGTGCCCGGTTCCTGCTGGCTCTCCACTTTGCTTAGCCGCATTACTTTCGGAAGTGGTCCTGCCAAGCCCTGCTACAAGACCTGCAACAAGGGTTTTTTTGTGCCCGCTCGGCTTTTTCCCCTACACCGGTCTACCCCGGTTCGGGGGCCCCTTTTGCCCCGAGTTTGAGGGGCAGGGTGGCTTCCTCTCGGGGTAGGTCTTATCATCAGAGAAGAGAGCAAGCGGTCTGGAGAAGGAGATTTGGAGCAGAAAAGGAAGAGATACCCCCAGGTGAGCAGGAAGGAATTAAAGAAAGACGGGGAACAGGGGTGAAGTCGGGAGAAAGGAGGAGTTTATCTGACACTGCCACAATATATTGCCTCCCAATACTAACAAATGCCAACATGCCTTCGAGTTTTTATGAGTCCAGACCCAAGGTTCAATCAATGTTATCATGATGGACAACACAGTTCTTTAACCTGATGTTCGATAAACCTCTGTTATTAACAATGTAAATACATATAAGACATTTATAGGTTGATAGTGATTTGTTCAAACGCATTGCAAAGTAATTATCTAGTGCATACTTCACAGAGATGTATTATGCTAGCTTAGTTGAGTGATCACCCCACCTCACAGCAACCTGAACTTCACCCCTCCTGGACATTGGCGACAGATCACGTGAAGCCCATCCTCCCGGCAAAGGAGCAACCCATCCAGATTGAACCATGTCGTCATCACCATATGTGCCTATACTGACTAACCAATCCTGTACCGTTCGACCCCCTGCACTAATTGCGTCATGTATGACAAAATGTACCCTTATAATGTGATGTAACTGTGATATTTGTTAGAGCGCTCTCAGGCAGCAGAGTCCTTTGGATGCCAAATACATAAACTATTTTTTGAACTCTCTCAACCTGTCCTCTTAGCCTTATTCCCCGTCTGGGGAGTGTCTCATTTATTCTCTTAGGCGTCTAAAGATGGGGAGGGCGCCTACATTTTCAACACCATATCCAAGGCCAACAATGAAAGCATAGCCCTCTTCAAAGCCATCAATCATTGTATCAACACCCTCTGCCCGACCCACTTGTGGCACACTCCATTGAAAAATCCACTGCCACCAACTCTTTCTTCATCAACAAGATCAACATGATCCGCCAACACATAGACACCAATGACACAACTGACAGCATACTACTCATCCCATCTCGTAAAACCACAGTTACCTGATAAACTTTCAAGACACTAACTATGGAAGACCTCACTGCCACCTTAGCATCCCCTTAGCATCCCCCGAGACCAACCAGAAAGGCCTATGCAAACAAACCTTTCGAACCCAACTTCAGGCTAGCAAGAGCAATTGGCTTGAGCTTCCAGTCACTGTGGCCAAACTTTGGAACTCACTTCCTCCTACTCTGAGAGAAAAACAATGCTATAGAGGATTCCGGAAACTTTTGAAAACCTGTATCTTCACATAACTCATGAGTGGTATCCACTCTCCAGCTGTAACCACTGACCGGCAACCTCTCTTTCATTCGATCTACTTCTCCGCTCTATCTTGATGCTGCGCCTTTATACCCAAGAGTTCAGTGTGCAGTACAAAGTTAAAAATAAATAACATAAATAAATTGTATGCAGAGGACATCTTCCCTACCTCCTTACTCAAGACCCTTTCAACTGAACAACTCACCCCTTACCTGAAAATCATCAACATCTCTCTAACTCAAGGCACCTTACCCTCGACCCTCAAGACTAGATCAAAATCCTCCCGCCTCTTAAGAAACCAACACTGAACCCTGATGATGTCACTAACTACTGCCCCATCACCCACCTTCCGTTTATTGATAAGCTAGTTGAGAAAGTAATAGCCATACAACTTCTCCAACACATCAAAGTCAATAACTTCCTTCAGTTCCACCAATCTGGTTTCAGACCCAGATGCAGCACAGAAACTGCTATAATCAAGGTGATTGATGATGCCCTTAATATCCTCGATAATGGCCATCCTTGCTTCCAAGTTCTCATTGACCTCTCAGCTGCATTTGACACAGTAGACCACCAAAAACTCACCAACAATCTACATCGCTGCATGGGGATCAGCAAGATCGTCCTCAGCTGCTTCAAATCCCATCATTTGAATTGCCAACAGTTTCTATATATGGGTTCTTCCAGAAAACCAACTCTACCTATCACCTACGGAGTCCCACAAGGATACATCCTGTCCCCTGTGTCTTCAATCTTTACATGGAACCGCTCAGAATCCTACTCTCTCCACATCCCATCTTCATTCACGAATACGCAGATGACACATAGATCTACCTCAAGATATCCTCCATCAAAGCCATCCACAGGGTCAAGGCCTGCCTCACATTGATCTAGTCATGGATGTCCAGTGCTTACCTTAAGCGCAACTCCTCCAAGTCTGCATTCCAACTGCTAAATAACAACACTGAATGTCCTGACATCCGGATGTGGCTCTCTGCTACACACCTCGAGGGATTAACACCCCAGCTGACACTCTGTGCTATGTCCCTTGGGCTCAACATTGACAGACATCTCACATTCAAACAGCACAAAGCAAGGATGACACAAACAGCCTGCTACCATCATTCTCACCACCTGCAAAAAATCAAGCCCTTTATCCTAGAAAACAACTTCAGATCTGCTGTCCAGCCTTGGTCCTTTCCACCTGGATGGTGGCAATGCCATTTACCCTGGCACACCTGAAATGTGCCCTGCATGCTGCAGCAAGACTCATTTAAGGACTCCTCAAATTCAACCACATCACTCCGACTTTCATGGAACTGCACTGGCTCCCACTGCAAGCCTGTATCATCTTAAAATCCTGTTGCATCATCTACAAGGATGTCATTCTTGAGCCCCCAAGCTGCCTCACTGAGAAACTCAGCATCTCCATCCACCAGAAGTAAGGAAATGTGCAGACTTGAATCACGACAGAGTTGGAAAGAAAGAAAGAAAGAACCAGAAGATAGGCCTCTATATGTGCCCCTAGACTCTGGAAACTCCTCCACATCAACATCAGACTTGCCCCATCACTTCGACAGACCAGGAAAGAGCTCAAGACCTTCCTCTTCAAGGAATGGCTCCTCCTTAAAACCTAGGTCCACACACCCTGCACTCGTCACCCTACCTGAGACTCGGTGACCTGCTCCCCACTGTGTTTACCCCATGCTGCCAATTGCCCATCCTCCCTTCTTAGCTCCCTGCTTTTTTTGTCTGTCCTTCCCTCAATATGTTCTACCCCTATGATTGTAAAGTACTCTGGTGCTTCCCGAAGCTAGGTCTTCGCTCAATAAATACAATAATAATAATAATAATAATAATAATGATAATACATTAAAGCTGGACCCATATCCCAGTACCCTGAGCAATCCGCATGTTCACACCCTACATTAAAGCTCTTGTCCCAGGACCCCCACTAATCTGTGCATCAACAGCCTACATCAAGGCTGATCCCACAAGTTAACCCTAGTCCCAGTACCCCTACTAATCTGTGCATCAACACCTATGGCCCAGATCACTGTGAAACACTCACCATCCTCAACTCCTCTGGCCTGTGTCTTCCATGAACCACATGTGGCAGATATGCTCCTCCAACTTGGAAGCAGTGCTGGTGTATGCAGGGCAATCACCTTTTCCGGCACTGGAGAACATCTGGCCACACAACTAAACAAATGTGTACCCATCAACAATAAGAGACGCAAAACATCTCCAGAACAATATCCCCAATCACAAAATGTCTACCCAGATCCCCACCAGCAGGCACACAATTGCCAGGAGGATAGTTCAGGAGGCAACATGTTTGTCTCAGTTATTAAGCTCGTTATAAAAAATAACAATTATAATTCAATTCATGTTCTACCACCACTGATACACCGAAATCAAGCAAGCAATAGCCCTGCAGCACAAATGGCATCAGTCAACGATAGTTTGTTACCCACACCCGTGTGATGCTCCCTTCCCTAGTGGTGAAACACATGTACACATGGCCATATGAGCAAGTTAGTCACAGTAATGCCACTATGCCTGCTCAAACAGCCCCCACCATTTATCAACACCCCTGAAAACATTTTAAAAGGAAGTGCCATACAGACCACAGCATAGAAGTTTCACACATCCACACATAGAAATAACCAACATGCCTGTACTGTAAAGCATGGAAGTAGCTGAGCAATAGATGTGCATGACAAAGACATCAAACACATGCAACTTCAAATATGTCATCTCCCCACAACTACCATTGTCCACATATGTGCATTGGCCATGACAGCATCATACCAAAAATTGAACTCGCCTGAGGCATGCACACATGTCACATTAGCAAATAAGCCAATACCAATATGACACACAGAGTGTGCCATAAACCCACATGACAGCCATAGGACATAATTAGTTGGAGATCATGTACAGACAAAAGGTGCAAATGGACAACAATATGGCAAACAGTGGTAGTGAATATTAAAATATGAATGTATTCATCAAAAATTATGTACACAAATAAATAAAACTGCATGTAAAAAATAAAATAATTGAAAGGAAACCTCCAACTAGTAAACTATATACATCAGGCAGCGAGCTAGTCCATGGAAACGTCTGACAATTCCTGTGCCAAGGCCGACTCTACACCAACATCCGCCTCCGGCAGGCAGGCCTCGTTGATTCCCAGAGGGCTTTCCAGGTCTCCCACATCCGACATTCAATCTCCTACACTACCCTGCAAGAATCCTCCAGGATGGCAGCCTGCATCTGCACCAAACTCTCCTCCACCTCTGCCATGGCTCTGGAAATCGCTGCCTTGTGTCCCTGCTGCCTCTCCTCCTCCTGCTGTCTCACAAAGCACACCTGGCAGGAAGGACACGAGTGCCTGCACACTATTGTGCCCCCTGCCACATGTGCACAATGCGTGTGCCCCCTTACCTCCTGCTGCTTGTAATGCCTGCAAGGATTTTCATCCTCAGCAACAACATCCCCTGTTCCTGGTAATGTGTCTGCAGTACAGGCACTCCCTCCAACTCGATGACAGTTTGCGTTGGGGGAGTATACCAGCTGCAGTGCAATCAAGTGCCTGCTGTTCCTCCACAGTCCGTTCCCCTGTGTGTTCCTGGGCAGGCTTAGTGAGCACCTCATCTGCCACAGTATAGATGTGCACCTCCACCAGGGACATCAGCACATCCACACTGGCCAATGGTGGGACAAGGGTAAAGGAGGCCATGGTGGTAGCTGGCATGGATGCATCAGTTGAGTTTTACTCAGGCACAGATGAGGAGGAGGAGGGGGACATTGCAGTGGCCACTGGAACGCAGTGCCTCTTCTAGATGTTGCATTAGGTGGCCCATTTGCACGTGATGCTCTACAAGCAGCTTGTGAGTTGCTTGCACAGAATCACACATTGATGCCTTCTGCCCCAAGTCACCCACCAGCAGTAGATGCCCACATCAGCCAGAAGGGCTCTGTCTGGGTGGAGGCATCTTTGAAGGTGGGCTGTGGTGCAGCAGATGGCCATGGAACCAGAGGTTTTGTTGACCCACCACAGTGGACTCCACAGCCTCCTGTCTGACGGCCAGGTCTGCAACCTGCACATCCCTCTCCGTACACCCACATGACACCATTGGTGGGCCTGAAATGGCCCCCTCATTCTTGTCCTGCTCCATCATCCCATATACTACCATGAGTTCTCCATGGCTTGGGGCACCTGTGGGGCAACATCGCCAACACCCTGTCCCATGGCTGCCTCCACGTTGATTGCAGCCGTGATTTCCACCCAGATCTTACACGCTCCAAGCTGATTCTGTGGCAAAAAGAGGGCATCATAATTCACCAGGACCTGGTCACCAATGATGGCAACTTTTCCAACTTCTTCAGCCTGGCCTTGGGGGTTCTTGTTGATGGTGCAGACGTGGTGCAGCTGAGGCTGGTGGGTTGACGCTGGGCCCTGGCGATGTGAACTGTGGAGCTGTGTTGCTCTTATAGAGAGGTGGAATTACTTAGATGACACATGAGGTGGTCACAGGGCCTAACAAGAGTTGCACAGCGGAACAGGCTGTGGGGGAATAGCAGGCACTCCATGCAGTGCTTGTGGTCAGCAGCCAGTGACACATTTCTTTCTTGTAGTTTTCAAGTGTGCTTATCTATTTTATCTTGTTTATATTTACTTTGTGCTGTTTAGGTATGACTGAGGCATGGGTTATATATGTAGTGGTAGTGCTGTGCATCACACAATTTGCATGAATCTTCATTGTGTTTTCATTACTTTGTCATGTGTTAAAATATTTTCAGGAATTTTCAAAACCTTTTCCAAAAATAAATTCTATGTTAATACTGCCTGTGGCCAGATGATATATTGAGTTGGTAAACATTGGAGCTTGTTTTTGTTGGTTAGTGACACACTGCAAGGAAGCAGGAGATGTTAAACTTTGCAGGCAAACTAAGGCTGTAGGAGGAAAGATATGGCAAGAAGCAGCTGCTACAGAGAGGCATAGGTGTCTCCTCTTCATGCACGAGGCAGCACTGTCAAAATCAGAGCAAGGGCCCCATGCATGTAAATGATGTGCTGCACACAGCGCGCTTACAAGCGTAAGACTGAATATAACATGCCTTCCCTTGCATGCACAGGCCGCAATATTTTGGGAGTACAAAGTGTATTGTTCATATGCATTTAAGAATTCACGTCTTCATTTATGAAGTGCCTTTAAATATTTGATGATTATTGTATGTGTTAATTAGACTTATGGGAGCTATTTGTTGACAACAGTATCCACTCTGACATTTGGCTCTCTATTTTTATATTTATTTCTTTTCCAAAATAACTTTTCTCACTGGGTCTTTTCTCTCTCTTTCACAGTTTCCGCCTTCCCCCTTTTCCTTTGGCAATGTTCTTATCATCTGTATGACAATGTCTTAACCATCTCACTCTTTTTCTATAAACACAACCACCTTTCCTGGTATTCTTCAAATCTTCAAATATTGTATCAGAGTGTTTTTATGACACTGTGTTGGCCTAAATATTCGGAAACTTAAATGTCCCAATACTTTTGACATCAAAGTCAAATCAACAACCTATTAAGTGTCAGCGTTGGTGCAGGGCCTCTTTTGTTGTTTGCATGTGAACGTGTTCAACAACAAACAAACAAATCTGGACTTGGCCAATCTGGCAAAGGGGTTGATGGGGATTCTCGCAACACTAATGCCTGCATGCATATTTGGTCAGCAGGGGAAAATATTATACTGCCACATGTTACATTTGGCATGGATGAAGTTGAAAAGAGGTGCAGCAATTAAGTCAAGAACTCCATCAATCCACTGTTGGAAGTTCCACTCTCACACATGTATGTATACATGTATGGTCACCTACTCCTCCAATCTGTGGCTTGACGCAGGCCCATTGATGCACCAACATGATTGTCCAGAGCATTGATTGTTAGTCCCATGTGCTTTCCACATTTCTGAATGATCATTTTGAAAGTCTGCTGTATGTGCGACTGCCCCTATTGTGTCTGTGTGCATTTGATTTCACATATGCAGTTGGGTATGTCGGTCTCTGAATCTTGTCTTACTTTGTGCAGGTGAGGACGCAGTGGATGAGAAGTAGAAGGAGGAGAACGGGCCAAACATCTACTTGTGCAGCCTGGGGTGCTGTTTCTGGTCAGAATCCCCTTGTGTTACAGGCCATCATCAGCAGGCCTGCCGACTCTTCCGATGATGCTGCTGAATCGGATGTCGAGGGCATACTGAGGGACACGGTGGGGGACACCACTGAGGAGTCTGGATGCCACAGAGCTCCTTGAGTTCCTTGAGGCTGCTTAGTTGGAGGAGGCGAGCCAGGGGAACCTGGACCTGGAAGTGGGAAGACCTGTATCAATCAGGTGTTCAGTGTCTGCAAGATTACCTTCAACCATAATGTTGCCAGCAGCAGAGGCTGGTGTCAGTCGCAGGTTTGTAGACCACCAGTCAATGAATGTGCACACTGCGATGGTTCCAGGCTTCTGTATCCCAGCTTGTTAGGCCCAATAGATGTTGTGAATGGGTGCTTTCTGAACACTCATGGAGGAGGAGTTGCTGCGTGCAAGTGCCCAATGGCTTGAGGTACTGCAGGAGGTGGCTAGGGACATCCATCGCACGGCCACAAATGCCATCTTCAAAAATGTTGCATACACTCCCAAACTCTGCCTATTGCGGCAGGAGAGGAGAGAGGACATTAACCAACTGAGGCAGGCGATTTGAGATGATGGCCCTCCTTTGAGGCAATCGCTGCATGATGAGTTATTGGCCTAAATGGACCACCAGCAGCAAGTGATGCACACCTTGGAGGAAAGATTGCATGCAGCGATGTCGTGCCCAAGGGAATCCCAATGTCAATACACGGTTACCCTGAGTAAATGTCTGAATGCCAAGACAATTTCGCTGTCAAGACATGGATTCCTTGAGGCAATCTCTCACCATGCAGTTGGAGACATGAAGGGTCTGCATGCAATATTGACTCTTTGGCCACTGGCGACATCCGTCAACCAAGACTGTGTAGAAATTGGAGGCCTCAAGCATGCATCCCTTTCACAAGTGGCCCTAGCCAATGAGAATCAGGCCTTAGCATTCTGTGGTCAGAGTGCACCACCCCAGGATCCACCACAGGATAGGGGTTCCATTTTTTCAACCACGCAGGGGATGCCATTGACCACATATCCCTATCCCCTTTCCACCTCCCCTTTTTCATAGATTTTTACCATGTGTTTCTTTTTTCAATCCCTTATCTACCCCTCCAAAGTGGACTGTTTTTTGTTTCTCAATATTTTTAACAATGTCCAAAGTGGACTGTATTTGTTTTTTCTCTCAGCCAAGGTGGACTGTATTTGTTTTTTCTCTCAGCCAAGGTGGACTGTATTTGGCTTTTCCCCCCAGTCAAGATGAACTGTATTTGATATTTACAGGATGGGTTGCTACAGCCTCCAACATACAGGTGAACAGACCACTGCACATTGATGTGTGTATGTGCAGTCTGTCAGACAGACTCCTTAAATTGGTCCAAACATGTGTCCAATATATTTTCAGGTATCTTGTCTCATCTGGTGCCCACACTCCCTTAGAGGACCCCCAGCACCCTATTTCCACCCAAGGCCCCATTCCCTCTGCTGGACACTGGCCCTCCTAGCACCAATGCAGAGGCCCACTGTTAGGTGGAGGTGGTGAGAGATTCACAGCCCAAGAACAGTACCAGCAGGCAAGGGTGTGCACTGTTACTCATTTTCATGGCTGGTGACATGGCATGATATGGCACACATAATGTTTGCGTGAGTGGTGCAATATGGTGTTGATTGGGTGATGGTCAATGTCACTGAAGATGCTAGTTGTCCTCCATAATTGTGTATGTGTGTGTATATGCCTCCTTGATCAGCTATGCTTGTTCTTTATGGTACTGGTTGCACATGCATGACTTGCTGCTCAGAGTCAGTCTCCTCAGGATGTTCCTGTGCACAAGATTTTGGTGAGTAGCTTCTTTCTCATGTGGTATTACATTTGCACTCCTGTCATTTTAGCCTTGCCTGCAATCTCCTGATGTGTGTCATTTTGGGTAGCCCCTCCATGATCAGGGCTGTATCGAAGTCTGATGATTTCATGGTAGGCCTCTGCACCCTGTGTCTCTTTTGTGTGGTATTTCCACATTTTCTCTTTGGAAGTGGGTTGGCCATGTTGTGGGAATGTATTCTGGGTCCACTCGTAATTATTTCTGGGCTACATTTTTTTTCCAGTCCACACCTGCCCATGTTTCATGGGTATGCAAAACACCTGACCCTTACTTTCCACATAGGATGATGATCCAGTTGAGAAGTATGCATGTCAGTGATATGTGAAGCATGTGGTGCATTGCTGGTAAGGTGCAGGTGTGGGAAGCCTATATATCTTTCTCAAGTGCAATTTCTCAGCTGTGTTCCCATTGATTTGATCAGGGTTGTTGATAATGAGGGATGTGTAAACTTGCATCATTTTGTGAAGGGTCAGAAATGTGAGGCAGACAACTTTGTGAAGATGTTTCAAAAGATGCCATTTTATTAACTCAAGATGTTAGATACATGCCTCACTATCCCTACCCTGATGAGGATTTCCCTACCTCAAATAAACTAAAGGAAAAGTTCTAACAAACGTTTTCTGCCCATCAAACTTATACATACAACAATTGAACAAGGTAATATATGACAGTTCAAAAGCAACAAATCGCAACAGTTATGTTCACTTCATGATAACCGTTTCTCCTTATCATCTGGGTGAATTCCCCAGATTCAAGCAGGATTTTGTTCAACAGTTCCAAAAGTATAAGGAAATCCTGATTCATAACAAAAGGTCCACTTCAGCTCTCTTTTTGTTTCAACTTGCTAACACAAGATTCCAACTTGAATTCAACCAACAGTTCACAAGTGTTCAGCAAGGTTTGCTTCTTTTCACCTGCGAGAAAGGTTCATTTGTTTCAACAAAAAGGTCCTCCTCAGATTATTTCTGCACCATTTTGCAAAACCACAATATTAGGTAATTCTGCAGCAGTTTACAAAACACTTGCTTTAGTCATATTCATTTGTCAGGATGCTTCTATATTAATCCACAAAAATGCTTTAGTGTTTCTTCAACTTCTTCTTCAAGATTTCTAAGCACACCACAGTACTTCAATGGCTTCCACCTGATCCCCTCACCTGCCAGGCATACTACTACAGTGTTCTCTGATCCAGTGCACTTCCCTGCAAGGTCAGAATAAACTACTCACTGCAAGGACTTCTGTGGTAAGGGTTAACTTCAAAAAGATTAGCAATGTCTTTTGCTCCACAACATCCAGTTTACACATTTCTTACACCAGCATTGTCACAGCCTGTAATCAAATGGTGGGTGGTACCAGGTCTTTCTCCTACTCCCTAATTAGGTCTAGGATGACACTGGGAGGGAAGCGGTATCTTACATGCACCTCCAAATCTGCCATCCCAAATAGTGTTGTTCATGGTAGAAAGATTCTGGCCCTCCTCCTCCTCCACCTCCTTTTTCTCTTACCATGTAGTAAGACCAGAACTAGCAAAGCTGGATTTGGCATTGTGGCAATCCTAAATTCATTGGAGTTGCATAGCGCTTTTTTATGTGGCCTTTCATTGTGCTTTGTACTTTGCGATAGGTAAAGGGTGGTGGTATGATTGTTTACCTTTGCAGTAAGAAAGATTGCATGATAGCTTCAGTGAATTAGGTTTACTTGGTGCTTCGTAGGGGCGTGTTGGTTGTTTGTACGGTGCCTCCCTCCCACGCCCATGTTCTTCCTCATTTTCCTCCTTGAATGGGGATTTTGCAAGTTCTGCCCCTATTTAGTCCTTTGCGCTGGCCCTTCCCATGTGTTGAGCTCAGTGTCATGCAAAGCGCTCCTGCACAGTGCAAAGTTTGAAGTTCCCGAGCAAAGTTTGATTTGTGAACCTGGCAAAGTTATTTAGCGCAGCACAAAGTGTACTTTTTCAGTGCAACGTGACTTTGCACAGCACTACATTTTTGGTAAATGAGGCCCACATTTTTTTTTAAACAAAATATTGTACTGTATTGATTGGATTGTCCTCCCTGGTTGATTAGAACAACTTGTCGCAGTAGTCACAGTAGTCACTCATTGTGTTCACATTGCTTACATTAAAATGTGTGAAACACAGGCTTCCAAAGAAAACACTGCCTCAAACAGTTTTACAAAAGAAGAGGATAAACCGCACTCGGTACTGGTGTCACCTTAGTTAGGGAACCAAGTCTACAGTGAACCATTGGAAAAGAGGAATGCATTCACCATGTTGCAACGGGTCTGCTCTATTCAAGAAGCCTCTTAATGAGCTAAGAACGCCTGTGTTGGAATTTCCCCCTCTTTCACCCAATCATGTAATTGGCTCCTGCTTCCACCTACTTCTGGAAACATTTAGAAGTACATAATTCCTGGTAGCTCATTAGCTGGCATGTTTTCGCGCTATGGTATACAATATGACATCCTCAGAAAGGTTCGAAAATGTACATTACGTCCCCAGGTCTCCCAGTGGATTGGTAAAGTATAATGTGGTAGAAGTACTTTTCGACTGACATGTAACACACTGTATCTGAAAGGTCCAGGAATACATATGTGGGTTCCAGGTTGTCCAGGAGATCAGCTTCTTGGATTTCAGTGGAACGTCCAGCCAAATGCTGCATGGGCTTTCCCATGTCTTCTATCAGAGCGCACAGTGTGCACTGTGGCAAATGTAGAGCTGTAAAGAGCAGATTCCGGATATAGTCATTCCGCAGAACCTTGCGATGGTGTGTGGTGCATGTAAAACTGAAGATTCGGGCGAATGTGCATCTTTAGTTTTACCAGTTGCAAGTACACTGGCCTCAGTATTCTGATGTATTTCTTTTTACAGCGGTCTACTGAGTATACTACATTAACTCACTCCAACCCCAACAGTTATGCACCTTCTCATTATCCGTGAAATGAAGGATACATGAGAATGACATATCTGACCGTTTTGCCGGCAACAAGAATACACCAGGTGCAAGATCTGGTATTAAAGCTGACAGGCACAGACCACATTTCCTGGACTTCTATCAGACCAGTACAGAGCAATGCAGAGTATGCAGTGCTGATAAACAGCAGATTACATTTCCATGTCTTCTTTTCTTTTGGGGGAAGGGGACGGGGCTGATAAATGACAGAATTTAATAATAAATACGTCATGGCAAAAATAACCTTCACTTGCCAATCCTGAATTTGTGAAAGATACCAGCATTTGATGATGAAAGACAAATGCCTCAGGCATATTCACCTTTATCCCGAAACTCACTCAGCTTCACTCAGTAGAAAAGTGCCACACAACTTCATGTTCCATAATGCACCAGCCTTACAGGGGAGAGTAGTGGACCATAGAAGCAGCACTGAATTAATACATTCTCTCATTCCTACTCATAGGCCCACCAGCCAGGTGATTGTTGGTTGAGGATGAGAGAGTGGGTTTATGGTATGGATGGGATTGTTGCATAAAAGCTGATTCAATCAGAGAACACAGGAGGAGTTGACCAGCAAATTGTAGGGTAAAGGTTGACTTCCTCCTTCTGCCTGATCTCCTTGCCACAGGGACTCTTTCATTGAAGGAGACTCACTGACAAAACATTGCAAACGGTGGCATCCTCTTCTGTCATAATGTGAGTGCTAGTTGAAGTATCAGAGACTTTTTCTGATAGTTTTAGTTTTTACTTTCTTTCCTAAAATAATAGCCCTGGCTGATTTCAGAGAGATCTATACATATAGAAAATGATCAGAAATGATAGAAATGATAATGCTAATTCACTTATCTTTTTTGTCGATGTAACCACAATGAACCACACAATCCTTAATGTCGCTGGTTTTAATCCCTCAAGTGCTAAGGGTAAGAATGCGCATCCTGAATTTCCATTACTAATCATTGTAAGCTTCACCCACTTCCACCGTTTAATGTCTTTGGAAGCTTTGGAGTCAAAGGACTAGTTCAGAACAACAGACCCCCAATCGGTGTGGAGAATCCTGACAGGGATAAAACCACAAAGCAGCTTGCAAAATGATGTTCAATCATGCCTTCTGTGGTTAGAAGCACTCTTTTACTGAATGTTCGAAGGCATCACTTGCTGCCAAGTTCAATCTGCAGGACTTCATCTGGATGGCTAACTCAAATGTGTGAGTACATTTTCTAAAGTGCTTAGAAGCGAGTTCATCACCTTGCATGTTATCTATTCACAATGTTATAGCCACTTGATCTGCTATTGGCACCTGATAGAAGGTCTTGCTTGCATAATATAATTTGATCCTAATGTCAACAAGCACTTATTGCCTTATTGGCTACCTCTTCAAGAACCAGTCACTCAGATTCATTGATTGATAGGAAAGACTGCACAAGAAAGCCTATCACTAAACTAATCTATCTTGACTCCAACTTAGAAGGATGTGGAGTGCTTGGCAAACTCCAGTATTTCTGAGAACAAGAATCTCGTGAGCCAGCTTAGATGGTTAGAGCTCCCAGAATGATCAGGAGCTCATAGAATTTCCACAACTATTTAATTATGCGGATACTGTGGAGCACTTGAAGAAAGCTATACAGGTGCGAAGTCCCCCAACCCAAATAGTCAAGCAGGATTCTGTTGGACACCCCCAGAGCACACCTGTACCCAAAATGTTTACGTTTGGTCAGGCCATCAGAAAACTGGACTATGGACATCGTTACAACGTTGCCGGTCTGGAAACAACAGTGCCGGTAAGCTTACTGGCACTGTTGTTTCTGGACTGGCAAAGTACAAATCTGCCTCCCGGATCCTCTGGGCCTGACAGGTTTGACCCTGCATGGCACAGCGGCCACGGTAGGCAGCCTTTCACAGAAGCACTGGCACTGTTAGCAACAGTGCCAGTGCTTCCGTGGTCCCCATTCCCATAGAGTCCAGTAGGACTCTATGGGAATGGGGACTTGTATTTACCGGTCCCTGACTTCCCAGGCCCCCAGGGTTGGATTTCCCCGGTGTTACTGAGAAGTCAGGCACTGATAAATCATTCGGAGTCTGGCAGCATCCCGCCGGTAGCACCGGCAGGGTTACCACTGGACTCGGAATGAGGCCCTATGTCTCTCTGTGGTGGTATTATCAAGACCCCAAATGGTGCAAGGTGATCGTAACATTTTGTTTTACACTGCTGTTAAACGAATGGCATCTGCAATAAGCTCAAAGAAAACACAAATCTTAATTTTGGAACAAGCTCAAAGAAGGGCAAGGTCGCAGTTTATCTGGCTCTTGAGTATGGCACAGATTGAACAGGTGGAGTCTTTCATATGCCTGGGATTTTGTGTCATAATGTGCAAGGTCGAGGTAAATGTTGAGAAACAAAGCTTGAATACTGTCAAATGAGGCAAGGCTCCTAGAATGGAAATTCTGCCATTTGTGTATATGGCCAGTGTTGGAATGTTATAAGCTAAACGTTATAGCAGTGCTAACCTATGTCTCAGAATCTTTGTTCTTTATACCACAAGGCTTGTGGTCGATTATCAAAGGTGTATTTTGGAAGAGAGTCCTGTGTCTGTCAAGGTCAACTCCGATACTGGTCATACGACAGGAACTGGGATTGATTTTGTTCAAAGCAAGGGTGCAATGGAAATCACTGGCCTTGTGTTCTAGAAGTATTGACCCCAATTTTTGACATACTAAAAAAAGAAATAAGAACTGGTAGAGACAATGGTCCTCATTACGAGTCCAGCGGTAGCCATACTGGAAAAACCAGCAGGCTGCCACCGGACCCGAAATACCATTCCGCCTCTGTGATTGCCAGAATCACTGGGTCATTACAACCCTGGTGACCCGAGGCAGAATTCCGTAAATCCCCATTCCTATGGAGTCCCATAGGTCTCCATGGGGATGGGGACAATGGAAACACTGGTTCCGTCTATGACAGAGCCGGTGTTTCCATATCCGCCTGCAGGCGGGTGGCGTTACTCCCGCCAGGACAGTCCTGGCGGGAGTGACACCTCCTGCCTGCAGAACTCGGAATCAGCCGGTCCGGAAACAACGGTTGTTTCCGGACCAGCTGACGCATAATGAGGCCCAATACATTGAAGATATGGGAAAGTTATAGAGTCTTGCTTGAATAAGTTTGTGCCTCAGAGGACGATTTAAGGGGACATCCAAATGGGGTGAAACAGACACTGGAAACTAAATTGGATTTTAACATTTGAAGGGGCAAGCAAGTATACATTATTCTACTATCTGAACAAGAAACCAGGGCCTTCGGCGCCTCATTTTTTGAGCCAGTTTCCTAATAGTTTCTACAAAACCCAGTTTATGAGGATTTACTTGAATTTACTGCTAAACAAAGAAGTACTATCAACCAGACTTCAGACTAGGCCGAGAGATGTGCAATGTAGCTACTGTAACATAGAGGGTTCCGTTGAAAATGTGTATCATATATTGCTTTTTTGCACAGCCTTAACGGCCTTAAGAACAAAACACTTCAATACGTTCTTGGACAGTTTAAGCACTTTAACACATGATGAATGGTGGTCTCTTTTGCGAAATTACATCGTTGGTTTAAGTAGTCAACTTAAACCAACTTAAACCAACTTTGTCAAGTGTTACATTTTTAGAAATTGTTTTACATAGGAAATGTTACAATGATTTTAGGTCTTAAGATGCGTATATGAAATGTAATGTTTTAATTTTTTATGGTGGATTGTGTGATGTAATACATTTTGAATGGTTTGTAATAAACCAAAATGCAATAGAAACATGCATCTTTAAAGATATGCTGTCTTTGCTATCCACAATGCATTAATTAGAATTGTACATTGTTTTAGGGGGCAGTCAAATCTATTTTTTCACCCCAATCGCCCCCCCCACACCAAAAAAAGTAGAAACCTGCAACCTTCTTTTGCAACTTCCACATCATAGCAAACATACTTGAGACCATTAAGGCTATATGCTTGTGTGTCATGGACTCCTCGTAGTTGTTTCATAGGTAGTCCAATTTATTAGTTAATTATGAATGTTTGATTAGTTTAATTATTTTTACACTTATGTCATGCTCTATGACAGAAGTGGCCTCGCTGCATCCAGGAAAGTTGTAAAGAAAAGAAATAGGTCATAGGAGAGATTAATGGTTCTGGAAAAGTCATGATTTCAACTCCTTTCTAAATGTAATGCAGGAGGGATCTAATCGCAGGGGGCCGGGTGGTAGTTCTCCAATTCAGCAACATGGTCTAAGAAGACTTTCATTTTAGTTTTCATTTTTAGGGACAAAGATGAGATCAACATGGTAAATGGTAGATTTCTGAGTAGATGTGCAGAGCAAACTTAAATTGCTTAATCCCCCTCATCCATCAGATGTGGATATATTAACTGCCACACAGCAATCAAAAGCGTCATGTCAGTGCATGATTTTCTTGCAGACCTCGACTTCCAACTCCTGGCTCTAACACAAACCTAGTTCTATGAATCCTCTCGCCCACCTTCATTCTCTCGATCCCCCTTTCTACCCATTATAGGCAAATATTTAATCCAAGGAAGTGATGGATTGGTAACTGTGTTGCTCATTAATCTTTAGAATTGAGAGAGCCCAGCATCCAAACATTATCTGGATTACAACTTCACTATTGTGAAAGTTGAATTTCCTGCCCAAGCTTGCCTCACATGTATCACTGAATACTTGCCCCGACCACCATGTAGCATTTCATTAGACTGATTTTTGTCAATCAGTTTTTTTCCTGGCTAGCTCTTCATCCTGGTTTAAGAACTTTAACATCCATTATGAAAAATGTATCAACATGCTCATTTCGGTGTGTGTTTATTGTTGTTGGTCACATGGGCTCAAGCCACATTCAGGTGGCTCCAAGCATTCAAAGGACACACTATAAACCTTATAATTTCCAAGGAAATTGTCGTTGAACACCTTGCTGACAACCCACATGTTGTGTACAATCACCAACTCTTCTTTTGCAGTATCCCCATAAATATATTGTGCCCCTGCACTGAGTCAATAGTACCAGATATTAGGGTCACCCATTATGCAGTTGAGACAGAGGAGAATGAGCCATGAATATTTGCTTCACTTTCTCCTCCCCTAGTAGATTCCACCTGCTTTCTTCTCCTTTATCTCCAGTGAAACAGTAATCAAGGCCCATGTCTCCACCATGCCCAGCACCTCTCTAGCTGATCCCAGCATCTATCCTTTCTCTTTGCCTACGACCTATGCAAAGTTTTCAAATCACAAATCATCCTTGTCTGAAGGATTATTTCCTTGCAGCTTTAAGCACAACTTGTTTCACCCTCTAGTACAGAAGCCCAGTCACAGTTGCCTTTTCCCTGCTAACCCTAGGCCAAATTAACCCATAAGCACACTGATAAATAATAAAAGTACAAAACTTAGTCTTATTTACTGTCCCGCTGTACATTATCCCATGTGTTATAACTACTCCTTAAATAACAATAAAAAAAAAGTGATTTTAACCACAACTGTTTGCTCCGATCTTTCTTTTAGGTTATGATTGACATATTTTAACCATAGAGGTTGGGTTAAATATCCAATTCCCAACATGTGATTCAGAAAAGATTTTGTAAAACTTGGTTGAGGATTCAGTCAAATAGAAGCTCATAATTTAAGAAGTTTCATCACCAAAATATTTGAAATATAAGGAAAATTAATTTCTAGTTGAGCAGCCAAGGCCTACCAAAGTAGTCAAGAAAAGGCATTCACCCATTTGAGTAAGACAGTGCATGGCCCAAACTCGTAATCAGTATGTGACAATAGAACTTTTTCATTTTATTTGTGATATTAATTTTCCAGTCTATACTTTATCACTGCCTTCACCTCCAATGAGTATTTACCGTTGATTCCAAGTGAAGGGTTGTTCCCATTTGACAGATGTGTCAATGATTGGCATTCACTGCATTACTGTTCTGTTGAAGAAAAAGAATGCCTCCCCCATTGAAAATGAAGCCTAAACCTTATATGTGAGAAAGAGAAATGACTTAGCATATTACTAGCAAGTGAAGGAGTGCTTACTTGTGATTGGTCCATAACTTTTTTTGTGCGGCCTCAGAATGATACTTGCTGTTTTGACACTGCTAGCGTTTCATTCAATTGTTAAATTATCTCAGTTTCTGACAGTTTGGACTTGCCATTTTCTATCTTCTGCAACTCTGTGATGAACTCACCTGTCAGACAGAGAAACACTTCCTGAGACAAGCACTTTATAGATAGGTAATATAATTAGCTTTGGAAAGTGAAGCTAAATCTGGAGAAATAATGCACAATGAATTTCTGGCTCTAAGAAAACAGACGTTGTTAAGCTAATTTTGTTTTACTTTTTTTATTGCTTTATAGTTTATTGCAAACTTTTTATCAAAAACGTCCTACCCTAATACAACTCCATTAGGACTAACAATCCTGCAGACACCCTCCCTATCCCACATTGGAATGTTCACTCCTTCTTTGTCTTTCCTCCTCTATGATTTAAAAATGTCTTTCAAAAACTGTATCAGCACATACATTGTGCAAATGTCATCTCCACCCATTAGAAGATTCCAGAACTTCTCAGCCTCATAGCATTGTCTCTTGTAGATCCAGTTCCCCAAATATCTAGTTCTGACTGCCTTCAGACCCTTATAGACTGTGATGTGTTGTAGAGATTCTATCAGAGTTTCAGACTAACAGAACCTACAAACAAGATCATTCAATTATAGTATATGCCCTTCATTTCCTTGGTCGGGTGCAAGTTGAAACGGAATCTAAGGAATTGAGTCTCATACCAGGGTGAGGGAAAGCGCAGCAAGTATCTTGGGATGGATCTAAAGGCTGTTACTTAATTCTTAAGAGCTGACTGCAAACAATGGCAATTTCCGTCTTCCATTGTTCGGATCCAATCTGACTCCCACATTTTTCTTGTTACCTTATCTGGATTAGTTAGCAGTGTTTCCAAATTCAAACCTAGGGAATTCAGCATGGCCCTACAACAACTCTCGCACTGACCCAGGATGTCTGGACCCATCTTACCCAGTCCAGCTTCAAGAATCTCAAAGGGCAGAGTTGCAGTGGGTAACATACATTTCCGAAACAATGACGGGCTGAAAGTCCATTTTTGCATGAAGCAAGATTAATCCCAGCTCACATCTAATCACGGAAGTTGCAATCAAATTAGGGAGTTTCAAAATATGCCTCCAAAAAGCCCCCTCCAATGAAGCCCACACTGAGTAAAGAGAAAGCCCTCTGCTCCAAATATGAGTGCCAGGTTGACTCTAGCATCATAAAAGGTCAGCACATGCTTTATAGAGAATTTGGCAAATCTTTTTTTTTTACTTTGATTTCAGTCGTGAAGCAACTTTACACAAATATACAAAATTGAATAGGTACAATGCATCACAATTTTAAAGTTACACAATTTAAAACCGACAAACTTGAGTATACAGGATCATTTTAAAATGTACATAAGTAAAAACTTAAAAGACTGAATCTGCATTTCATCTTGATCGTATCAGTAAGTCACCTTGTTAACAATAAAACCAGATAACATTTTTACAATTGTTAAAAATCCTAGCAGGTGTTATTGATTTTCAAGATGGTTAATAGATTCACCAATAACGTTTACAGATACACTGTTGACTAACACATTCATTATTTTAATACCTGTACAAGATTAATAGGAAGACATCATAGAGCAACCAGCTTAGTGCGGCTTATTCATTTTATAACTGTAGATTCAATAGAAATTTTATCACAGCAGTATTCAAAGATATAGCTTTAGAATTGAACATCAGGCTCCAGAGATCATGTAAGGTCAGTGTACAAAATTGGCACAACTATTTAAAAAAGTATTCTTTTTGCTGAAGATCGTGCTTTTACAACTGGTCAATACATGTTCCAAATTCTCTGTTGTTGTTATTGATTTACAAAATCTACATGAAGTATCTGTAGATTTGTGTTTGTTCCTTTTAGCATGAGCCTCTCTAGCAGGCCACAGATGAAAATGTTCTCTTAATATGGTCTCTGTATGGCTTGTCTGGGAATTTTTGTAAATACACAGATACAGTCGCTATTCGTTTCATTTTAAAATCACCAAGTTTAAATGCTTTATACTTATTACAATCTTCCCATTGGAATATCCATTCAAGGTCACTGAGCTTTTATGTACCATGATCGCCTGTGATGTCAACATAATTGCTTTTTATTTCAAGGCCAACAGTGTCGTGCCATTGTCTTTCCTGTTGTTAATATGTGTCCCGAGGTAGATCAAAGACTGGACTTCTGTTTATGGGATCTTTTCCAAATACCATTTGTATGTGTGCTTCCTTTGGTGACTCTGGGTCCAAAAAACATGATTTTTGTTTGTTTGGGTTTATCTTGAGTCCATTTTTAGTCATAAAAGCTATACATGCCTCTAGGCTCTGTTGTAGCCATATCAGGGTTTGGTCCAAGAGGACGAGATTGTCCGCAAATAGCAGCCTACCTATCTTGTGGTCACCTATCTTCGGAGGGAAGGCGGTCGCTACATCCAATGTTATGGCAAGTCAGACATAAATAACTTGAAAAGCATTGGGGCTAGATGACAACCCTGTTTTAGCCCTCTCTTGGTATTGATGGGACTGTAGAGGAGGCCTTGCACACTGAGTCTAAATCTTACATTGGTATCTGTGTAAAGGGTCGTAATCGCCACTAGCAGATGTGCCAGGCAGTTCCACGACTCAATTTTAGTCCAGAGCAGCTGCCTATCCACACTATCAATGGCCTTGTTAAGGTCTATGAAGCCCATGTATATGTGCCCACCCTTTTCTATAGCTCTGCCCTTCATAACATTAAGCAGGAACAAGTTCAAGTCTGTTCCTACCTCTTTATAGAGCCTGTCTGTCTATGATCGTGTCTTTTGGTAGCTGAGATCCATTTCTGTAAATGACTCCACAAAATCCCTCCGACCGTCTTTCCCAAAATTTCGAGGAAGGTGATTGGGCGATCATTTCCAGGATCAGCCCTGTCACCTCCCTTGTGGATTCGAGCTATGACTGCCTACTGCCTTGATTTAGGGACTCCCTCCACATTCATGATCCGTTTAAAGAAGACCGACATGCAGTCAGCCCATTCCTCTGAAGCCTCTTTGATCATAATGTTAGTGATGCCATCAGGCCCTCCGGCTCTCGATCTGCTGGACTTCGTATTGAGCATCATCAGGTCTGTCTTGTCAAATTGAATAGAACATCCACTCTCCTTAGCCTGCTTAGGACTATAATGAGCGGTTACTTACTCAGCGCACAATTTCTGTCTTTCAGAGGCCATGTTAGTCAAGGCCATACTTGCCTCTTTACTATGGCTATTTAGCAGTTGCCATATGGCTCTTATATCTCTATGCTGCATCGACATTAGCATTACTTTTCCATCTTGTTTTAATAAGGTTGGCCTATAAGATATTAGGCATTTATGAACTTCTGCTTTCTTTTTTTAATCAACAGGCTAAAGCCCTCTTCCCTTACTCGCCCCAAGTATCCGATCTCTCTTCGGCAGGTTTTTATTTTCAAGAGTGATTCTGTCATCAAAGGAATGGGTATAGATTTTTTCTGGGCCCTTTGCTTTGGTCTTCTTAACTCTAAATTCTAGAGCAAAGGTACGTAGTCCAGACCCACAACACCCCTCATTAGAGCCTGAAAGTCATAACTCAGGGTTCTGACCTCACATGGCTTAAGTTCAACTCAATTGCATCCGTTATTAGCCTCGATGTCATGTGGCCATACTTTATTTCTAATATTCCCAACACAACCCTTGAGAGATAGACTTTTTTGGCGTGATGCTTAGTGAGGCAATACTTTTATCTAAAGAGGAGGAAACTAGTGCATGATGTTTTCTTTTTAAATTATTAGAAGTGAAATTGCACACAAAGGGTTAGATTCTCAAAAAGTAGCACAAGTGAATGGAGCACGGAGAATGTGCTTGTTTCATTTGCGCTACTTTCAGAAATGTTCAGGTCATTTTATTCCCAAAGGCGACCTTGGCATTTCAGGAGAGGCTGGGCAGTGGTGTAAAGATGGGCTGTCCAGCCCCCTTGAATACATTAGTATTGGGAGTGTGCTCCCCACACTAATGTATGACAGGTCCTCAACTTCTACATAAAGGGTCCCATGTCAGTTAAATGCTCAGAAAAAAAACATTTCCATCCCTGTTTGGGGGATGGAAATGTAAGTGTGCCACCCACTATTTAAACGGTGGCTGTCACACTTAAAAAAAGAAAACATCATGACAGTCAGAAATGACCCTGTCATAATGTGTGCCTTCCCCTGCTCTTCCCCCTAAGAGCACAGGAGTATGATCCTAATTCCTGTGCAATTAAAAGCACATCTTTTTTATGAATTCAGGATGTGAATTCAAAATTTAGAAATGCCCCCTTATGTCTCAAATGTGCAAAGGGATGAAAAGGGGTGTGTTAGTTCATTCAGATGCCCTTTGAGAATGTGCAAGAGATGAGATGCCGTAGCACATCTCATCACTTACGCCAAAAAAGGCTCTGTGAATCTGAGCCAGTTAGGTTATGCTTGGGAACATATTAAATCAGCCAAATAGCTGTTGTCTTGACATCTATCGCTATGTGTTTCGTGTGTTATTTGGCAGATATAGCTTGTCATGTTTATTGGATTTTAAAAAAAAAACGTTTAATTCTGTTATGTATGTCTGTATGTGTTACCTAATTACTCTGCAATACACATCACATTAACATTGAAACATTATAAAGACATTGAATACTCTCATGCATTTGCAATAGCCAAAATGCAATGCCTGGACATTTACTGGTGAGGGACTGGATCCAATTTAAAGTCCTGTGATGCTTATTTATTTCGAGCAAGAAATAAAACAGAGTAACTGTATCTTGAAGCAGAGTGGAAAATTAAAAAAAAAAGATATGTTGGAGCAAAATAGGGCTTTCCAAAAGGCTGATGAAGAAGGAAATTATGATGCCTAAAAGCAACACATTCAAGAGATGGTGGCCAGGAACTAAAAAGCCCCCCACCCCCTAATCCCTGGTCTTGTATCTAGTTTTATGAACTTGTCAACAAGCATAGGTTCTGATACCGAAGTGCCCAAGTTGGCAAGTATGGAATTATCTTGCTAGATAGAAAGGAAGAAGCCAATCCATGGAGGCATTTAAGCACTAGATAGAGAATTTAAAAAAATCTCTGTCTGGATGGTGACCAATGTAAAGACTTGAAACATGTATCCACAGAAAGAGACTTGAACATCTTGCAGAAAATACATACAGCTGAACTTTGAATGCATTGAGGGTGTTCCAGCTGGTACTCTGGGGTGCCAGAAGAGTGTCATCTGGAGTAATCTCATTTAGAATTGATAAGTGCACCAGTGAGCATGGATACGTCTGATTTAGTAGAAACTCTGAAGAATTAACTTGCAACAATCCTATGAAATGTGTTTGTTAAAACTTAAATCAGCTTCCCAGATGAAGCCAAGATTGTCCACATCTAATACAAGGGTCACATTGTTATTCCAACTTTTGTTTTCATAGAATTTAATTGAATGTGAACATTCAATATACAGCGCTGACCTTGGTGAAACCTGTTGGTCAAAGAAGAAAGATATTTTAAAGAAGACCAGATGTTGATATACATCTGGGGCTCATCATACAAAGTAAACTGTAGACCCTAATCTCTGAGAAAATCGAACAGTGGCCTGATATACATATTAAAATGCAAAAGGGAAAGAGCTGAGCCTTGTGGGACTGATTAGCAGCAGGCAAAACTACACAACTACAGATTGTAATATGAAACAAAAATGGCAGATCCAGGCAACATAGCCTTGGGTAGTGCAGCTGATAACTGCCCCACTAACCAATTAAACAAAGATTATAAATCCCCTGCCCAATCTCCAATCAAAATGTAATACTCATACATTACCTGCACATGATACCCATTGAAGAATAACGAGGCCTAAGGCCCATCACACTTCGGGGTGAAAGTGGGGTGGGTGGTGAAAGGAGACATTAGGCACTGGGAAGTGTGTGGGTCAGAAGTGTGAATCACAGGATAGAGTATGGCTGTGTGATGAGGAGTGGGAATTCGGAGAGTCAGGATTGGTGCTGGAGTATGGAGAATGGCGCATGAAGGAGGATCTGGAAAGAAAGTTAGACACTGAGGTGAAAGAGTGACAAAAAGAGAGTGCAGGAGGAGGTGGAGAGTGACTTATTTGGGGAGGTAAAAGTGGGAGGCAGTTGTAAAAAAACAGGAGGGGAGTGAGAATAAGAAGCACAGGAGATGGAGGGAGAAAGAAGTAGAAAGGAGCAAGTTGAGAGAAAGTTAAAATTAGAATGAGAGAAAATGTGTGAAGTGGAGTATTGACAAACAAAAGCAGATGGGATTTTGCAGAGCGAATAAGGAGAATAACAAAGGAGGAGGTGAGTAGGAGAACACCAGAGAGAAGAAAGGGTGAAGTGTTTTGGAGGAGGGGGAGCCCAAAAAGGGGGCGGCAAACAGTGGTAGAAGTGGGTGGGAGTGGTTGGGAGCATTGTTCCTCTACTTTTTTGAAAATAAGCTTTACTGTTCCTGTACTTTATTTTAAAAAAGCAACTGTTTGGGAATGGTTTTGTTTTAAAATAAAAGTTTAGGAAGAAGTAGAAACTTGCACTTTCAGTGCAGTGCACTGAGCATTCCCTTAAATAGCAGGCGTGTGTGTTTGGGGGCATGGATTGTGCATGGGAGGGGGCATGGCAAGGATGTGTTTGGGGGGCAGGGGCTGGCTAGTAGGGAATATAATTACACTACTTCTTTTCATACACTTTGACCACTGGCAGTAAAAGAGCACGCTGTGTAAGACCCTAGAGACTGGAGATACTCCAGAGTGCAGGAAGGAGTCAAAGCAAGGTGAGGCCCTGATAGCTCGCAGAAGGGGCTGAACCCGAGAATTCCAGAGTACAATAGAATCCTAAGCGTTTGATGCCTGAAACACATTCAGACAAAACAAGTCTCCAAGGGTTGTAGTTCTGGACATTCAATATGCCAAGGAGAAGAATAGTGGCATACTGGAAAAATACAAAGAAAAACAAGATAAACGTCACACAAGACCAAGAAAGAAGTGTGGGCCCACTTACAACCCCAATGACTATGAGTGACTATTTTCTTACTAGGAAGGTTGAGATTAAGGAAACAGAAGAAAGACTGAGGGCCACAGTCATAAGAGAAGCCCACTGTGTGTTCTCAGTTGAACAATATCCCACACATTTCTGTTGAATATAATAGATTAAGCTCCAAATTGTCTCCTCAATAGGGATATGAATGAACTGAGAGACAAAAGTGGCCCTGAAAACATTTTTCAAAGTGGGCCCAGGTTACACAATGTGAGCAGAAAAGAAGCGCACCCTCACCCGATAGGCCCATAGTGCAGAGGCCCATCAGGAAATCTCCAGAGTTCCCTGTAGGCCAGTCCTGCACTGGATGTGTTACCAAACTCCATCTCACCAAGGGAACACAAAGGCAGCAAAATAGCATCACAATCAGAATCTGTGGTTGCAAAGTGGAGGAATGTGATCCAGTGCTATGCAAGTCTGATGCACAAAAATGGAGGGAATCAAATGTATGAGCCTTTAGTTATAGAATATGTCAGATCTGGAAGCAAAGGGAGGGAGAATAGTGTGACTGTGATCAAGAAAAGAAGGGGATCATTGGAAACGTTACATTATAGGCTTCAGTGGATGAATTGAAAGTCTAAGAGACATAATGGGCTTGTCTCGGAAATGACAGGGAAGAGAGGTGTGTAGATAAAAGTACTCTAACAATGCTCTGAAATAATGACGCAGACAAAAGTATTTTGGATATAATTACTTTGCCGCTGTTAGATTTTTCTCTTTTTTTGACACCCAGGACCCTTTCAGTGTTAGGTTTTTTAATCTGTAAGATAAAGCACAGCCGTCAAGGGCGGACGACAGAGAGAGAAAGGCAAAGGAGACCTTTTTCTATAGAGACCAGCTATCTCTGTGCAAAGAAATAAAAGTAAAGAAGCTGGAGGAGAAAAGAGAACACTGTATCCCTTGCCATCAAGCTGTGCTGCCCTGCTCTACAGCGATGAACTAATGCCTCCTGCACCCCGCTTTGACATGTGTCTCACACAGTGGTTTTGAATGATAGAAGTCTTCTTTGAGGCGCACTTCTGGATGCTTTTAGAACTTTCAAGTGATCACAAAAGTCTTTTAAATGGTTTACTCTGTGCCTCTGCGTGTGTCTGGGCAGAACGCCGACTCAAAAGCAGAGTGGGAAGACATGTCCACAAGAAAAAATGCTGGTTTGCTCCCTTCTCCGAGTGGTGAAACCCGCCTCGTGGGAAGATCACTAGCAGTCATTCTATTTAGGTTAAGGATCTACCGTGACGGTGCTCTTCAAGATGTTATAAATTCTACTCCTTTAAATGTAATTGGTTTTGCTCATCTTGTTTTTTGGATTTACTTTGGGTTTCCGTCGCATTTCATCACAGCCAGTTTTCCTCCTGAGGCAACGGTTTGCAGCAACAGGTATGCCATCGTTTTTGCTAGACTTTTCTGGTGTTCATTATGTTTTCCATTATGGTGCTTCCCCTTGCATCGCTTTCTTCTTAAAGTGATAAATAGTGCCAACTCAGTGAACCACAGCGCATGTATACAATGAATGCGTGTGGATCCTATAAAAAGATTGCAAATGGCACAGGGAAACCCCTATTTCCACATTGTTTCCCTTTGTTTGTATTCTCTTGAATTCCTTCCTTCCTTCCTTCCTTCCTTCCTTCCTTCCTTCCTTCCTTCCTTCCTTCCTTCCTTCCTTCCTTCCTTCCTTCCTTCCTTCCTTCCTTCCTTCCTTCCTTCCTTTCCCTTTGTTTGTATTCTCTTGAATTCCTTCCTTCCTTCCTTCCTTCCTTCCTTCCTTCCTTCCTTCCTTCCTTCCTTCCTTCCTTCCTTCCTTCCTTCCTTCCTTCCTTCCTTCCTTCCTTCCTTCCTTCCTTCCTTCCTTCCTTCCTTCCTTCCTTCCTTCCTTCCTTCCTTCCTTCCTTCCTTCCTTCCTTCCCTCCTTCCCTCCTTCCCTCCCTCCTTCCTTCCTTCCCTCCTTCCTTCCCTCCCTCCTTCTGGCCTGAGACCAACACCGATCACAGGGATAGCTCATGTAAGTAGAAAGGAGTCTAGGTGAAGCCAGATTCACCCTCAATACCCTACAAGGTGATACCATCCAAAGTGTGGGAAGATACCCGGGGTACTCTTCGCAGGATTTTGTGAGAGGCACATTTACCCCTTACTGATGGGCTACGTGTCCTGTCAGACATCTGGTAAAAGGGAAGAAATCCAAAAGTGAGTGCACAGACAAAGTCTTTTTCCCATGTTGTCTCCCGTGTCTTCACAATTTGTTCATCACGCATCGCCTCTTCTGATGGAAGGTCTTCTGCTACTTCCTTCTTCACTCCACCGTGCAGGCAATAGAAGGTGTTCTGTATAATTGTGTCCTGATACCAACAGATGACAGCATGATTATCAGATCATAAGTCCAGGCATGCCCCTTATTCTTCGGCCAGTGTGCAGGTTCCAGAAGAGGAACGCAATGTTAGTGATCGTGGATTAACTAGAAGAGAGTTAATCACCTTTATAAGGAGAAGCCGTCCACCCTAGATATCCTAACGTCATGACTGGAGTGAATACCTTGGTGGACCGTTATTCAGTGAGTCTAGCACTGCTTAAAAGGACTTGTTGAAGGGTTAGCCTAGAACCCAGCTAAAGAGGTTTAAGCGAATGCATGAGCCCCACAAGACTTAATTGACTGAAATGTACACCTCTGGTTCCATGTTGGCCTGGGAAAGCCCTATGAAAACTGACAATCCTAAATCAAGTTGCCTGTTGAATCTAAAACCATGTCTCTGAAGTTGTCGGTGCTCTCTGGCCTGTCCATTTCATGGTAGCCAAATCCTATTTTCCCACAGTTTCCTTACTGCAGGAGATATGGGGTTTCCCAGCCCTTGCCTCCATCACGCTACACTGTGCAAACAGAGTGAACTAAAGCAGTGCATCACATTCACTAGTACATGAAACATGTCACCACGGCACACTCAGCAGTGTGCATTCTCTATTAAGTGTATCAAAGGGATTCAAAAGTCAGGTCTGCAAGGACACATCTGGGGTTGGAGATCCAATTAACTGTTGGACTAGAGTGTTAATTTCTGCTTGGCCTGCTTTTATCCAGCAGGATATTGTATAATATGTAATTGAATCCTTCACCAGTGATAACCGACCATGTTACAGATGGCTTCAAGAATACCTAAACTCTCAGATGTAGTTCAAGGGTTTTTATTTTGAAATCAGAAAAGGGCCTATAGGTCGTCCCTTTCTCTCTAACGTAGGGATGGGCAGTTCAAACTGGGCATCCCTTGACCCTGGGCTGGTACAAATGATAGGTAAACCCTACTATCCAAAAGCAATCTGCCTTCTCGTGATGGTCTAAATGTAAATACCTTATCTA
This sequence comes from Ambystoma mexicanum, assembly GCF_040938575.1. Taxonomy (NCBI): domain Eukaryota; kingdom Metazoa; phylum Chordata; class Amphibia; order Caudata; family Ambystomatidae; genus Ambystoma; species Ambystoma mexicanum. Next base: position 1,041,444,131 of record NC_090932.1, read on the forward strand.
GCTAGACCTCCTCTGGGAACAATCTGCACCCATGAGGGACGTTTTTTGTAAAATGCTGTTGAATCCCTCGGCACACTCATGTGTTCTTCCATGCCATTCTACTCCTTTCTCTGGTGTTATAGTCTATTTCCCCTTGTCACTACTCTCTTCCCTTCTCTTACTCCCTCTTGTCTGCCTCTCTGTATTTCTGTCTCTTTAGATGCCCCTCAATGGAATCTCTATCCCTTCTTCATATGCCTCTCCCTCCTGAACACCACTACTACCCTCTCCACACTTCTACTTCTTCTTCCACACTACTGCTTCTCCCATCTCCACACCACTAGTCCTCCTAACTCCACACCAGTGCAAACTCCACCTCCACACTACTACAGCTCCACCTCCACACAAACACAACTCCCAACTGCACACAACTACTATTCCTACCTCCATACCACTGCTCCTCCAACCGCCACACTACTACTCCATCTCAACACAACTACTACTCCCGCCACCACATCACTACTACACCACCTCTACAACACTACTTCTCCACCCCACGTTCTCCTTATTCACCTTCCTTTCACTCCCTCAATGACCCTATCCCTTACTGCCTACCCCATTGCTAACAATTTCACTAACATACCGTACACCAGGGGACTCCAACCTTTATGTTAGCAAGAGCTAGTAGTAGGTGGGTGCTACTGGGGTAATGTTCATAAGCATTGGAATTTGTACTGATATTTTCTTGGGCGCTTTAATTACTCTTTGTATAGTAATGAATTTACGATTACATTATTAATTCCGAACAATCTTTATATTATTTTTTATTAGTAACTATCATGAAAAATGTCCAGCATATTAAACATTTTGGGCCTCATTACGACCCTGGCGCAAAGTGGTTAACGGCGCCGTAAAAGGCTGCGGCGCCGTTAACCACTTAGCGCCCTACTACGAGGTCCCTTTGCGGGACCCGACCTGAACGGCTGGTCTGAACCAGCCGTTAAAGTAGGGACCCGCAAAGGGACCTCGCAGGCAATTACGGTACCGCAATTTGCGGTACCGTAATTGCCGCCTTCCCCATTCCCATTGAGCCCTATCGGGCAAAAATGGGAATGGGGAAGGGCCATGGTGAAATGGGGAAATACCACCCCACCATCCTTGGAATGGGGCAGTATTTCCCCATTTCATCATGGCAGACTCGTTATAACACCGGCACCAACCATGGTGCTAATATCGCCATGGTTTAGCGCCAGTGCTGTAATGAGGGCCTTAGAAAACTAATCAGGACATTCAGTAGGAAGGCTGACATTACATGCTATCCACCAGTGCTCCAAATTCTGGTGGGCAGCTTGATTCAGTAACTCAGATGAAAACACTTGGATGCTGTCAGATGTGATCAAAGTTAAGGTTTTGATTTCTGGATGTTTATGTCTGAAAGGTAGATTCATAAGTGTAGGTAATCACATCGGCACGACCTTAGAGTGTTCACCTAACTGCACACCTGACATGGCGAACAGTTTCAGGACCATCTTCCAAATCTATTTAACAACCTCAGCCGTGCGAGTCAATACTCCCTTCACAATTGCACTATCTGTCAAAGTACATTTGTTTTTCATGCAATAATTAGCAACTTTGAAGGGTACCTCTGTTACAGCTTTTGGTTCTTTGCCTGATAGGTAAAAAAGAATTGTTGCATCTGCAATGCAGCTTTTAGTTTACCTACATTTTGGGATTACCGATAGCTTCCTTAGACAACATTATTTTCCTAATTTGAGTGCATTGTTTGCTAAATGCCTCTCAACGTTACAACTTTTTTTCAGTGTAACATGGGTACTGCTGATTAAAGACACACACTTTCCATTTACGCTTGAAGAAAAAAAAATCTGTCTCCTACTCCACATGGAAGTGGTACATATTTTCCCTTTTGTTGGAGAGTGAGCCTGATTGTGCATCCATGGATTTCAACTAAGGTGGTTTATGCATTTCTTTTGGGACTGCACAAGCAAAAGGAATGAGGTGGAGTTCAACCAATTTGTTATTATGATTTTAAAAACATTCAGCTCATGCAATTTTACACTTTCTCAAAAATTCAAATCACCTGCTACTTTCACACATACCTGGCACTCCTTGCCCACCGCATTGGCGCTCTCTGCCCCAACTTTCAGTGCTATGCGGATGACACTCAGCTTATTTTCAAGCTACCTTCGGCCACCTCTTCTCCGTCCCTCATCTCTGACTATCTGTCTGCTATCCAGGAGTTTTGTGCTGCCAATGACCTATGTCTTAATGACAGTAAGACTGAGATTCTCCTCATTGGCACACCCACTACCTCCCTTCCTGTAGCTCTCTGGCCGGCCTCTGTTGGCCCTCTTCCTGCTCTCACCTGAAACGCTAGAAACCTCGGGGTCATCTTCGACTCCACTCTCTCTTTTCTCACATCTGTGACGTCTCTAAGAAGTCACTCTACCAGCTGTACCTCCTCAGGGGTATTCTTCCTTTCCTCTCCCCAGAAGCTCACTGTCCCCAGAACTCAGGTTCTCTCTAGGCTGGACTATTGCAACAGCCTCTTTCTAGATCTGCCTGCTTATACTCTACGTCCTCTGCAACTCATCCAGAACAGAACTGCAAGACTTGTCCTTGGCCTCAAGCCCAGGCATCATATCTCTCCATGACTGAAATCTCTGCACTGGCTCCCTCTGCATCATCCACAATGTCTTCTGGGGCCTGGGGCCTCAATACCTTCAACTCTCTCTTAAAATATCTTCCCTCTCGAGCTCTTCACTCATCCGCCTCGAACTCCCTCATGGTCAGTCGCTTCTCCAAGGAACAAGTTGGTGGTAGATCTCTCTCTTCTGCCGGGGCCTCCCTCTGGAATAGCCTCCCGGCCTCCCTGAAACTTGAGGAGAACCATCTTCGGTTCCAGAAGCACCTTAAAACCTTCCTCTTTGCTTCTGCTTTCTCTCCCCTGCTGAAGTCCTGGCTGATACTGAGACTGCACTGGTTACCTGGCCATCCATAGGATCTCGGGCCCTAGCCCTGCCAGTTGCACGCCTGCTCTGCCCTCCTGGCAACCCCTGCACCTGGGGACTGTTTTCTGTATCCCTACAGTCCCCCCACCATCACTTATGTCTGCACTCACTGGCCGTTCTTCTATTTATCTTGTTATTTATTATACCATATACTGCACTTCCCCTCTCCTCTCCCTCCCCCCTGCACTTTTCTTCCCCCTTCCCTTGCACTTGCGCGATCTGAATGACACCTGGCCTAGTAAGATTGTTATCTGTCTTCCCTCTGTTCCCCCTCCCTTGCCTCGTTGCGCCTTGAAACACTTGTGTATAGGTGCTTTTTAAATGCCATATCATATCATATCATATCACATCATATTATATCATCCCCAATTCATGCCTTTTGCTCATATGCCAGATCAAAGAATGTAGCCAAGGAAAAGAAACCAAAGCCTAATTTGCTGACTAACCTTATATGTTTTATGTCAGAATAATGGGCAAGATTGGAAAAAATAATATGTGGAAACCATGTGATCAATGTATCCCTCGATATGCAAAAAAGGTGTAAATCACAGGGATAAAATACCATTCTGTTTTATAGAGATGACAACAAATGTAAAAAATCATATAGAAACCCATCTAGACAATTACTGAATGGGTATATTAATATGTTAAATGAAAAGCGCATGGTGGTACAGTGGTAATGCAGCATTAATTCCATTCCCACTGTATTACTGCACCACTGTACTACAAGATTGATGGTAAGGTGGAGGATTTATTTCCAACAACAAACTGGGGGTACATCCTACACCTTTCTGCCAAAAATCAGCAGAATTACCACTGGTGGTAATTCCACTGAAATCCCCATGGAGTCCCATGGACTCCGAAAAAGTTGATGAACACCTCTCCACCACCACTTGTAATCTGCAGGAGCAAGCAGCAATAACAGTAATCGAGTTTAATGGTAATTTGGTGGATTTACCACTGTATTACTATCAAACTCATAATGAGGCCATTGCCAGCACGTCATTTTGCATTCCTGTTTAGTTTTATAAATCTAATTACAACTGTTTTTTTATAACAGGCTTAATACCAAAGAGGTTTCTAAACACGGACCGGGATTCGAACCTGTGTTGCTCTGAAGACGAGCACATTGCCACTGAGCTATACTACCCATGTCAGTAGATGCACCAGCTCCAGTATGCATTTGCAGCCTGAGGTTTTCCACATTTACTTAAATTTGCCATCAGCACTTGAATTGCTATATTGGGACATGCATAGAGGTGGCCTCCTGCATATCAGGGATAATTCAATGTTCATCTTTAATGCATTTGAGGTACTACTTCCTTAAAGCAGAGAACTCACCATCTTCAAATACAAACAAGAAATTCAAGTATTACTATAAATGGCAGGACATACAACAAAATTTACTTTTTTCTTGTAATCTGGGACTTACACAGATCATCATTTTCTTCTACACACACATGCTGAGAAAAACGCCATTACAGTTGTAGCTTTATTTTCTCCATTCTAAATGAAAGCATACAGTTACCAGCATGCAAAGCAATGCTAACTTTGCTATACAGTGAGAGAATGAAATGATCACCAGCCCCCATCTTTAACACGGCATGCAGATGTTTACACCCCTCCCTTTCTACTCAGCCATCATGTGCACCTCTTGCTGACAATAGACATAACCACAACCTCCCATTCTCTCATTTTATTGCTAGCCTTTCAAGCCAAGCTGCCGCTCCTCCTCTGACCATGCACACAGCTTTTGATAATTTACTTTGCAGGGGGAGGACGGAGGGCCATAGGGGAAGAGACCCAAGGACCTCAAACACAAAAATAAACACAGAGTGGTATCTTTGGTGTCTCTTGCCAGTGAGATACTGTGAAGCCTCAGGCGAGCTACAAGTAGCTCATGATCTACTGGTTGGAGACCCTGGCTTTACACACACACATTCACACAACAGTACCCCTTACTCTTGC